>NW_024510766.1:517437-1031557 GCF_017590135.1 Pyrgilauda ruficollis
AAAAAAAAAAAAAAAAAAAAAAAAAAAAAAAAAAAAAAAAAAAAATCAGACCAGAAATTTGATTGAGCTGAGAGCCAGACTGACAAGTTTTAGTTCTCAGCTCTGTGTTGGTGAGGAGACAATTGTCCTTCTTACCAAATTAAAACTGACAATGATACTGAGCTTGTGTTAGCACAAGGTGCTTTCTTAGCTGCTAATGTGTTTTCAGCCTGAAAATACCATAATAAATTCACTGAATGGACTTTCTTCTGCAGTATACTCTTATAATTATAAGCCCTTCATTTTTGCCCAGGGCATCTACTTAGGAGATATCATAAAGTGAGAATAATCTTAATGTCACTAAATGAGAAAAGAATGATCATATTGCCTCGCAGAAAAACAAAATGGGAAGGGGGACTGAAGAAGGGACAGTACAGAATTGTATTTGCTGCACTCTTGTGGGCACCAGGAGAAAAATGCCCTTTATTTTCTGAGAATGATTTAAAAATGTGTTTGTATCCATGTTGCAGCTTCTGAGTAATGACTGGAACTTCTGACTATGCAGGTGTGATGTACAGCCTTTGAGAAAATTGGTAGCTTCGTCTCTATTACTGATACTGAGGACTGGGTGCACGGTAGGTGTTTTGGTGGTGTAAGTAGGAAGAGGAGGGCAAAAGTTCTTTGAGAACCTGTTGCCAAAAAAAAAAAAAAAAAAAAAAAAAAAGACGTAAGCCAAAACTTAGTGAAAGTAGGGTATGAAACTTGGTTATGGAAATTTACCACTGGATGCCACTGTTGCTTCATAGAATGTCGTACTAAAATAACATCAGCTCTGCTGAAAAATTCTGCTTTTCCTTCACTCTCATCTTCTTAGTTTTTTATTACTTTAATCTTTGTTCATATCAAAGGAAAGGAGAAATCGTGCCCCACTTATTCTCTCCAGCAACATGGTGATATGGTTTCCATATCTAGAAGTGACAGCTTGTCATAGGAAAGAAAAGGCAATAACACAAAATTTGTCTTTTTTTTTTTTTCTTCCCCTTCTAAGGTAAAATATTTTTCAGATAGAACACAAGAACAGAAGAAAGGCTCAGATGAAAGAGCAGCCAATTTTCCTTGTAACTAAATTCCTTCTCTCTGTCTCTGAATCCTGTGTTAATCACAACTAGATTTGGACACTGAGCCTGTACTCCTGTTTTAATGTCATCCTACAGAGCAGGGCAGGAGACCACTTTTGCAAATACCTGTTTATTTCCTTTCCCAAGTGTTGGGCATTTTGTACTTGAAGGAATGTTTTTCACTCGTTACAATTTTTTCCTCCTGGGGGAAGCAGGGAGGGTGAAGGTCATCAGGTGAATTTTTGATGGCTGTTGCTTGTTTGTACAGGTATGTTTGTAATCACCTGATAAGCAACTCTGGGACTTTTCTCAAGTCATACACTATGGGGTCTTGTAAATAGCTTCCTTTTTGATTGAAACAACCCCCCAAATGTAATTAATTCAATTAAATGAAAAGAAATAAAAATCCTAACATCTGAAGCATAACTTTCGGATCAGATCATTTGGGTTTCCTGTTCTGAGTGCACCTAGTTCCTAAACTTTCCTACGGGGAAAAAAAAAAAGAAAAAAAGCTGGAAAAAGCCGTGAGAGATGAGATTTTTCTAGTGTCACGCCTGGCTTCTGCGGGGACAGTCCCCCTTCTGCTGTGCGCCTGCTTAATTGGGTAAGCTCAAATACCGTCGGTTCCGTAAGTGCCAGCCTAATTAGCGACAGCGGGAATGTGGGGAAAGGCAAGGACAATGGCAGCGGGGCTCCGGAGGAAGGAAGGAGCAGCAGCAGCCGCGCAGCCCCGAGAAGGCGCGTTCGCTGAGCCGGGCGGGGCGCGCACGCCGGGCTCGGCCGCGGGGCTCGGCGCTGCCATGGGAACCGCGCCGCAGCTCCGCAGCCCTGCGGGCCGGCTTGCGAGGCTAACTGAGGGAAGGGAAAACTAACAAGTACATGGAGTAAGTTTACACTCAAAGATGGGCTGCCAGCTGCGGCACAATGCTCGCGCTGGATGTCTGACAGCCAGAATGCAGTTTAATGATGCTACTGTTTGCTGATAATTCTCTTCTGGAACTGAAGTTTCAGTTTTCTGTTTTCTTTCCTATGACAATTTTCCCTCTCTCTTCTGGAACTGCAGTTTCACCTGGATTAGGTATTGTAATCTAAGTTTTGCAGTGATCAGGGCTGGAAGCTAGCGCTGCCTCGCTGTAGGCTCCGAGGAGAAGCCTGCCAGCAGGGCTGCTGTTGATGCCACATAAACTTGTAGCGGTGACCCAGATAACATCGTGACCGACACAGTAAGTTACAGTGTCAGGAGGAATAAACGTCTCCTCCAGCCCCTCGCTGAGCTCCAGCTGTGCTATGGTACCTGCCCTTAAGCCCCATCTACCCAAGGAACTGATGGGCTCTGGGAGCTGCTGGGCTTTGCTCAGTTGTGAGCTAGTTGTACAAATGAATTCAGAAAATACACAGGGCTTACAATTATTTGGAAATTGTGGTATTTTAGTGTTCTTATTAAAGGACCTTTCCAAAAAGGTTGCCTGGGCTCTGCCGTATCTGTTGAGAATTCCTAAGTGTGACAGCTCTCTAAAGAAAACTTTTGTGCCCTCACCCCTCATCTACCCCCCTCTGCTCAGATTCTACTTCTGGCCTAAGCCTGGGAGAGGACCAGTTTTAAAATTCCTTTCCTGAAGCTCTGCAGTCAGCCATGTCTTCATCTCACTTCCGTTCTGAGGTGGAAATGACAAGGTTTCTGTTGTTCTCATTTGTTATACCATGCAGAGAGAAGGTTCCCCCTGTTCTTTTGCAGTAGGACTGGTTTCATGGCTGGAGAATGCTAAGTGGTTCTGCGGTGGCTTGATGTGGGCTTGCTCAAACCATAACATGAGGTAAGCAATTTAAAAGAAGCAGACATTTCTGGTATTTTTGGACAACAGCCTAAATATATCATCACTACTTTTTGTGGTTTGGAGCTGTCAGAGAAGAATAGCTAGATGAAGTTTGACTTCAGCACAAGAAGTCCTGGGCTTTTCAATGTAGTGTGTACTGGTGAAAAGTGAGTAAGATGGAACTGAGCAGGATTGAAGCCTGTGTTTTTGAGAGGTTCTGGTCAGGTTAGCTAGCTAGCTAATGCAGAGACAAAGTCAGAGAAGGATTAAAAATTCATACCATACAAATGAAATAAATGAGCTGCTGCCGCCTCTTTTTTTCCTCCCTTATTCCTTGTCCATTTTAGAGTGAGTGATGAGGAAGACCACTGCTGAACACTGTCCCCACGTTCCCTCTACACTGGATGTATATGTATGCAAAGATCAGCAGCGCTTCCACAGCCTTTTCAGTGCTCCTTAAATGTACTGAATTCTGTCTCTACTGCATCAGGAGCCTTTTGAAGATAAACATCACTGATTCTTAGCTGTGCCATCTTTTGTTAACTGAAAATCTTAATATGTGTATACAGTAAAACCCATTGCCAGAAATGGCAAAGAAAACTTTATCTTTTACAAGAATTCATAGGCAAAGAGCAAATGTGTTTTGGGGCAAAGGTGGGGAGGGTTTCTCCATGCCATGGACATTATCAGAGTTAGGTATTGTCATGGCTGTGAAAACAGCTCTGTATGTGTCTTTATAGCCATGGATCATCATGAAGCAGAAACCAATTGGTTTTACCCCATGTAAGCCTCTGCTTGTTTATCTATTTGAAAGCAATCATTCATTCTTTTTGCTCTGTTTGTAGACTTCACAATTTAATATTTGTACAAATCATAAAGGTGACATCTTCACAATGTAGATTTTCATTCTACAGTCCTTATCTTTCATGCTGCTGCAGTACATTGAAAATGCTTGCAGTCTCCTCTTCTATGGGGGTGATCTTTGTGAATTTGTCTGGTCTCTTTGGGGATGCTGCATCCTCTGGCTACTCGTGTATGGAAAGTGCATTGGTACAAAATTATTTATAACTCTTTCAGTTCGTGCTGGATCTCTGTGGTCTTCCACTGCAAGTCTCTTCAAACTCTCAGAGGAGATTTTTCAACAGCTCCTGGCTCATAAGCAACAGCTTCCCCCATGATAACCCTGCAGCAAGTCATCTTGTTCCTTCAATCTTCTGTCTGTTGCCAACCTAGTCATTAGACTGATTATTATTTAAGCTGATCATGAATTCCAGTTTGGACTCTCTGCTTTCACAGTGAGTAATTAGAGAAGGCACCTTCCCCGTCAATTTGTGCTATTCATGGAAATGTTATCACTTACAGAAAATACAGAATAGACATTTGTAGGTTCCTTTGATTTAAATGACTGAGAAAAAGTCCATGCAAAGGGGAAGCTTCTAGGTGACTGATAGAAAGCTTGCCCCATTGGCCTCGCTCTGTACTAGATGTTTAGGGATTTGGTGCTGGTGTTTTACAACATTATAAGAATGTGGTGGGTTTATTTTTTGGGTTTTTTCTCTCCTATCATCAAATGTCATGAAGTCATGTTCAGGCTATTTCTATAGACAGGTCAACATTTAAACAGTGCATGAAAACATTCCTGTATTTTAAAGACTAAAGTCTACAGCGAGTATGTGAGATCAGGGCAGCAGATAGTGGCAAGGCTGTAATCCTTAACAAAGAATACTTTTGTCTTTTGAAATAATGTAGTCATAGATGTGTGAATTTTAAAGCTGTGCAAGAGTATTAGTTCTTTGATTAAAAGCCACAAAAGATTAAAATTTTCAATTACTATTTAGGCTCTCCTGAACTTTCAGAGAACTGGAGTAAAGGGAATAATTGAGGGTCAAAGGGTGAAGACAGCCTGGCTGGTCATTAATTTAAATTTGCCTATGGAATATAGCTGTGAAGAAGTTGTTAGTATGCTTTTCCTGCTCACCCTAAACAAAAAATGAGATTTTTCTCAAACCTGGCTTTAAAGTAATTGAAGAAAAATAGGCAATTTTGAAAATTGGGTCTTTCAGATGAGGCATGTGCTGGTGTTTTCGTGTTTTTTTTCCCCTTTTTTTTTTCCCTCCCCCCCAAGAAAACTTGGGAGAGTGTTAGGCTTGCTGTGATTAAAATCAATTGAATTTCAACAGAGTAACAGCAACAGAGTGTCAGTCTTTATGCATCTCTGAATGTTTGTGAACTGCAGGAAAAGTGTGACAGGGATGGGCATTCCTTGATAACTTTCATGCAGCTACTGCAGGTTACAGGGACCTCTGAGCATGTACCTGCCTGGCTTTCAGTGTGAGCAGCCCAAGAATGTTCCACAATTTGTCATTCTGTGATAGCACCTTGATCTGCTCCAGTTTTGTTGCTCATACCCCTGCTAGTTTTCTTAAAGTTGGAATGAGGGTGATTGCAATTGTAAAAGCAGCACAAGAAATGTGGGCAATGCTTGGAGAAAGATTTGCTGTGCCCATTTCTACTGAATACTTTGTCAGTCTTGTTATTTAACAGGTGGGGTGCTGAGAGCATAAACCATCCTACAGTTCTAGCTATATTATATTTGAAAATTAAAGACTTTACAAAATGAAAGTAAGTTGCATCATTGTGGTGCCGCCTAAACCAGTTAATGATCTGAGATAAGAGAGGATTCAAAATTCACCTAAGCCAGTTAATGATCTGAGATAGGAGAGGATTCAAAAGGGCCAAGAGTTGCTCTAAACAGTGTCAGAACTGCAGCTCTGTGAAGGGAAGTACACATTTTTGAATTGGTAAAAAGGAGTTGCATTAATTATATGGTATGCCACGCTGCAACACGAACACCATTAAAAAGTCAGCCTTTAAATCTTAAAACACTTCTTGTTCACACTATCCTCATCATTAACATCCCTATTCTACATTAATGCCTCTGGCAAGAGGTGAAAGCTGTTCAGGGTGAAAAGAAATTAGTTTCATTTTTCAGTAATTATGGGGAATACTGTTCACTGGCTTTAGTCACCCTCTCAAGTTATTCTAGTGCTTCTGGTTAAAAAGATCCTGATCTATGGTATTTTGCTAATGATCAACAGTTTTAGAAATGACATTTTTCAGCAGCACAGCCTCTATTATTGGGACAATCTTTTCCTTTGGGCAGCTGCCAGATTTTTCAAAACCAATGGGAGTGCTTATGAAAGGTTAAGTTCCTTTCCCTGCCCCCACCTTCTTTATAAACTTTAGATCACTATTGCTTAGGATGCAAACAAATGTTTCCAGTTTTGAAAAGAAAAGACCACCTCCTCCAAGACAGATGTTTAAATAATCTGTGACTGTGGGGAAACAACAAGGTAAAGGAAGAGACCCTGAAGATTATGGCAAAAATTAAGTTGAAGTGAAATAACAGTGTGACAAGGTAGCTCCTGTCATAAAATGTGGTAAATTTTCTATGGATAAACAAAGTATCTTAATTTGTCGGGTACATTTTCCTGTTCTCATTTCAAGTGTTCCTTTTGTTTCATAAAGTTGAATGACAGAAAAATAAAAAAATTGCAGTAGGTAATGAAGATGCATTTTGAGAGATGCATTTTGGGGACTCAGTAGGTACCTTCAACTGAGCAAACAAGAAAGTTTGCTTTGTTCTTTCTCATCACTCTGCATTGTATTTATGTGGTACTTGGAAACACCAGTGGGCAATCAGAGCTGACTCCTGGCTGTTTTTCTGCTGGAATGTGCTGTGTTGCTGGTTTGGTTATTTACCAAGTACTGTTATTCTGTCTCATATGAAGTTTTGATTCTCAAGTTACAGAAAGCTCTAAGAAACTTTCAATGCATCCATTTATAGTGTCTTGCAAAGGATTAGTGACAGTTCAAGCAATAGCTCAGATACCTGATCTCTGTGACCATTTTCTTATATGCAATAAATCCGTTCTTTAAGTGGCACCATCTGTGCTCTTTGCAAGGTGTCTCCGAGAGTTTCCCTGGGACTGTATGAAGTGCTTTGTGGTGTGCAGGGACTGCTGCTCTTTGGGGCATGGCAGGGCACCACGACACTTCTGCAGAGTGTTCAGGCCACAGAGCAACAAAGGGTTTCTTGCTGGAATGGCCTTGGCACCCCCAGATATGTTTCAGACCTTTCATGTTGGTCAAACTTCATTGTGACAGTTTTTATCTTTGAAGAACTCATTGAACTGCTCACCTTTTACTACAGTAACAGTTCTAATTCAAATGATCTGGCTGTAGTAACTTGATTTTTAAAGCAGTTCAGCACTGTGATCAAGAGTTACTTAAGCTTCTCGTACTTGGCATTGTACTTGTAAATGATGGCAGCATCTTTCTTTCACTTCTTTCTGAAGGATCAGGCTGCATTTAAAAATAATAATAATTTCTTTCCTTGGTTAATAGCTCTATAAAGTACCTACAGCACAAAGTATCATGCTTAAATGCTTTTGATTATGGAACTTAACTAGATCTTAAAATTCTTGTTCTTGCAATGAAATACTTTATCTTCCCCAAAACTGGAACATGGAAGTCTTCAGCAAACTGCAGCAAGGTGTTTTACATGAATAGTTTATACTTTTCTGCCACCAGATCACTTGTGTAATAAAAAGGCACTTATTCTTTAAGGCTACAGGCAAGCAGTAGGATGCACAGAAACATATTAGGACAAGCTGAATGAGACTTCCCTTAGAACATCAGATTTTTTCTTCTAGTGAATATGAAATCTTGCCTTTGGCACTAAGCTATACTGAATGCTTTAGAAAGGAATGAAAGGGAAAATCTTTCTCTAAGCAGGAAGGTAACTTTGAATGCAGAGCTGGAATGTATGGATTTCTACCTCTGCTCCATTTGGTGCTCTGATTTGCTTTCCCTTTGCTGTGTGACTGGCTGTGCTACAATGCCACTATTTTTTTTCCAGTTCTTTAGAGCTAAAAATACTAACATACAATACTGGGATTGGTGAACTCTTCAGCTTATCAAATGGCATATACAACCTTGTTTCTGTTTTATGGTAAATATAAGATCTTATATTGTTATGGTATGGCAAAAGGTATACTGTCCTTTTTATTTTAATGCTTGTTTAAGAGCAGTCCTCGATCCTTTGCTTGTGGTTGTTTTGAGGTGCATTTGGTAAAAGCTTAAAAAAAAGGCTGCCATGCACTGAGCTGTTATGCATAAATGAGGTAACAGAAAGACTTTCACTGCTTACATTTGGGGATCTCTTTCTTAAAGAAAAAGCCTCTGGCTCTGCTTACCCATAACTCTGGATTTGCTGTACAGCTGTCTTTAACCCTACTGAAGACCTTGATGGGCAGACAAAATTGACTTTGTCTCTGCTGCAAGTGTGAGGCTCTGATTATCCATTTCTGTAGATCTGCCCTTCTGGCCCACTCAGTGTCTGTGGGCTAATCTTCTGGATTTCTGGAGAGAAACAAGTATTAGGAAGAAGGAATTTAAGTTGAACTTCTTCAAGGTGTGTGAGCATGACTTGGAAGATGGCAAAGGTATGCTTATTTATAGGTATGCAAATATCTATGTTATTAGCTACAGAGAAGCTGTAAGGGGGAGAAACTGAATAAACAGGAAATGAAGAATGCTGATTTGGGTGGTCTGGTAGACCAATGCTCAGTCAGTTCTGTAATATCTTTACCATGAAGCAGAGAGTCTGAAAGCCTGAATTGGGTCTTACAGTCTGGCACACTGATTGAGGGAATGGGGAAAGACTGAGGGGGGGATTCTTATAGGAACTGTAAAGGTAACATAGAAGAGAAACTGTGAAAGCCAGAATCAGAATGTGATAAATGGATGAAGCCCTCTGGAGAACGTGTATTACCATAGATTGGAAAGGAAATTTGGAACTGCTCTTGCCAGAGGAGGGATGTGGTGGCTTTTACCAAAGCTGGGACACTTGTGGAAGGACTACAAAGATGTAAGGGGCATGGAAGCCAGAAAAGAAAGAAGAATGTCCCTTGCTTCAGCTTCTGTAGGTGTGAGGAATACTTACAAAGCACTTCCACTGCAGGACCAGTCCTGGCCCAGCTGCAGTGTGTGCTCTACCTTGGCAGATCCTGCAGTGCCTCTCCCAAGCCAGCTCTTCCTCTCTTCAGGGATTCTGTGTAGCCTTCCCCTTCCCCTTCCCCTTCCCCTCCCTTGGCTTTCTTCTTGGCCAGGTTCTGTCCTCCCTGACATTTACTGGACTGATTTTTGTGCCCTAATCTGAGGGGCCACTGAATGAAGGAGGGTATTTACAGTGAGCTTCAGTGTACTTTGACTGCCTGGCATGAAATTGGCACCTGTACAGGGCTGACTGTGGGGAAGGTGGGCTGAAGGAACCTGTGTTGTGCTTTGTGAGGACATGTGATCTGCTAGGTCAGGGGAATGATATAAAAAGTATTTTAAATGTCAGTGAGGAGCAAAATTCTTTAGGCTTTTAATCTTAGTGAGTTTTCACTTGATTTAGTCAAACCCTTCCCAGATGCAAGTCACCAATGAGACTTCACTCTGGAAACTTGAAGACTTGAGGGTCTGGCTGATTCACAGGGGGGATCACTATCAGCCTAATGGGACCTTGGTTGGAACTTTAATTACAAGAAGACAGTAAAAAGCACTGTTTAAGAAAAAAAAAATCCCCTTATCAACTTTTGTTGCTAGTCTAGTCAGGCTAAAAATTCTGCTTAATCTTAATGATTAGTAAGAGTTCTTCATTTCTGTTAAATAAATTACGAATTATTCGGAGGCAGTATATTAAAGGAGATCTAATCAAGATATCCAGAATATTGTGACATATTTAAATCCCATAATATTTAAAAAAATATTTTTGAGGGAGTAAAGATACTTTATATACAATTAGAGGCAGCATGATTAATAACCTTGGGCTCAGATTCGACTGCTTCCTTTGGGATTTGCGTTTTTTTTCTGCATCTCTGGAACCAAATATATGCCTTAATTACCAATCAAACAGTCAATGAAGGCAGAACTGAAGTGTGGATGTATCTGCTTGGATTTGTATTAGCATTTCTTCCACAGCACAGATTTGGATTAGTGAGGCTGAGTGTATCTGCAGGTTTTGGTTGCTGTCAGGGAAAATGTGAATCTACACTGACTTACATTTTCAAAACTAGCAGACTTGTTTGTTTTGCACCATTTGACATTTATGCCACGTGCTAAACCTGCAAAAGGTAGGTGTTAGTGCAGGTAGTGTTAAATGCAGGAGCATTTAAAAGTTCTGAGAAGATTCAGGCCATTTAAAACCAGACAGTGTAGTTTCTCCCCAGCCCCATTTCTCTTTATAGAGGTTTCAAGAGGAAAAGGAGATTTTGATATGTGAGAAACAAACCCATTTGATGTGAAACCATTCTGCAAGGCTACAACATAAAATCTGAACTGAAGGCAAGAAAAGAGGAGCCAGACACTTTTGAGGTTTGGACCCTCCCAGGTTGGTACAAAGTCAGTGAGTGGAGATTGCTCCTTTAACAGCTGTGTCAGAACTTCCTTTTACTGCAGAAACAGGCAAGTCAATGCCTTCCAATCCAGTGGGACTGGGAAGCTCAGGATTTTGGAAGGTGTTACCACAGAGTACTTTGCTTGTCAAGTATAGCTGCAAGGAAAGAGGTTTCTGAGCTGAAGGTAGAGAGTGGGAAAATGTGTTTGAAGCCAGTCTTTATTGTAATTCTGGGTATCACTTACTTCTCATCTTTTACAATGGTGAATTGTGGGGGAGAAGTAGCTCCTTGTAACAGGGGAGGCAAGGGATAAATCACCTATCAACCCTTTTATCTTCTGAATTTTTCTAAAATTGATTTTACTTCTGCACATGTTCATTCTGGAGTGTTCACAAGCTGTATGTTTTGGTCAAGTATGGCAGGCTTAGCTTTTTATTCTGAACTGTCAATTTTGAAACTCACTATGAAAGAGCTCCAAGGTAAAATGGTTTTGATCATTACCAGCTGCTGTGTGCTTTGTAGACTGTAATATAAACCTGACATTCAATTTTGGTGGGATGATCTAATCAAGTTCTAAGATTTATTTTAGATAATAAAAATGAACCCCCTTTTTTCAAGGATAAACATGGATAAATTGTCAGATTCATAGTCCATCTCATATTATGTCTGCTGTGTTTTCCACAGTGCCTGAAATGGTCACTGTATGCCTGATTTATAAAGACAGTATCACCTTGATGAGTACACAGTGTGTCACTTGAGCAGGATTCATGTCTTTATGGATTTCAGTGGAGAAATATAAAGTGAGACAATATAAATATTGCAGCTGCTTGCTCTATCACATTGCCTGTTTTCTTGGGCAGGTTACCTGTGCTGTAGTGATGTTGGTTTTTTTTTTGGCTGTTGCTTTTTTTTTTTTTTTTTTCAGCACAGCTCTAATTGTTGAATTTAAACAGAATTTGGGTCTCATGCAAAGTAGGTACATAATGGAAAACTTCACCTCTGCTGCAATTCTGATAAATGTGTCTTCAGTTAAAAAAAAAATAAATATTGGTGGCAAAAAGGGCACAGATGGCAGAATTTGAACAAGCTTACTTGTCTAATTGTCTAAAAGTCACTGTGGCACAAACTGCCTGGAAAATGACTCTTGAAAGATTTATCCACATAGAAGGTGTTATGCACATATGCTCCTTACCAGGTGCAAGTTAGTTGTGCACTAAGATGTGTGTATGCACAGGACTTCCCAAAGTGTCATTTTAAACAAATATTTGGAGTTGTCCCTTAAACCAGACCAGAAAATATTTTTACAAGTTTGAATGTTTCTCTTAGACTTCTGGTAAAGCAATCATTCTTATTCTCTAGCATGAGTCACAAGTCACAGTGTCAATTGCTTTATAAAATATTACTGAAATAGTTTGATGGCAGTGAGCAAGGCTTAGTCATGTCTGTCCTCCTCTCCTGTGTCACTTCTGGGCTGCCTTGCCCTTACTGCTCAAGTGATGCACTGTGGATAATGCCTCAACATATTCCAGGATTAAATTGAATGTGGAAGGGGTGAGTGCCTGCCATTCTCAAAACTCAAATCCTTTGTGAATCTTTACTGCATGTTTAATTCTAGGCACCTCTGTTTGAATGGATGGTTCTGAGAAACTTTGGCCAAAGTGACTTACCACTGGTAAGTATCAGCTGTCACTAGTGTAGCTAATGAGAAAAGGTGTCCTGTTCTTGACTCTGGTGCATTTTTTACAGCAGTATCATACTGGAAGACATTAGAGATGCTTGTTTACAGACTTGCCTGTGAGGTTTCAGAGAGAGAAGCTGAGAAAATTGCTGGTCCTTCTTAAGTAGCTGTTGTCTTTGGACAAAGATTACATGCATCTTGCCATATGAAGCTTGGGACACTTCCCAAGTCATTATTCAGGAGCGTGCAGGTGCATGCTGAGGCTTTGAAATCCCCACACATAACAATGCCAACCTGACAATCATCCCTTGAAGCAGTATCAGCTCAAACAGGCTGTGCTCAGCCTTGCCTCTCATCTTGTGCTCTGAAAACAAACTGGTGCTGCATGCAGATATGTTCCAGAGTCAGTGAAATGGAAATGGTGAGGCTGGGATTTATCCAATGTCTTCCAAATCTGCCCAGCTACTTCTGTGATTTCTTGTTGAGAAAAGAACATCTCAATGTCAGCAACTTATATCAAGATAGCAACCATGGTTAAGAGAAACAACATCAGAAAAGAAAGTTCCCTTTTTATCTGTTCATTCCTGGTAATGTGGTACCAGTTGAGTTGGCCTGACAAATTAATTTGTACAAAGACACTAAAACCAACTATGTAAAAACCAACGCAGATGTTTTATATACATTGAACTAATTTTCTAATTAATTTTTGGACATTATATCTCCCTCCATGCATTTGCAAGTTTGTAGGTGCCTGAGTATGTATAATGCTATTGGCATAGGGTTTTCTCCTAGGTACTTTATCTGGGTGTACATAAGCAGATAATTGTACATGGATTTGTCACAGGTGTGCTCTTGCTGTCATTAATGGTGTTGCCCAAACAGGAAAAGTAGTGCAAAGAAATGGGATTCAGTTCAAGTACAGTGCAGTGCATGCAGTCCATGTGTGCAGCTCTCCCTTACTCTGTGTATCCCTCTCTCTCAAAAAAGATACTCTGATCATCCAAAGAGTGGATTTTCTCAGTAAGTTGCTCAAATGAGGCAGGGGAGGAAGGGAATCACCAGAATTCAGTACCTACAATTAAAAAACTTTAAAAACTCTTTACTTCAATCATTATATAAGATGAGCTGTAAACCAACAAACCGAATTGCAGAATCAGTTAAGTTGGAAAAGATCTCTGAGATCATTGAGTCCAAATTGTGGCAAAAAAAGAGTGAACTCCTGTCCTCAATTCATATTCTCTTTTGACATTGTGCAGTCTGATGTGCTCAAACATCAGTGATTGTTATGCAAGAAAGCAGTGGAACCCCATCATGGAAATTCTGAAAAGTTATGGATATAAGGAGTTAAGAAAACTCATTTTAATATCTTGATTCCTTTATTTTTGGAGGCATAAGCCCCCATAAACTGGCCCTTCTGGTATGAGGTCAGCCATGGTAGGTACATATGATAGTGGGGGGACTTAAAGGATAAAGACCCCAGCAATCACCATCGCTCAGTTTGTGCACATTGCAAGGATGACTTTTTTGGGTACACAAAGGTCTCAAGAACATGACTTTGCTTAGATCTCAATGAATTTCACTTACAGAGCACCCCAATATCAAATTCTTAAATTATCCCCTAATTAAAATATTATTGCTGTCTTCAGTTTCAGACTCTGCAAAAGCAGATAATAAAGTGGACACTTAGTTTCCACAATTTGTTTTTGTGTCTGTGTTAATCTCTTTTGCTGCTATAGGCTTTAGACCACTTTGAGGAGTATGGGGGGAGATTCTGTTCTGTTGTTTCTGTACCTTCACACCTCACCTGCTGTGACTGCTCTGGCTGGGTCCTTACCTCTGAAGTTAAAAACCAATTGGATTGACAAAATTATTTAGTCTAAGATTTAGCTTGGCTGACCTCTGAGCTAGACTGTTTGTTTGAAAATGGGATTTTTTTGTACAGTCTATGATTTCCACTTTCCATAAAAAATGAAATATTTCTCTATGAGGAGAAGGATAAAATATGGGAATCAATTCAGAATGAACACCTCTGAAAAAATTAAATTGCATTGAAATGAAAATGCCAAGAGTTTATATGCGGGGAAAAAAAGGACAAGACAATCCAAAGGGAAATAAGCGATCTGAAAACTTACTACAATCTTGTCAAAATTATTGCTTTTTACTTAAAAATTTTGCTTGACATGAAAATATTAGTTTACTTGTCTGCTGCCTTGGATTTTTTTTGTTCAAGATATTGCTTTTCTTCTGGCTTTAAAAGGCATCTTTACAGACATTCCTTTAAAACCACTTGTTACCTTGTTTACACTACTCAGCAGGGACTAAGAGCTGAAAGTAACAGAGCCAAATTAATGCAACTGCCTAGTATTAATTACCTGTGAGTATTAGAAGGGTGCTTCTGTCTTCCTTGAGAAACTGTAAACCAGATACTGCTGTGCCATATACAGCTTGTTATAAACATGCAAATCATTGATCAGTTTTTGTTTAAAAAGTGCTTGTTATCCCAGACAAAATAAAACCTGTCAAAGTCTTCACCTTCATTTGTCATTAAAAATGTAACTTTCCTGTTGTTACCTTTTACTGTAAATTAATTAAGGTAGATATGGAGGGGACAGTGGTAGGTAAAGTACAGGTTTGATACAATCAGAAGTGCAATTTTGCACTGGTATTGCTGGGTTTTTTCACTCATACAGTGAGCACTTGCTGATCTGGGAATGTGCCAAGCCTTTCAGATGTAAATGTGACTGTATGAATTTATGTGGGTGTGTACATTAAGCTGAAAAGGAACTGGGAGGAGGCAGGAGGAAGAAGGAGAGTCAGGTTTTTGATGTGAATCCAGCTGAAGGGTTAAGCCCCCCAATCTTGCCCGTAGAGTGCTCTAAACTAGCAGAGGTGTGAATACAAATGATGCCCAGCTTTGTTCTGGTAGCCTCACAGAGCTGAGCCATGACTCTGCCTGTTCCCTTTGCTGCAGCAAGATGAGCTGAGATTCTTCTGGGATTCTTTTCCCAGTGGAAGCTCACCTGCTGAGCAGAAGGAGCTCAGCACTCCGAGCTCTGGTACCCTGACCTGCTGGCAGGGTCAGACCCTGAAAAAGCCCAGGAGGGCTGCAATATGCAACATGTCCTCTCCTGGTGTTGGTGACTGTAGTACAGACCACTTGTTGCATCAATCAGAGCACCATCACCTCTCAGAGCACTAAATACCATTAAATGCTCAGGGTGGCTTCACTTAAAGTCCTAGTGATGGTCTTGGCTATGACTCCTCACACCCCAATCCACCCTCCAAGGATTCCCACCACTATCAGAATCTGCTCCAGCTGCACGAGGAAGTGATCCCTTGCCTTGTTTTCCCCTGGATGCTCCTGTTGCTGAGGCTGTAGGCTGGGCACTCTGAGCTAACAGACCCCAGCCTGCTACTGCTGATCCCAGCTGGACCAGCAGAAACGTTGCTTTGAAAATAAAGTCTGTTCTTCAGTCATGTGAACAGACCAACAAACCTTTGAGTGGGTGGAAAAGTGAGATGGGTGGGGGGCTGCTGCAGCAGAAAGGCAGTGATTGAAAGGCAGGAGCATGGGCAGGCAGGGAAGGGTAACTGGTTTCATGGAACAGTGAAAGTTCCACATTACTTTTCTAATGCAACCAATTTTTCTCTGAACAAAAATGGAAAATGTGATGTCAGCCGTGATATGTAAAGTATTTGTCAGTGAAGCTTTTACTACAAGGTCTTTTGAAACAATTTTTTTCCCTATTAAAATTTTTAAAACCCAAAAAATATACTGAGTGCTTCTGGGGAAACTCTAATGCCAGTTCTTGTGATGCATGAAACTATTCACACAAGGATCTGAACCTGGAAACAGATTAGAACAAGCATTGTTCCTCAGGTGTGGTGGAATGTGGTTGTGAAACACAAACTCTAGAAGTCACTGGGGAGTCCAGGTTTGGCATTGTGATGGAGTTTGATCCTTGCTCCAGTATGGCCAGTTTAAATATCATGTCAAGTGGATAAATGACTTGTTAAAAAGGGTTCTGTATACAGAATTTGAGTGACAATTTACAGAGCTGAAACTGGCTCAGTTGGTGCTGATAATGCCAAGGGTGGGTTTGATTCCTGTATGAGCCATTCACTTGAGAGTTTGGCTTAAGAATTCTTGTGGGTCACTTCCAAATCAGAATATTCTGTGATTAGAGACTGTAACTAGTGGAATGTCAAGTATTTTATTCTCACAAGACACTCTGTCCTCTCAAGCACAGAAATTGAACTAAAACACCTGGAATATTTTTTGCATGTTAAGTCAGATATAATTGTTACTAAAATAAGCAAGTGCAAATTGTTTGCAGCAATGAAAAGAACTACCCTGTTGGGCAGGAAGTGGCATTTATTCTTGCTTGTTATTATGATGGAAAGATTTGATATTCCTGGTGACTATGAAGATTAAACCAGAGATTTATGTTAATGCAAAGGATTAAAAGAATTTTAATAACACTTATAAAGATGCAAATGTTCGCCTGCATTTTATCTTTTTGCAGATGAACGTGCCATAAGGGAAATATTGAAGGGGGAGAACACATCCTCGCTCTGAATTGCAACATCTGGTTTAATACTGCTCTCACATGGTCATTAGGTATTAGTTGTTTTCACCAGTGTCTTTATGAACAGTGTAAGTTTGATCAGACTTTTTCTCCCTGACTAACTTAAGAATATCAGGAAACAGTGATCAACATCCACCTTCAAACACATGGGGCCTGTGAATGGCTTCATGCCTTGCACATTTCAACAAACTGTAAATATTGCTCAGTGTATGTTCCTTCTTGCTACTCCATCACTTAAAGATTTATTTTCTGAACAGTAAAGAGCTTGAAATACTGTCTGCACTTTAGAATTGCCAGCTGTGCTCCCCTCATTTCAAACACACTGTCCCCCAAGTGCAAACACAGGCCACACCAGCCTGGAAAATTCTGTGCTTTATTTGGGGGCCCTGACATATTATACATATATCTACATACATTTCATATGGAGAAATTATAGAAAAAAATATGATTTGAAAAAGGAGGCAATTAAGGTGAAGGTGTAAACATCTGTCTATATTCCGGTTTGCATTTTTCCCTGCTCTTCAACCAATTGTTTGCTAACAGGTAAGTATATATAAACAGATGCCACCTGGATTTGTCACACAATTCAACTGATGTGACTGTGGAAATATCCAGGCCCTCAAATTAATATAAATCTTCAAAAGGTTTTGAGTAGTTGAACATCAAGTAATCCATATAGTAAAAGTCATAGCTTTGTTGTCGTTGAGAAGGAGAAAGCTGTGCAAAATACTGCTGTGTAATTTTAGTGGTAGTTCTTTCTTCATTAGAGTGACGATCTTTAAACTTGGGGAAAGTTAAATTTTGTGGAGCACCAATTAAGTGCAAGAAAAAGTTTGCATCTTCTTCCATACTTTCAAATTTCCCAACGAAGTCGTAGTCTATTAAACACGGGCTGCAAAGCCTGTTGACGTGATCCCAGTGTATATCCATACCCACTGGCCTGTGTACATCCAGCAGATATTGAATGAACTCTTTAAACTTGACTCCAGAGCCTGTCCTTAGTGCTTCTTTGGTGGCATTGACACGGTATCTGGAAATGATGGCTTTCCCAAAGACCGGGTGGTAGTAGTTGTTTGGATGTTCAAACTTGTCCCGAAAGGCAGACACCAGCTTTTCAAAGGGCTCACGAATAAACAGCATTTTTGTGTAAGTGCTGAGCCTGTGGTAAATGCCCTTGTGGTCAAAGCCATCCAGGCGTTTCAGGTAGTTTCCGTAGTGCACGGTGTTGTGCTGGATGTCCTTTGTGGAGGAGGCCAGCCCGTTCAGCACCATGAGCACCCGCTTCCAGTTAGAGCAGCCGGCTTTGGGCACTTCACAGTACAAAACTCTGTATTTATCCTCTACAAATATTCTAGACACATGATAAGGAGTGATTATTCTTCTGTTATTACTCTTGTATTTTGAACAAGTTTCCCTCATAATCCGCTTCCTTTCTCCTTGGATCTGATAGAGACTTTTCCACTTGCTGTTGTTTCTATCCTCATATTTAAGTGTGGGCAGGTTGAGAATGGAGCTGTTCATGGAAATCAGAATTGGGCTCTTTTTAATTATAAACCTCCTCCTGCGTTTATGGAGCTTGATGGAATTAATTTCTTCACCTTTCTGTTGATCTTTCATAGCAAACATGATGCTGCTTTGCCTTCTGTCGGTGCTTTGAAGCTTGGTGGGCACACTTTCAGATGGCTCTAATGAATTGCTCTGCTTAACTGTTGCTGCTCTGTCTGCAGTATTTTTTCTTAATCTTCTATCCTGGTTATTGCTGGAAACACAGTCCTGCTGAGAAAATAGATTAAAGATATCAGTAAATGAGAGATTGTTACTGCTTACAGCTTGCACCACTTCACGTGGATCTTTGGTAACTTTTAGAACTGTACAACAAAATGTGTTGTCACAAACTCTCAGCACTGCACTGTGGTATGGGCTCTTCTCTTGTCCCCTTGTTCTGTGCTTACGTGAAACTCAAAGGCAGAGATGAACCTGATCTAAATTTCCAGTAAATTCTAGTTCCTGTTTGGATTTACCTGCATTACTGTATTTTAGGTGGTGTACCCAGACCTTGACAAATAGTTTTGTCTTAGATGTTGTTGAAATTTCACAAAATGGTATCTGAATATTTTGAGGACTTGCTTACTTATTCCAGACTACCCCTGTTGCCACACAAACGGATGGGTTTGTTTGTTTGTTTGTTTGGGTTGTGTGTTTCCCACCACCACCCCCACATCAGTAATTTATCTTTGCAGTGAGGGCAGATTGGCACAGAGTGTAGCCCAACAGGGGAGGGAGGGGGGTTTGTAGAGTTTGCAAGATGGAATGAGATGTGAGTGTGGGCAGCGGGAAACAGGAAGGATGTCAGTGAGAATGCAGAGGTTTGGCACACAAGAAGTGGCTTTGGTGAGGACAGCATGAAGGGAGGCTGGAGTGAGGTGAGCCTGGGGGCAGAGCAATGGAGACCATGAGAAGCAGTGAGAGGTAGGAATGAAGCTGTGCCTGGGATTAGGTCAGCAAAAACTAAGTGGAGCAGGTCTATGGGTGAGGCTTTCTGGGACTTGCTCTTTTCCATTGGGGGATCTCTCTGTTAATATCTCCTGCATACAGCCCATTACTTCCTGCTTTTCAAAGTAGCTGAATTAAAACTTTTCTATGCCTCTAAGATTAAAACTATGTTCTGCTCACTGTTTAGCTATGTGTCATCCCCATTTCAAGGTCACCTGGATCAGAGTAGCATATGAGCTACCATGGAGTATTTCAACAGAGGAGCATATGTAGTTGCAGAATGTTTATTGCTGACCCAAAATACTTAGTTAGAGGCCTTACAATTTTAGATTTAATTTTTTGATTTTCAGTGTTTCCCCAATAGTATTTAAAACTGGCTTAAAAATAAGATACTGGTTGAATTTTAAGGTGTACAATTGGGGATTAGAAGGGTCATGCTCTTTCAGGGTCCTCTTTAAGATTAGATCTTAATCAATTTTACAAGTCTTTGTTGTCTGAAAAAAAGCAATGCAATAGGTGACAAACTTGTTCTGTCATGGAGGTTTTATCTTGTCACATTCTTGTTAAAGGTCAGAGAATAAAAAAGTCTCAGAAAAGAAATTCAGGATTCATTATAAAAAACATTGGTGACAAAAACCCCAAAAAAATCAAAATGTATTTTGTAGGTGACTTGCTTATATTGAGAATTACCATACAAAACTTGAATACAACAGATCAGTATTAAACACAAGTTTTAGGGCAGTTGCAGAATTCAGGTTGGATGCTCTGGTAGCAAAGGTGGTGTGCAGCCTGGGAAACCAACTGATAATTTGTTATGCAAAACACTATTCAGCTGTTGGGAGTGATTGTTGTACTCTCACCTTCAGAGGTTGTTTCTGTAGTCAGAAATGAGTTTGTCTTTGTAAATACCAGATGTATTTCTAAGTATTACCCTTTACAAGACTGGCTGTAATTCAATCCTATTTACTCATGACATGGCTGATATTTAAAGGTTATCAAATTCAGGCTTCCTACAATTCTGCACCTTTAATGATGCTGATGATGACCCTGGAGCTTTTGGGCAACTTGAATGCCTTCTGTCAGTGCAACCCTCGATGCAGAAGGTCGGGCAGGAGCTGCAGAGGAGCTGTCAATCCCTGTCACCTGCCTGAGCAGGGGATGGCACCTGGGCACGGCTGGGCACGGCTGGGCACGGCTGCTCCTCTGCACAGTTTGCTTTTGTTCTTTAACTGTGGGCGAGAGGCAGCCTGGCTGCCACTAGATGGGGGAATTTCACCAGAATTTTTCTTGAGCCTGTTTTTAAGTACCTCTAAAGGCCTTCATTTGAACAGTGAGATTTCATACAGATATTAATATATGCAAGGTTTACAGTATCTTTTAGCAATATCCAGTCTAGGAAAAAACCTCATAAAACTGAAGTTGCATAGCTTATCAAATTCCTATTTTAACAGGGAAATTTGCATTTTCATGGCTAAGTTTTTGATGCATCTTTCCTTTTCCAGTGCTCCATCTCTGGTGTAGTGGCCTTATCTGAGCCATCTCTATCTGTACTCCATACTCAGAATATGGGTACAATTTTATTCATGTACTTCTGAAAACTTACTTTTTTTGGTTGCTGGAATCCCATGTTATATTTTATCCCTAAACAAAGAAAGAAAGTAAAGTAATTATTTAGAAATAAAAAACATCAGTTTCTTCTTCTAGACCGATACAGCCAGTGTTGTTAAAGCAATGACAAATAGACCAATGGTGAATCATAATTAATGTATATTTCATAGTAACAATAATCCTTGAAATGCCTCTTTATGTATAGATGTCATAAAAATTGTGAAATGGAGTGAAAGACTCTACGACTTTCACCCTTTTACAAATGGGGAAACTGAGATGAACAAAACTGGAACAAAAGTGATTGCTTAACCTCAGTTAAAAGGCCAGTAGCAGAACAAGAATCAGCTGAAGGTTGTGATTCAGCTTAGAGATCTAAAACAAAAAAAAAAAAAAAGCTGTCCTGTGTGTATTTATCAAACCTGTATGGCTTGTACCCTGGAACCTTTGATAGGGCAGAATTAACCCTAATAACAGCTTGCATGAGTACTCTGCTGTAAAGGCAACATGCAGTGGAGTCATGTGTAAGTGAAGTAATATTTGCACACTTTTGGAGAGGCAAACAACACAGAATCATATTTTCTCTAATCTTCTGACTTCTACAGTGATATTTACCTGAAAATAGAATAATAAAGATGTGAAAATCCGAGATGGCAGCTTCAGCTGATGTGTAGAGTTTCTTTCATGACCATAACCTTTGTTAGGTATAACTTAATAATACAGAAATGGATAATGGAAACACTACTGAATTATGACATTTGTTTGGGGCTTTTCAACTGCTAGAACTGTTGTCATCACTGTCAATGTTGCTTGAAGACTTCAGTTTAATAAGTCTGCATGATGAATCCACAGCCTTTTGGACAAGGACAATTACAGCTAAAGGTCTTGCACAGCATTAAGTGAAGGCTCAGTCAGCCCCATCAGGTTGATTTTCATAGCATCAGGAAAGCTCTCAGAAACACCTTGCATGATAGTTCACATTGTGACTTGCTTCAGTGAAGGTAGCAAGTCCAGCCTAGATGATCAGTCATGCTTTATTTTTGAAATCAGATCTACAAATTTTCATAGTAGAGTCTAAATAAAATTGCTCTGATTATTTCTGTACTCCAAGAGCTCCTCTAAGAGTGTTCACGATGCTTTTGGCTTATGTTGGAGCTTTAACTGCACTTCTGCAATTTGTTAGCAATGAACTCAAGGTTGTGTGGGATATTGTGATTCTGTGCCTATTACAAGCATATTGTTTTTACTTCATCACAAATAAGCTCTAGACACCTTACAGAAGGAGTCTTAAGGCTTCTCCTAGCTGCTTCTCAAAAATGTTCAGCTGCAAATTAAAGTCAGAAGGTGTCTACTAAAGAGAAATAGAGCTTGTAGCATTTCTGTGTAGCATTCCTGTGTGTGTTCTGGAGACCTGAGGCTGATTGTGCTGTACCAGGCTTTAGGAGATGCTCCTGAGCTGTTCTCCAGTTCCTGATGCAATCAGCTAAAGAACCACTTTTATTCTACTCCTGTATAATGTGTTACAGAGCAAGGCAGGGAAGGAACCTGCTGTCCAAAAACCCCAGCAAAACCTGAGCACCAGCACTTTGAAACAACTGATAGTAAAGCATGCTGATCTGTTTATACCATGAAAATGTTGTATTTGTCAGTAAATGTAGCTGCTTCTTTTTTGCTAACCCTAAGGGCCTAATTTTAAGCTGTTTGAGCTGCTTGGCCTTTGCTCTAAGGCAACATTAATACAGCTACTTGGAGTAGTTACTTACAAAATGGGGATGTGTTCCCTTTCCAAAAGTATTTTGAGCTTTTTACAGTTGAAAACTTAAATAGGTGAGGAAAGACTTTTGATCACTTATCAAAAAACTAGGGAAGTACTTCAGATGGAATCAGTTACAAATACTGAGCATTTGTTGGGTCCATTATAATGTAACTTTGGGTTAGTTTTCTTCAGTTGTGATCATTTGCTCTGACTTAAAGCAAGCGCTGGTACCTTGTAGCAAACCCACACACTTTCTGTAATTACCTCTTAAACTTGGTGCCACAACTAATAATTATTAATAAAACCCCACAAAAGTGCAAACAGCAGGTATGAGACCTAACTATTTTGTGGTTATGATTGTGTTTTCGAAGTAGTATTTAATAAAGATAACTTATTTGAGAGATTAATATTTTGTACTGATATGCTTTGCTTTGAAAAATGAATAATAAATGCCAGGAGGAGATGAGTAACCATTTAAAAAGATGGTTATTCATTTACTGGCTTTAATATGTAATCAGAACAATAATTCCTGCTTAATATAAATGTTTGGTGAAGCACTTGCCAATCTCTTTGATGTTTTCTGAATTTGTGACATCTAAATTTGGCTTCTTTTAGTTGTCTTTCTCATGATACAATCTGTCACTTTAGATTTAAATCTACATGATAAAAACGTCTTAAGTGCAGTGAAGTCAGGGAAGTTATATTGCACAAATCTATTACACTAATCAAAATCTAAATTTATTGTTATGTTTCACCTTTACTATCCATATTTTTTACCAGGTCTTTGACATGATTGCCAAAAGGGTAATATTTTTGGTCATAAATAAACCACTGGTGTCTGGTACATGCAGTTGAAGGCAGTGATCAATAACTCTTAGGTGCCAGATGCGATGAGGCCAACACCTCACTGTGCCCAAACACAGAGGGAATAGCAGAGACAGACTCATTCTCTATGTACACATTGTTTATGTTGGTTTTCATGGCGTTCTTTTCCACTTGTGGGACCATGATTTTCCAGGCTTGAGCCTGGCCTGTGTTCTATCCGGTCCTACCACACAGTGAAACCCACTGTGAGCTATTCTTTATTTTCTTTTCCAAATGCGACTAGCAACACAATAAAATGGCTTTCATCTTCCTTGTGTACTACTGTATAGTTTTATCATTCTGCCTTCTCCTCTGTCTCTGCTTCAAGACCTAATTTCGGTTTGCCTCTGGTGTTTTGCTCTGGTTTGAGACTCAACTACAGCTGAAGTATTTTTTAATAAAAATGATAACTTCAAGTCTGCATCTGCAACTCATCCCTTACAGGGCTTCTGTGCACAGAGTGCTCTTGTTTGCTCCATTCAAATAGATTTGTGAAATTTACTCTGCAATGGATCTTATGGCATTTCAGGAACATCTGTGTCAAGTGTCCTATCCAAATACGCCCCAGTCTTAGGTCTTTTCTCAGAGACAGCAATGTGTACTTAATTGCAGAATGATTAATAGAGTAGTTCTCAAAAATCTGATAAACATGAGAAAAATTTAGCTGGAAGATTCTCCCAAAAATACTATCAGAAAATAAGGATCGTTTTTATCTTTTTTTTTTTTTTTAATTTAAACTTAACTCAGCTTGTAGGGTATAAAACACCTGCCCAAATCTGATCCTAACTTACTCTGGTGTCCAGGTGTTTGTATCTTTGAATTAAATGACTCAGTAAAGAAATTTAGTTAAAGATTGCTACCATAATAAATTATTTGGTTTTACATCTATTAAAAATATAGATGTAGTATACACATCTGGAAAACTGTTGAAATATATAAACCTCTAAAATAAAAGCATTTTCTGCAAAAATTAAGGTCTAATTAGAACAGACTTTATATGTGTGCCTGTTTTAACTATGTGCTATAAATCCTTTTTCTAACATAAACTTACAATTTGATTTGGAAAAATGTTTTCAAAGTTCCATCTAAGCTACACACAACATCTCATTTTAGTACAGATGGAATTAATGAGGCCAAGTAAAGAAGGCTTAGCAAAGCAGCAGCACATTTTAAATTGTACATCAGGAAAGAAGCCAACCTGTGCAGTGAATTTAAGTAATCTTATCTCTCTGAGTCCCCAGCGAGGCTGCAAGTGCGTGGTGTCACTTCCCACACATGGCAATTCCTGCCTGGGGGTGCTGGGGGTAAAAGGGACATGTCCAGCCCTTGGCAGACAGGTTTGGTGCTGATTTCCTTTGCACTGGGGGAAATGGTGGAATGTTTCTGGGGCAGTCTCCAAACCAGGCCTTGGGAGCTCTAAGTAGCTAATCTTGGCTCTTTGAGTAAAGAGCTTCTTTCCCCCTCCCGCCCCTATTTTTGGAAGACTTAAGAAGTTCTGCAAGCTGGTGAGGTTTGGGGTTTTTTAGTCTCTTTGAGCTTTCTTTCATGTGTGAGTTCCTTTGTAACTCAGGTAACACATTTGTCCTGAATTCTGAGCTTTTTGTTTAAATCCTACCATTGTCAAGCATACAAGTTCTAATAGTTTCAATATTATTTGAGGAATTTTGGACTCTGACTGATGGCTTATTCTTAAGCAGTTGTGGTGAAGTAGAACACTTCCCAGAAAGAGAGCCTCATTTCCCCCTCTCCTGTGCTAACACACCATTGCTTTCCATTGTTCTTGTGTTTTTTTTCCTGTCCAAGCCAGCTTCAGAGATGCAGACATTGGATCTGGGTGAAACTGTGGGTGTCATTTCCAAAGCAGGGAATCTGGGGTTCCTCCATCCCACAGGCAGCATGCAATGCACCCTTGTGCTGCTGCATCTGTGTCAGGGGGTGCTTGGGATGGCAGCAGCTTGTGTGCACTTCACTTGATTAAAACGCGATTACTCTGGCTTTTTGTAACTGAAATGACTTTCCATCTTAATGAAGCAAGGGAGTCTCTGGACAGAAGTACTGTATGCAGGGAAAGCAATGCAATTCTGAAGGGCATAGCCTGGAAATAATTAAAAACATTCAGTTCATCCATCAGTTTGAACAAGAAAAAATTACAAATCGGGGAGCCAAAGCAGAGATCAGTACACACATTAAGTGACTTTTAATATTTGCCTCTTGAGGACTTTCATACTGCCAAAGAAGTTGGTATTCCCAGTTGATTTATGCACCAGTAGCTGTGCTGGAACCAGCAAACCTGCACAGAGCTGTTCTGAAGCACAGTCCTGAGCCATGGTGTCACTGCTTCCCTCCTGATCCCCCATGAACTCCCTCCTGCCCATGGCGCTGTGTCCCCCTTGGCCACCCTTCACACATGGCTGGCCTTCCTTTCCCAGGAGGGGAATCCTGGAGTAAAGATCAGGTGTGCAGCTGGTACCACTGTTTGGAGATGCAGCTCCCACCTGAGGAAGGTGTTTGTGCCTACACAGCGTTTCTCAGACAAAATACCCAGACTATCTCCCTGCTGTTGTTTCCTCCTATCTTGTTTGACACTGACCAAATGCCAGACACCCACAGAAGTCACTCACTCATGCTCCCCTGCCACAGCTAGGGAGAGGAGAGGGGAAAAATGACTGAAAGGTTCGTGAGTTGATATTAGAAGGGGAGAAAACACTCTGAGGGCAAAACAGGCTAAATTTAGAGATGCCAAGTGAATTTTATTACCAACAAAGTCAGAGGAGGATTATGAGAATTAAAATAAGCCCTTAAAAACACCTTTTCTCCCCCCAACCCCTCCCTCCTTCCCACCAACAGCTCAGTGAGACAGGGCAGGGGGTTTGGTCAGCTCATCACCCGAGATTTCCAGTGCTCAGGGAGGGGAGTCCTTCCTCTGTGAGGCCGTGGGCTCCCTCCCACGAGAGATAATTCTTTGAGAACTTCTCCAGCTTGGCTCCACTCTCACGGGCAGCAGCTCTCTGTGACTGCTGCAGCCTGAGTCCCTCCTGGGCACGCAGCCCTCCCAGACCTGCTGTGCTTGGGGCTCTCCTTCCAGGGGTGCAGCGCTCCAAGGACAGGCTGCTCCAGCTGGCAGCAGGGCCCTCTCTGTCCCCTGGGTCTCCCACCGGGTCACAGCCCCTCCAGGGATGCACTGCTCTGGGGTGGGCACCTCCCCAGGGGCCGGATCTCTGCATCCCCCATGGATTCCCACAGGCTGCAGAGGACACAGCTGCCTCACCATGATCTCACCGTGGCCTGCAGAGGAATCTCAGCTCTGGCCCCTGGAGACCCTCCTGCCCCTCCTTCCCCACTGACCTTGGCGTGTCCATTGTTGTTCCCCTCACATGTTCTCACCTCCTCCTCTCCTCTAGCTGCAATTAACAATGCCCCTCTTTGTTCTGATTTTCTTAAACATGTTTTCCCAGAGGCATTTCCATCTCTCTCATTTGCCTTGGCCAGCAGCAGGCCTGTCCTCAGAGCCATCAGGGACTGGCTGTGCTGGACATGGTGGAAGCTTCCAGCAGCTTCTCACAGAAGTCACCTCCATGGTCCCTCTGCTACCAAGAGCCAGGCCACGCAAAACCAGCACAGCCCCTCATAAAGGCTTTGTACCTCCTGCCTGTTTGCTGTACATATTTTTGTGTTGTGCACTAGTCAGAAATACCATCTCTTGAAGCTACTGTTTATTTTTTTATTATTCTCAACATAGCCTCATGTGAGAAATAATTGTTTTGATATGGG
Source organism: Pyrgilauda ruficollis (assembly GCF_017590135.1). NCBI lineage: Eukaryota > Metazoa > Chordata > Aves > Passeriformes > Passeridae > Pyrgilauda > Pyrgilauda ruficollis. Next base: position 544,550 of record NW_024510766.1, read on the forward strand.
TTGCCTCGCAAATTTTTTATTTGTCAAAGTGAAAGCAGATGAGAGGCAGAAACAGAAACAGTAGCATTTTAAAGAAATAAATTCCTTTTGAATTGAAACCCAAATAAAGTGTTGCTGTGTCATTCTGGTAAGTCCCACTACCTACACAGCTGACATTGGTAGCTGAGTATTGTCTGAATCTGTGGTGTTACTTTTGTCCAGAAAATTCTACATTTGCATCTAGAGTTTGCAATGGGGCTGTGAACTGCCCTCTGCTCTGTTTTTGAGATTGGAAGCTGACTGAGGAAAATATTCTTTTATTAACTGGGATTTGGAAACCCTGGTACTTCTTTGACTTGCAACACACTAAGAGAACAGATATACAAACTCTTTGAGAAAAACACACACTAGTGTGCTTTTTTCAGAATGGTCTTATATTTTAATATAAACTGAATCCATCTTCTTGACTAAATAATGATGGAACTTAGGCTTGCTCTGTTTCCATGATACCCATGATAAAGGAAAGGGCATGGCACATTTATATTGGAGGCTTAATTGAAAGAATAGGAGGAGCTGTTTGTGAATTCGTTATGAGGAATGTACAGCTTCGTGTTTACTTTGTCTTCTTTGCTATCTAGCCATACTAATTGGAACTTGCCATTTTCTGACTTAATTTATATTCGATAAGAATTCTATAAAGAAAACAGAAAAGTCAGGTCTGTGTTATTGCATTCCCCATTCCTTCTTTGGACCTGTCCCTGGGAATACTGTTAATTAACATCATTAGCTTTCAGGCACTGTCAGCAGTTACTTGCAATTTCTACTTAATACCTTTCAGTTATTCTTCATTCTCATATTTAATATTTGCATATTGCCTTCGTAGCATGACTTTGGCAAGGACATTACACTTTTCCAAATTTATTAAAAAGTAAAAGCTAAAGTTTAAAATCTAGCACTGCATTTATATTTAGTAGCCTGTAGAACTATTCAGGTAACCGGAGGAATTTCAATGAATTTCAAGCAAGCACTTCTTGTAATTTGACTTCATGTAGCTGGTTAGAATAGCTCATCCAGAACCCAGAAATTTATGTTTCAAGACGTGCAAGTCAGACACGAAATATTCACTGGTCTTTCTATTGGAGGGGAGACAAAGTAATACAGGTGGAATTTTGGACTCCTTTCATGTCACTCTGAAGAGATGTTTTTTTTGGGAAAGAAAGTACAAATGGAAAGAGAGAAGGCTGCAGGCAAAATTGAAAAAGTAGATCTACACAGACATGCCTCTGAGTGCTGAAGCTCACTGCTTTGATAGACAGACTGTAGATCAAATAGCACAGATGTGTATCCAAATGGTGCATATTATTATGTTACAATCAATTAACTGGAACTGATAGAGTTTCCCTTTCTCCTGTTCTCATAGTTGATTATTGACAAGTCTTCTTAGTGTAAGAGATCAATATGCAACATTACCGGAAAAAAAAAAAAAAAAGGTCAACACCTGCAACAGCTACAAAACTTGGTGCAGAAAGGGTGATAATTGGACATACTTTGATTCATGCCCTGTGAGAAAGAAGCAGCTCTTGGGAAGCTCAGTGTAAGGGGTGAGCTCTTTGCCAGGCCCTTTATTCCAGAGCACTTGAAGGGCAGTGGAGCTTTGCTGTTTGTCATTTCTCACTGGCTCTACTCTTCTTTGTGGAAGACTTTCTGTTTCTTGTTAAGGAGCTCACTTGCACTCCTTCAGCCAGATTTTCATGACTGATGGGTAGAAAAACGTGGGTGCATGAGAATAATGTCCTGAATTGACTTTCCTATCAGTAGGACTGAGGGAGGAATGGTTCTGCTCAAAAACTGAGTGCTGACTGCTCCAGGATTCAGGTGGCATTAGATGGTACCTAGGACTTGACCTGAGATGCAACCCAGGCTGGAGGGGTCAAACTGCTAGTGTTGAGTTTTAGTAAGCTCAGTACTTTTTAAAGGTATGGGGAGGCCATTTAAAAATGTTCCAAAACTTTTGGAATTCACAATTTCTCCAACAGGGAAGTGGCAGTTTGATGTTCATGTTTTCTCCTTGGCCATGCAAAACTCAATGAAAACTGGTAGTGGAACACCTGGAAAGTCTAAAATGGACATGCCTCACTGAGGACACAATGCTTCATGTGGTGTGTGCCTGATAGGTTCAGATGCTTCCAGGACATACGGACTGATCTAAACAAAGCTTTATATTATGTGAATGTTGAAAAACAATTTCGCAGCAGTGGGATTTGAAGGACATTTGCTCTGTTAACTTCAGCCCACAGCTCTTACTTACAAACTGGATATCCCAGACTCTGATGCACTTGCAGCTTGGTTCTGGCATTGGAGGGAAGCCTTTGGTGCCTCTCTCCCTGTGCACTTCCCAGCACTACTCTTGTCTCCATTCTACCCCCACTTGGCTGTGAATACCCCAGAGCCAAGGAGCACAGGGAGCACATGGCTCATCTCCTCACTCTCCTGGTCCCTGCCTCTGCCAGGTGACTGCACTTCATCCCCTCCTCTGAACTTGGATCTGGCAGAGAAGTAAAGGAGATGCTGCAGCAGTGGTGTGGAATGCACCTCAGGAATGTGGGGAGAGAAAACCAGCCTTCTGTGGGGATTGGTGACTGTTCTGTTCATCTGCACACCTGGGTGAGCTACTCTGCCCTTCTAGAGGGGTCACATCTGCTCTGGCAGGGAGAATAGGCAGGTGTTTTGTCACTCTTCCCTCTTTCCTTCCCAGGAAGCCTGGGGTGCAGGAGGCAGAGGGCTCTGGTGTAGTTGCCTCTCTGTCAGTCTGACCTATCAGTGGTACCTGAAGTGAGAGCCCTTCTCCCAGTGCCATTTTATGGGCACATCTGCATTTTTCATTCACACATAATAGCACTTGCTGATTTTTCTAGTACCCCAGTGTAGAATGTTGCATCAGCCCAAGGAGGGGCTGTATGAATTGAGAGATGGATTGTTTGCATATACCCTGACAGCCCAAATTTGGGATACAGTTGCTATGACAATTGAATAATCTGATTTTGTAAGTCAGTGCATATAAACAGTGAGTAGCCAATTGATTGCTGAATATGGTTAGCTAGGAATGGAACTTTATTTAGCTGATGAAGGTGCGTGAATGTGTCTGATTTCACTGATCCCTTTTCTATGACAATTGTTCAGAGCATTTCAATATAACCATGGCTCACTCAGTACCCTGCATAAATTTATACATGATCCATTCACTCTGTTATGCATTGGCTGAAGGATCTGACACAAACTGCCCCTCTGTTTCAGCCTTCAGAGGCAGCACTCTGCCAGGTAGAGCTCTTTCCTGGCAGTGAAGCCCTGGCTGGGTGTGTGTGAGCTTACACACTGCAATTCAACCGGTCCCTTGTGTGGCTGCCTCTGCCTGGTGCTGCTTAAAGCCCAGGACTGTAGAAGAGTGGGTCACTACAGGCCTTTGCTGACCTGGCTGTTTGTTCCACCTGGGATGCAACTCTTTTCTTCAGATATGAACTTCTTATCGAGCTACTTTCTATCTTATGTTTTTGTTGAGGATGCACACAGTTCGCACTCTATGTGTAAAGATTTAACAATCCCATTTGATGATCTTTTCATGGCCTTAGAGTAGATCCACTGGGTGAAAAAGGAAAAAAAATTAAAAAGTTTTTACTCAAATGACTGAGTTCCCTAAGTTTTATTACTCATTATTCAGAAATAAAATATTTAAAACCTTTGCACTCCACTGTCTGAAGACTTGCTACTCTGAGAATTGGAATTGGAAGCATGGGTTTAAAACTCCCTTTGTTGCAGTATTAGAACAGCTTCTGCTTAAGCAATAGTTATCTATAATTGTATAGCATTGTCTTTTCAAATATGAAAATTTGACTTTTACTTCAGTGTGTACTGGATCAGCTCCTCCATGAGCAAGCAGCAACATGGGATGGATTTTTACAAGTGGTGGTAAACTGCTCTCCTAATCTCTTTACTCTGTGCTGCCTTTTCTCACTGTACTTTTCCCTGAAAGGATTGGGAAGTTAGTGCTGCTCCTCTGAAACCAGTTGAAAATGACTATGGGCTTGCAAAAAGCAAGTTCCTTCCTGTTAAATTTTATTTAAGAAAAAAATATTGGATAAAATTGTCAGTGACTTTTTTTACTGCTGCAAGAATATAATATGAGAAAATAAGTATGTGTTAAAAAGACACAGAGTAAAGTTTTGGTCTCGTTTTTCATTTCTTTGTGTCTCTACCTCAACAAAAACTAAAACCATCAGGAACAGGCATGGAAAAGAGCACCACTACTTCACATACTCTCACTTTTTTCCAGTCTTCTGTATTTGCCTAAAAAGGGACAGCATTTACAAAACTGTCATAAATCTCTGTAGGAATAGATTTAATTATGCAAAAAGTGAAAATGTCAAAAACATAAGGGCAAAGAAATAAAAATGTTTTGCATCATTCTTTAGAATGAGTTTCAATGTCTGTCTCTGTTTCCTCATGCAAATCCAGCTTTGGTGCTTTTTACCCCTTTTAGATTTTCTTTTTTATCTGAAGGCGTCAAGTGCCTTCTGGCAGGAATTGGGTTTATGCTTTTCATGCAATCTCAAATTCTCTTTTCAAAGATGCTCTAAACTTTCTTTGTGGAGCTCAAATGAACTAAAACTTGCAGAGGCACATCACATGCAATTTCAGATAGCTTTTCTATGCTTTTTGCTATTCAGAACATAAAGATTCCAGATTTCTTTGAGAAAATGCATAGTAGCATGGCCTCAAATCCCTCCCCACAACTTCTTGTGTATTTGGTTTGCTTGCACAAAAATGAAATTCTTCAGGGTGTATTCCTCAGAGAATCTCTCAAGCCAATTTTACTCAGAGGAACTTGAGAAATGTGCATTTTCACTTGTATGCTTTGTATGAGGTGCAGGGCTGGTAATCTTATAAGAAGAATATGTTACCTTAATAAAATGAAATAATTAAAATTACAGTAAGCTTGATCTGGTCTCAATCTAGTACCTCTTAAACAGAGCTATGGATTCAAATTTTGCTTGTAAGCAAGTGAGATTCCAGCCTCTTACTTGACATAATTTTCCTTTTTTTTCCCCATTAAGGAAGGTGGAAATTGCCAATCTGTTGACAGCAAGTGCTGGAAGAAGCAATGTGAGTGATTTCCTTGGTGACTGTCAGACACTTCAGGCCAGGCTTTCAAACTACATTTATAATAAAAGGAATACACTGTGGGAAAGATAGGCAGTGTGGTCTTTAGCAAGCTTGTTCTTGCTGGTGTGCTGAACCCAGCTGCCAGCCTGGTGCTGCTGGATTAGCTTGGGGAGCTTGCTGAAAGACTGAATGATTCATTGCGTGCTTTATTTTTACAGTGAAGCTAAAATATCCTAAAAGTTTGGATACAGAACCTCTGGCATGTAGTCTGAATATATTTTTGCAACACTGCATCCTCAAGAGATCTTTTCTGTAGTGCCTAATTTTGTATTTCATAATGGTGTGTTTTAATAAAAAAACGTTTTGTCAAATCACAGGTCAGCAGATATTGTCTTGAAGTGAATTAATGGAAGAAAAATTCTGAAGTAATCTGCTGTTAGTAAATGGCTATGTATGGGTCAGGCAATTTCAGAGGTTGTTACTGTGCTCTTTTGGCTGGGATAGAATCAATTTCTCCAAGGTAGCTACTATGGGGCTGTATTTTGCATTTGTGCTGCAATCAGTGTTGAAATACAGGGATGATTTTGTTACTGCTGGGCAGGGCTTACACAAAGTCAAGGCCTTTGCTGTTCCTCGCCCTAAAATGGAGTAGGCTGGGGGTGCACAAGAATTTGGGAGGGGACACAACTGACCCAAGTGACCCAGATATCCCACAGCGTGTGCCATTCCATTGTGCTCCCGTGTAAAGCTGTGGGAATGGGAGGAAGAGGGGGATGAGGGACTGATGGTGCTGGAGCAACCACTGACACCTGATGGGGCCCTGCTGAAATTTCGGCTGCCCTTGGAAAGCGGGGAATGAAATCCTCACTTTGCTTTGCTTTCCTTTCCTTGCTTGTGTGCATGGCTTGGCTTTGGCTGTGTCTTGTGTTAAGGCAATTCAAGAGGCAGACACTCCGCAATGAGTTGCCTTCCCTGATAGCTTTAACTGATCCCTTTCCACCCATAAGGAGAAATGAAATACACATACCTGTAAGTGAAAAAATAAGTTTACTAACAGGAACACAGAAACAGCATCAGGCAAAAATAACCGTGATTGATCACTAGATAGAAAATTACCAAGGCTCACTAACTCCCTGGGGACAAAGCCAGCCCAGAAGGGTGGGTATCCCCCTTCCCCATGAGGGCGGCTGCGCTCAGGGGGCACAGGGCAATGGCCTCAGCCCTGTCCCGGCCCCTCTGGGCCCAGCCCCGGGAGCGATGGAGCCGCACCCGGCGGCCGGGCTGGGGCAGGGCTGGAGCCCAGCGGGGGTTGAGGATTGAACCTTGGAGGTGAAATCCGCCAGGGGCTGCGCCTTCCCCGGGGCGAGGGATCGCAGGGGATGGATGGCTGGGGATGGCAGAGAATGGCAGGGGACGGCAGGGGACGGCAGAGAATGGCAGGGGACGGCAGAGAGTGGCAGGGGACGGCAGGGGACGGTGGGGGATGGCAGAGAATGGCAGGGGACGGCAGGGAACGGCGGGGGATGGCAGAGCAGCGGCGGGGGCCGCTCGGCCGGGCCGGGCCGGGCGCTGCTGCGGGCTGCCCTGAGGCGCGGGGCTGGGCCGCTCCGCTCCCCGCCGTCAGGCACACACAGGGCCCGAACCCGCCCAGGCACGTCGGGACCGGGAAACGCTCCCTCTGGGAAAACCAACGGAGAACCCGAAAGGGAAGGGTTCAGACATGCTGCCTCAGCTCTGTGTCAGGAACGAAAGGAGCAGGAAAGCCCCAAGAGAGAGAAGCCAAAACGCCTCTGCCAGAGTACAAGTCCATGAGGCCAGGGTGGTTCTGCTCAAGAGACCCCCAGCTTTTCAAAGGGCCCCTGTGGCATTCACATTCTCTGAAAAAATCCCTTTGCACAGGATTTTTCTCCTGGGAAGCTGAGAAGCCTCAGAGAAAAGAAAAACCATTCCATTTGTTTCTCCTGTGTTGTGCTCCTCTGGAATGAATGTGTTTGGAGATTGTTCACCCACAGGTGATTGTTTCGTTGGATTCTGGTGTGAGTTGTTTTCACTCTTTGGCCAACCAGGGCCAAGCTGTGTTGGGACTCTGGAGAGAGTCACGTGTTTCATTATTATCTTTTTAGCATTCTGTAAGTATCCTTGCTGCATTCTTTAGTATAGTATAGTATTGTATTATTTAATATCATATAATATAGTATAATAAAGTAATAAATGAGCCTTCTGAGAACATGGAGTCAGATGCATCATTCCTGCCTTCGTCAGGGCACCCTGCGAATACAACAGACCCCAGCACCCCGATCCCATCTCCAGCCGGGACACGGGGCTTTGAAAACTCAGTAACAGTTTTGGGCACAGATAGATGTGGAGTACAGTGACATTTTGGGTTACCCAGGGCAGCCTGCTAAACTGGCTATATCTCAGCCACGAGTTTTCTTACTTCGGCTCTTCGGATTCTCTCCCACCCCGTGGGAAGGGGGCAGGGAAGCGAGCAGGCGGCTGTGGTGCTTAATTACTGGCTGAGGTTAAAGCCATGACAGTTAATTAAAGTAGACAATATCACTTTGTGTTTGCTGATTGTATTTTAAATGGGCTTAATTTTCAAGAGTTTCAGCATGGGAGGTTTCAGAGCCCGTGTAACATAAAGTTATGAGTTGGCAGGCTGGGCTTGGTCTGGAGGCTGGGGCTCATCACTGGCTCTGTGCCTCTGTCTGCTCGGCTGTAAAAGAGGAAGGATGTGCCCTCCCGGAGGAGTGCAGTGTCTGCGAGCTCATGAACCAAGAACAGGAGTGGTTAGTGCTCTGCAAACATTCTAAGGGTGCTCTCATTAACTTATTAAGTTGCTGAGAATTAAATTGCAGTTCCTTTTGAATTTGAAATTAAAAGCAGTACTTTTGAACAAAGTTACTCTTTTTTTTCCACTTTCTTTTTTTTTTTGTAACTTCTGCCCAGAATGTTTCCCTGTCATGTTTTGTGTCACCTTACGTGTCTTGGAGTTTCTCCCAAATTCTGCCTGTGTTTGTATGTTAATGTTGATGGACATGCTGTTGACACAAACATTTTCCCAATGCTCTTACTGTGCATACTCCTTTGACAGCATAGATTTTCAAATATCATTTGCCAATTGCTTGGCCTCACATTCTGTTTCACCTGGAGTGCCACCGTGGCATAACTGATGTAGAGACTAGAAGTGTTCCATGAGAAACTTAGATTTGTGTATGTGAACCACTTCAATGACTTTTAGTGCAGGGCTTGTAAGTTTTATTTGATTCTGTAGAGTGTTTCAGACAAATTTGAATGTGGACAGGATATGTGACTGTTATATAGAGTAGTTTCATTGCTTTTCTTTTTTAATACTACTTTCTGGTCATAATCTCAAAATCTGCATAACCAACTCTTTTTAAAATGTGTTTCAGTAATTTTAAAATATGACTTAAATTTTGTCAGTAAAATAATGCAAAGAAATCCCTGCCTGTTATATTAAGATTACTGAGATCTAAAAGTAGCTGTAGCATCTTTACTTAAACCATCTGCTCTCTGAGTCTTCCAAAAGGAATGGGTCTGTTTTACTGCTTTGCACAAATTCTCCCTTGTTCTCAGGGTTCTCTTTCTTCTCTGTCAACACCCTAAAGGCATCACAGTAGCCAAAATGAATGTATGCAAACATCTTAAGAAAAGTGCCTATTAGGATTTCTAATGTTTTGAATGTTTTTCTGCCTTCCCTTACCTGTATGTGGCTTTGTTCAAGAAATAAAATTACAAATAATTACAAATCCAGATTTGGACTCCTTTTGCCTTAAATCTACACAGGGACTGAGGAACCCTGATTCACTTGTTATTGAATTAGAGAATTATTGAACACTAAACTAAATATAGAAATGTTGGATCAAGTGAAGAATGCTGTTTGTTTCAACTGTATTTAATTATATGTATCTGTATTTGATGTCTCCTTTAACCAAATAAGTGTCCAGATATTCATGACTTAAAAATACTAGTTCAAAATGATTAAATAAGAAATTTATAAGAAATACATCTTCTTCATTGACATTGAGAAATATAGCAATGAACACATTTTAGCCTATATTTTTATAAGAATACTGCTGATTTCGCTCCACATAAATGTTATGTTAACTAAAAGTCTCTTTAGTGTTTTTGACAGAAAGTTACAGCACTAAGAACTCAAATCTTGTTAAACATAATTTAATAAGAGCAGAAAATGTTTTAGTTGATTTTTAGTGTTCACATTCCTAGGTTAAAATAGAGAAAGCACACTTATGGCAAAAAAACAACATGGAAATAATAATGTTTTTATTCTTCCTTTCTATAGCAGAAGCTGTTATTTTTAATACGCATGAAAAACTTCAGGTTGGAGATTTCATATTAAAAAAACAAACAAGTATTCTTCTATAACCCTATGCAGTTCATGGCTGGGTTCTGTACTGACAGCTAGACCAGAGAGGATTTTCGGGGGCTCAGTCCTGCTCAGTCAGCTGGTGCAGCCCCCCTGTCTGTCCCTGACCCCACCCAGCTGCATGGCAGGGAGAGTCAGGCTCACAGCCCTCCTGCTCATGGCCCATCAGTTTTCCACTGATCTTTACAGGAATCATTTTTGTTGGAAACGTCCTCTGCAATCACTGAGCCCAGCCATTAACCCAGCACTGCCCAGCACCCCCCAGCCACTCCTTAACTCCATGCCTTTTAAATACCTCCTGCAACTTTGCAAACCTATAACTCTTTTAAAAAGCATGGCACCAGATAGATATTGAAAGAAAAATCCTGATCGTGGCTCTACAGAACCAATAAAACTGCCTTTATGAGCTTTTATGAAATTTTTTATTGCTCAGAGGGTCTCAGTTTCAGCAGGCAGTGAACCACATTTAGACACTAAAACCTGTTTCTCACACTCATCTCCAGAAGTCATTGCCTCTGTGCTTACAGCACTCCAGTCCTGAGAACACATTTATTTCCTTGTCTAAATTTCTGCACACTAAAGTCAAAATACAAAATGTTTAACATATGTACCTACTCTAAGTGTTGCTAGCAAGTGAAGAGGTCAGTGATGGCTCCTGGAAAGGGAACAAGTTTCTTTGTTTTCAGTACTACTATAGCGAAGACAGAAAACATTAATTTTCATTAATCACTTTGCTATTAATCTTAGATTAATATCCATTTCAGATGTTCTAGATAAATCCTTAACCTTTCAGTTGTTCCCTGTTGTAATCCTGTATCACTGATGAATCTTGGCAGTGACAAATGGCACTGTTAGACCCTGCAACTACTGCTATTCATGTTCTTCCTCTATGTCTTTAGAGGGAGGAGAAAGCAACAGGCCAGGGAAGACAGTTTGAATACTGATGCTCATAAACAGCATCCTGCTTTTCCTCACCTTTTTCAAACTCTGAGCCTGACTGCAAAAAACAGAAGTTGCCCCCTTAAAAAAAACCAACAACAACAACCACAACAAAAAAACACCAAACAAACAAAAAAAAAATCAGTGTGTTGAATAGCAGAAACCCTTTGCTTGTCTCGGTAGGAAGTTAAGGCATATTAGATATCAATTAGTCACTCAGATCCTCTCAATGGGTAAATGGGAGGGTTGTCTGATTTACTTTCAATTTTTTACAAAATTCTCAGGAAGTTCAATAACATACTTCTGCTTGCCAAGTTTAGAATATTAAGGTAGAATAAGTTACTTGGCAAACTTTAAAACAACGCCCAAATTAAGGTACTTTGCAAACTTAAACTTAGCAAACTCAAACTTAGCCAACTTGAACGTATCCAGGCACAACAAGGCACTCATTACGGCATTGACCAGAATTTCTAGTTTGGTTTACTTCTCTTCTGAGAAGAAGTTAGGGAAAGAGAGAGAAAAAGAAAGAGACAGAAAGGAGGAGAGTAGAAAAGTCACCATCCATGGATCCAGTGGCTAAGTTTGACTGTTGCAATTTCAATGTGCAGTTGTTGAAGTGGTGCTGCAAGTGGCCAAATCTAGATCCATGGGGGATGGGGGAAGCCCATGAAACACCAGGTTGGCTGGGTTAACACAGGTCCAGGTTTGGGTGAACGCCCAGGCGCCTCCCCTGGAGGGAGTTTTGCACTGTCTGTGTCACACTGTGGATCCTGGGGCACTCTGGGGGGCTCTGATGGTTTATGGCCCCTCCTAAGACACGGCCCTGGCCCTCCCAGCACTTGAGGCAGGTGTGGCCCATGTGGAGGGATGAAAACCTCCAGCTGTCTGTGTGAGCATCCCAGGCCTTCCCCGGGGAGTTTCCAGAGCTGAGCCGCTTGTGCGGGGGTGGGCATTGCCCTGCTCCAAAGCCTGTCCTGCCTGGCAGCATCTGCTTCTGATCTGCCTCTTCCCCTCCCTGGCTCCCAGCTCGGCTCCTCCAGGGCTGGGTGTTCACCCCCTGCCTGGGCCCGTGGCCACCAAAGCCCCTGTGGCCAGCAAAGCCCCCTGTCCACCAGAGCCCCATATCTCATTTGCTTCTCCTGTGTTTTGCTGCTTTGGAATGTCATTTGGAGATTGTTTATCCAACATCATGTGAATTGTTTTTACTTGTTGGCCAATCACAGCCAAGCTGTGTCGGACTCTGAGGAGAGAGTCACGAGTTTTTGAGAAGTATCTTTCTAGCTTTCTGTCTGTATCCTTTCTGTATTCTTTAGTATAGTTTAGTATAGTTTTAGTATAGCATTCTTTGATAAAATATAGATCATAAAATAATAAATTAGCCTTCTAAGAACATGGAGTCAGATTCATCATTTCCTTCCTTTGACAGGGACCCCAGAAAATACCACACAGCCCCTAAACTTCCATGGTACCACCAGCTCGGCCTTGTTTCAGTTCTTGGTTTAGTGGGAATAATCTTTCCTAACAAGCTCTCAAGGGGGTCACAGAATTCTGTATTAGTATTAAGAAAAGAAAGTCCCTATCACAATGTGGAATATAACAGTGAACATAATGCTTTAATAGAATGGTTTTATTTGTCACAAAAAAATGAGTGATTCTGCAATGTCTCTTTGAACAACTGCAGTGTTTTTGTGCTGTTTGTTAAAATATTTAGACTAGATGCTCAAGTGAAAGCCTAAACACACTGTCATCTTCAGACATACTCAGGCAATTAGAGTGCAGCTTATGTTACTGTTTTATAATTCAAGTCTTGTGAAGTAATAAATTAAGAAACTTATTAAATTCTCAATTGCATTAATAGAAAAATGCAACTTATTAAATTCTTTGGTAAGGCCTAATAACAAAACATTGGAAACACGTATATTTATTCTTTTTCTATCTTTGTTAAATCTTGTTGCCCAGATAACCTCTACCTTCAATACAGGGAAAATAAAGCAACAGCAACATAAACTGTATATTTTTTACAGTTTATGTTCCTATTGCTTTATTTTTCTGTCTTACATGGAGTTTAACCTTAATTCCCTTTGTCACATTTTAAAGAATCTCTGAAAAGCTTCCATGACTGCCAGCTTTCCCCACAAATAGCTGCAGGCCTCTCAGCAGCTTTGTGCTCTGAGCTTGGCACTGCTTTGTTCTACCAGCATTGTCAAATAAAGACTGATAGCACTATTTTTGTTTGGCAATGCATGACACAATCTGATGCTATAAGTTGAGCTATTTAAAAAAAGGTGGTGTTAAAATTATCTCTGTTTTCACTGCAATTGGAAATTGTGAGTGTATGTATTTAATGAAGCTTGCAAATATGAAACTGCTCAGTGAGCTAAGTCTGTACTTGTAGAAATCACTTCATATCCATTAAAATCACAATGGTTGGATTCACAGTTGAGGTGAACTTCCTCATTTCATAAAGCTTTCTCTATTTTTTGTACCTGCTAATGTTTAAAGCCCAAATTATTTGAAAATTAATGTAATTACACCCAAGGATGTATATTTTTTCCACTCTGTGCTAGTATGTTCATGTTACAACAGCACAGGAACTACAGAAATTCTTCCTTCGTCTTAATAGGTGTTGGTGGTTTAAATTATTCAGTGGTTATCTGAGCTAGTGGCAAACTGTAGTGAGACAGACAGAGAAATGATGTGAGGCTTGAGATGCTTTGCACATAGATCACTAACCTAGATAAGTATGTACAAAGAAATAAATATATTTGTCTAGAAATAAAAATAAATGTATTTGAAATATTATATATATATTTGAAATAAATATATTTGTCTAGAAAAGTGGGGGACTGTTGTAAAATGGTATTTTTCTATGAACAGTGTGAACAGTTTCTATGAACAGTTTCTGTGAACAGTTTCTATGAACTTACAAGCTTGCTGTTGCCTGCTACCATTCCAAAGAGTGGGAAAGCTGTCTTCCATACCTGGTTCTACCTACCCAGATCATAACTATTAGCTTTTTGTCCAATTAACTGTTCAATCTGGGCAAAAAAATGGCACAGGGCAGAAATCAGTTCTGTATTTCTTAAAGCTGTTCTAGGGCATCTCCTTCTGAATTGTTTGCCCAGGTGCACAAGTCCAATTTACTTTTTAGTGAATCCTCTAAACTCCCCTGGGCTTTGAGCTCTGTCATAGAGACCTATTGAAATTCCCACTTACATTCAGTAAATGACCTTTTGCCTCACCAGGTATGTGATATTTTCAGTGTTAGCTCCTTATCCCTCTCACCAGACACAGAGGTGTCTAGCTGCAAGGTCAGCTGCATTTCTCTTTTTCCTTCCATGAAGCCTGGTGGTTTTTTGCTGACAGGAGGAGAGGAGTTGGTACCAGAGGTATCTGCAGTCTCCCTTGGTGTGTGGGGGACATGGGAGCAGAGCTTCCACTGAAGGATGTCTGTAGGGTTTTATCACTGAAATCTCTAATGCTGCTGCTCCTGTAAATGATTTCATGCCAGTCAGTGCTCGTGGAGTTTAATAAAGCTGTGAAGCCAAGTCATAATCTGCTGTATTCCTCAATAGGGGGACTCAAAATATTGCAGGTCACTGGGAAAGGCAGCATTTCTATTCATGCTGTTATAGGTGATTTTCCTCTGCCTCTTCTTATGCTAGTGTCACTTGGGGAATGAAATGAGTTGCCAGGAAAATAGGATATAAAGGCCGTCTCAAAACATTAAAAAATTAATCAGATTTGTCATTTTGTTACTTCAACTCTCAGATTTATTAGACTAAAATTATGGTACTTTTGAGTCTGACTCATGGTTTTTGATTGCTCAAGGCTGTCAATATGACACACGGGGCATTTATCTTTTTTAATTTTTTCCCTGTTTTTCTATCCCCCCTCCAGACACAGAGAGTCTGGCAGACATGAGGGTGCATCACATCATCCACTCCCTCTAGGCAGGGCTCATGGTAAAACCAGAATACCAGGGCTCATGGTAAAACTAGAATATTCCCTCTAGACAGGCTTCCATGTCCTCCTCGTGTTTTAAATAGTTTATACAAAGGTTTGAAAAAACAAAAGCAAAACTAAAAAAATGAGCAAAAAATCCCCAAACAAAAAAGCCAAACCACAAACAAAAAGCAGCAGGTGACCCAGAGCTCTGGTAACGTTCTGCCCATGGCAGTGTCCAGTTTGTTTTCCTTTCCTTGTGTTCCTGTCCAGTCCCAAAACCAGGAGTCCACAATAACACAGACTTCTCCTTGACCTGTGACCTGTGACATTCCTTATTCTCCTTCTCCTTATTGCTGTTTCCTTTTAACTTGCTTCTGTTGAACTCATTCAGAGTTCCTTATAACCTTATAACTTTTCCTTTTCTCCTGTCACCAAGTGTTAATTAGTGAATATTAGGACTTCTGCTGGCATTCAGTCAGTGTTCTTTACAGCAGCCAGTGTGAGGGTGTTTTGCATTTGTGCTGGAATCAGTGTTGAAATACAGGATGATTTTTATTGCTGGGCAGGGCTTGCACAAAGTCAAGGCTTTTCTGTTCCTTCCCCACCATGGAGGAGGCTGGGAGTGCACAAGAATTTGGGAGGGGACACAGCTGACTCCAGGTGACCCAATGGTCAGGTAAATCTGAGGGACAGGGGACAGGTGGGGAGCAGTGGCTGTGATGAATTTTGCCTTCCCAATCCCCCTGTGTGTGATGGGGGTGCTCAGCGCCAGCCCATGGAAAGCAGGGAATGAATTCTTGCTTTGCTTTCCCTGTCTGGGGAGCTTTTTCTTCACCTGTTAAACTGTCTCTGTCTCCATTGTGGGTTTTCTCTTTTATTTTCCAGTTGTGGCCCTGGTCCCACCCTGGGTGGGGGAAGTGTGATCCTTGTGTGGGGCTTTGCTGCTGGCTGGGGTTAAATCCCAGCAGTGAAGTTCTTCCTTCTCCTGAGAAAGAGGGGACCACTCCCTCACCTCCCAAAGACAAAACACCAAAGCGAAACAAAAACCCAACCCAAACCACTAAACAAACGGAACGAATTACTGAAGATGCTCTCTACGCAGCTGAGACTCTACAAAGGTTCTCTGTTTAATCCAATGTAATCTGACTTGCTCTAGGATTTTCTGCAATATTTGCAGTATCAAGAAACTTCTTAGATAATTTTAAATTATATAATGAGGGTTTTGCTTGGCTTCCTGAAGCCTTGGGAGTGACAAAAAGACTTCAAATGAGTTCTGACTGGGTTTTCACTATAAGGTATTTATTCCCAGAGCTAAAGATTGTGTCACCCTCAAGACACACAAGCATATCCAAACATTCAAAGTTGTCATGATGATGGAGATATTCACAGTAAGGAAATAGTGGTTGGTAGAATTTCAACACATTATTCCTCTCTCTGAAGTGTGGAAGTTCCTACATAAGGCAGAGTTTTGTTGAGTGGACAGTACCAGCAGTGAAAGGATGTCACTCTTATTTTTTTAAAGGATTTGCTCTTATTTTGTTTTGAATCAGAACAGCTCAGTCTGTGGCCAGTTGTTCTTTCTGTTGGTAGCTACAATCCTGTTTGTAGTTCCAGGCTTGCAGGTATCACTTCTGTTGGCTGTTATTTGGAGGGGTATAATAAAGAAATAAAATTGAGGTACAGTGAAGAACACCTGGCTCACCCTCACAGGAATAGGATTTCATAAGAAATGTGGAGCTCATGTAGATATACGATCTGCATTGACGATGTACATAAGCCTGTTTTTCCTCATCAGTGTCCTGATGAAAACAGTTTTCTTTGGTTTAATTTAAGCATTTCTCTTTAAAGTACATAGATGTAGCTGAACAACATGGTTAAAACACCTGTTTTTCCATGCAATGGGTTCTTAAGGACAATTTGTTAGAACAATAGGTTCTGGCTTTTCAATTTTTTTCTACTGTCAATCAGAATTACAAGTTCTAATGTACCTTTCCATTGACTTGAACAACCCTGCTGCAATAAAGCATGTTAAATAATTCCATTAACCTTGGCCTCGACTTGCACTAAGAAGCTCCTGATTTGGGCAGGTGCAGCACAGATGTGAGGTCTGTGATTGCTGCAGCCATGCCACTCTGCTGGCAGTGTGTCATTTTTAATGTGACAGCTGTATTCCACCCATCAAGGGTTACAGCTTCTGGCAGCGTGGAGTTCTCATTATGCCATTTCTACTCTGCACTAAAATAATAATTTCAAAGCAAGCTGCTCCCATCTCCTCCCTAACCTGACCTCAGAAGTCCTCCTGTTTATTTTTTTCTGACTTTTCATCTAATCTGCAGCAGCTGGGTTTGTGTTTAAAGTTTGTGTTCTGAGACTGACCTAAGGTATATTAATTAAAAAAAAAAAGTGTTTGTATATTAAAAAATACATGAAAGAAACAAATAAAAAGCTGTTCATAGTACATTTTTCCTTTGAGCAAATGAACTGGGAATATCTGAAAATTATAGGAGATTTTATATACTTAATTGTCATATACACATTATTTTTATGAAATTGTCTTCCAGTTGCTCTATGAACTATTAAAATGAATACTTTATATAATTATTTCATGTCAGGAATTTAAAAATAAAGCCATGAAGTCCCTACCTTGAGAAACTGCCGCAGCAAAATCTGAGTGATTCCACTTGAGATATTTTTAAGAGGAATATTTTTATTTTCCTCTATCCTGAAATAGTGAGCTGTCTTTGAAGCTCAGTTGGCAAAGAGGTGAATTGATGAGAGGTGTTCTGCTACCATAACCAAACTTGCTCACATTTGCAGAGGTCAAAGGCTACCCCTTGGTGCACTTCCCCCCTTCCTATTTCTGAGATTGTTCTGGGCACCTGAGCAACAGCAGAAGGAGGACAGTTGTTGTTTTTTTAATATCATAGATCAGAGAATCAGGTATTCTCAACTAAATGGCAAAGTAATGTGAAAACCAAGAAAAAATTTTGAATTATAACAGCAGGACCAAAAATAACCCCAGCCTTTCTGGGGACTAATGTCTACAGCTGGTGACAGCAACTGCAATGGAAATTAGAAGAGCATCTTGTAAAGAGAATCACTTTTCATCAACACCTGATTTTTAATAAAGTAGTGCTGAATTTTAATTTGTAATTCAATTTCCTTAATGCATGCACCTTGTGTAACCAAGAAATCAATATCATCAGATGGATGTGTGGATTTTGCCTCTCTGTTTAAAGGTCATGTACTAATTCAAGCAGCTGTAAAAATTAACATATTTCAGTAATTTTAGACTAGAGAAGATTTCTCTGCAGCCTTAAGAAAACTATACTGACATGCTTTTGGCAGCAGAATGGGATGACACATTGCTGCTATGTGACAAACCCAATACAGAATCTTTATTAATAATCCTGTTAATGTTTCATCTAATGCAAGGGAAATGGTAAATAAATTGTGGCTTTAACCCACTGCTGAGTCTCCAATTACTGTTTTTCTTCCTATCTGCTTCCAATATATCATTTTTTTAATATGACTGAAATGTTCTAACAATCAAGGCTTAGGATCCTAACAGCATGAAGTCCTCATTATGTGATTTCTGCACTACAGTAAAATAATGATTGTGAAGCAAGCTGTTCTCCATGTCACACTTACAGAATAACTCATAAAGCTCCCCATTTACCAGCTCCTGGTTATGGATTCAATTACTTAATGCCTTGGGTTTGTGGACGTTGGAATCATGTCATGCATCTGTCCTGAGCTGCTCCATAAAAAGCATTCCAAGTGAATAAATTACAGGTGATGTTCCCCAGAAGCACTCTGAAGTTTTTGCTTTCTCCCAAAGCCATTCAGGGCTTTGGCTTCTAAAAGTTTAATGAAGGGTTTCATAAACCATAAAAAAACCCACTAGAATGTCGTGACCTTCTTTCATTTTTTGATTCTGTGCAAAAAAATTCTGTTTTCTACAAGGAGCAGGGGGAAGAATATTACACTTGAGAGTCAGCATTTAAATGGTATGTTCTAGTCCCAAATACATATTAAACAGAACTGTAGAGGGAAGTAAACAGTATTTTAGATGGCTGTGCAGGTTTTGTAAAGGGAGATTTTATTTTTCCAAACAAAAGCTCTGTGCATCAGATTAATATGTTTTGCCTCCTTCAGTCTGCATTTTAAAATTGGCAAGGAGATGAAATCATAAATACTTAATTATTAGCAAGCGACTCTTACAGCTGCTATATATGTGCTATTTCTTGTATTAAGTACATATCAGGGGAAAATTTGGGCTGTCTGACTGTACTTCACCTGACCTATAGCCCTATTATTTTTCTTCCTGTTACTGTAAGATAAAATGCAGGCATAAATTACTGCTGACTGCAGCAGCCTGCCAAGTGATCCCTCCTGTGTCAGACAGGGAAGTCCCGAATTCAGGACATGCCTGCAGTCCTGGGATGCCAGGATTGGACCACACCACGCACATGGGCTGCATTAATAACACATTTGCTCTATAAAATCAGCTTTACATGCATTAAAAAAAAAGGTGGCTGCTCCCCCACAGGTGGAATACATGAAGAATTTTTAGGAGCACATGCATTGCTCTGACACTCCTGCTGCGTGTGAAACGCGTGCCTGGTGGGCACAAAGTGGGAAATGCTAAAGCACCAGAGGATTTTCCAGGCAATATGCACAACTTCCCTGCTTTCCAGGCATTTTCCACTGGCAAGAAAAGAATCCCAGTAAAATGTTGGCTTGCTCAGCTCCAGACAGCAAAGTGTGGCTCAGAGGAGGCTGGCACTCAGGTGAGACACTGGCAATCAGACACTTTGCTGAGGGGATTTAAAAAAAATAGGTAGTGACATTCTCGGGTGCTTTTTCCCCTCTCCCTACCTGCTCTATTTTTGCAGCTTCCCAGTTGTTTCTCTCCCGACCTTTGTTTGATACCCTTTACAGGATCACTTAGAGAGCAAAAGGATACAGTTTCACGTATCATTAATTCCTTAACACCTTGGTGTTTTATCTCATCTCTTGGTGCTGTTGCTTTCACTATAAAATATATATATATTTATATAAAATATATTAAAATATATAATATAAAGGTCTAAAATAAATTAAGGATTTTCAGATCTATAAAATAAATTAAGGATTATTTTATTCAGTTATATTATTAAAATATTAAATTGATATTAATAAATTAAAATAAATGAAGGATTAATATATTTTATAGTTATATTATTGAATTAATAAGTTTATATTAATAAATTAATCTATTTATATATTAATTTATTAATAAATTAAGGATTTTCAGTCCCATTTCTCTTACCCCTGCAGAAGTGATGGGTGATATGACCAATTTTGTACCCCATGGCTGACATCCTGCTCCAGCTGCATTCCTTGGGCAGGATCACTGAGGAACAGAGTGGCCACCTTCTCATTTGGCTGTGCTATCATAATTAATAGAAGAACACACCTGTGTGAGCTAACAGGCAGCCTGTTCCAGAGCAATGCCTACTAAACCATTGCCTTGCAGCCTACTGGAAGTGTAAGAGTTGTCTGCCAAAGTTTCTTACAGCAAACACCCTGTGTATTCATTTTAATGTAAATTAATTAATTCACTAGGTATGACAGATACACAGAAGAATATTTAGTGGAAAATGAGCATTGAGAAAAAAGAATGAAAGGGTTCTAGGTACAAACAGACTCAGTAGAGTGGGAGAGAAACAGAAAGGGTTGAGACATCTGGGTTTCATGTGGTTAGAGAAGCTGGGAGGTACCGAGCTCAGCAGGATGAGATTCAGAGAAAGGCTGCAGCAGCACCCCTCCTTTTCTCAAAATCCTGTGGTGTACCACCATTATAGACAATGCAGTTGTCTGTAAAACATCTGATCCAGCTGGAGACTGGATCACTGCATTCCCTTCTTTTCCAGTGTATCAAGTGAACTCTGAACCACTGCACAGAACTGTTCCTGACAGTGAGCAGCCCTAGCTGCAGGCTAGCTACAATTCTGGGAGCAGAAAAGTGTGTGTGGGGTTGGCTAGCCATGGCTACCCCAGGAGATTTCCTTCCTCTGCTCTTCCCCTGCGGCTTCCTTGCTGATATTGTTAGAAACACGGCAAAGGAGTCACTCCTCTTCAACCAAATTTTCTTCTTCCCCAAATTTTCCTTTATGCCCCAGGTTATTTAAATTCCATTTTGAAGAAAACCTGCTGGTGTTCATCACTGTCCTGCCATCCCTGTCCATAAACCTCTGGGAGCAGCACAGGCCAGGCTGAGCTTTCCTCCCACAGCCCTGGAGGGGGTGACCCTGGCAAAGGTGGGAATGCTCCGTTCCTGCTCTGGCTTCGCTGTGGTGTTGGGCTGGTTTGGTCCCAGCAGGGCAGTGTCTGCAGGGGCTGCAGGTGAGCAGGGGCAGTTCAGGCCCTGCTCCCCTGGCAGGGGAAGCTCAGACAGCCCCTAAAGCTGGGCCTTTGCCTCGTGGGATGGGCTCACCAGGCTGAGGGGCTTTCAGCTTGGCTCTTAGGGCTGACAGAAGTGGATGTGATGGGTTGCTGGGGCTTTTTTCTGTTCTCACTGCTGAGGTTGGTCTTTTCCCATCCTTTCTTTGTGGTAGCCCCTCACACCAGGAAAGCAAAAGCTGAACTGAATGGATTTATTGGATAGTTGCGTAAGTTGGTGGAGATATCAATTTAATAAAGAAAAGTCTCTGCTTCTGTCGTGGCCCTCAGTCTGTTTTCTGTAGCAAAGTCAGTGATTTCCTGTAGAATTTTACAGTCATCCCACAAAGCTTAGGACAGAAAAAGAATCATTGCTCTGATGGTTTGGGAAAGGATAGTGTCCTCTTAAAACATTATAGGATAGCAATTAAATTAATTGCCTCTATAGTTCATTGAGATACTTTGGTTTGTTCCTCAGTACAGAATACAATTACATGATATATGGTATATTGGTTGTTTTTCTGATGCTTGCTGCATTGGAGCCAGATTTTTATCCACAGTGCTTCACCTGGCTCCCACAGCAGAGCTGCCTGCCCAACAGCCAGAGCTAAGTGTGAGCTACACTGCCTGTACAGGATATGCCTGCCTGCTGAGCTGAGAATTATAGGGCAAAATACAGTGTGCACCTAACCAATATGTCAAACCACCCCCAAAAGTTCAAATATATAAATGGGCCATTTGTTGCAAGATAATCAAGAGGCAGAATTGTGAAGCCTAACCTTTACAAAATCCCAGGTTGCTTTAATAGTCCTACATCTTCTAGGAAGAAGCCTTGGGTTTCCATTCATAAACTGCACTTGAGCTTGTCTCTTTTGTGATCCCTAACTTATTTCAAAATAAGAAATGCATTCTTGTGGATACACCTAAATGGAATGCTGGAGTGACTGTTATGGACTCAGGAATCTGTTATACCCCCAAATTAAATTCTAACTATCTGTGTAACATATCTTTAGTGGTGTTGTGCAACGCTCTACAGTGTGAAGCATATGAAGTTTCACAGACATAATTGCATTTTTATTGTCATATGCTGCTAGCTTTTCAACAACTCCTTTGCATCTTCTGAGTGTGTGTTGTAATTTTGTTTCAAAAAATAATCTTACATTTAGGTAGTCATAAGGCTTTAAATTGCATAACATTCAGAATACTTTGCAGAACTGCTGCCATAAATATGCAGAGACCCTTTTTTAGTCAGTGAAGAAATCCAGTGAGCATGTGTGTGTGTATATATATGAGTTTTTTAACTGCAGAAACATGACATATACCACCAGAGTAGAAAAAGCTCTTGAACTGTTGCCCTTGCATGTTTTGTTCAACAGCTGAACATGCTATTAAACCAATTTGGGCAACAACATTTGATGAGACCTATTGAACATAGAATTTTGACAATGCAACTGCACAAATTTATTTAGCACAAGCATGTCTTTAACTGTTAAACTAAGTGTGTGGCCCCTGCTGTACTCTTGCACCTGCATAACGAGATTGATAAACTCAGAAATGTTAACTGGAACACAAAACACGACAGGAATGTACCTGCCTGATCCAGTCCTGGCTCCAGCCTTTCCAATGCCTGGGGTCAGGGTGTGCTTCCCACTTGAGGAGGGTGTGTTAGAGCTGCTGGGGGCTCCTGGAGGAGCTGCTGCCCCGTGGACAAACCACAGCAGAGTCACTGCACCGGGCTGTGCCAGCCACAGAAGGTGAAAACAGCAGTGAGAAAGGGACATGTTGTAGGGGCTGTGCCAATAGGACCACTAAACTAAAAGCAGGGACATTCAAGCTAGGTGTAGGGAAGGAAGTTTTCAGGGTGAAGGTGATGGAACAGGGTGAAGGGTGCACGGGGAGGGGGTGGATGCCTGAAAAAGCTGATCCCACTGCAGATGTCCCTGCTCATTGCAGGGGGGTTGGACTCTGACCTTTAAATGTCCTTTTTGACTCAAGCCCCTCTATGGTCCTGTGCCCTGACAGCCCCCCTGGCTCAGCTCCCAGCTCCTGGGGAAATCCCTTTCAGGTTCCTTGTGGGTACTGAACCAATCCCCACAGGTCCTGATGGTTGAGTACTGGCCTTTGTCTGTGGTAACATTTGCTAAAATTTCTCTTGAAATGCTGTGGATTTTATAGATTGTACATTATAGGTTATAGATACCCTAAACTAAAAATGCCACCCAGTTCCCTGGAAAATGGGAAGTTTTCAGTTAAAAATACTTTGAGTTTAATGTTTGAGCCAAGTGCAAATACATTAACAGTGGAAGGCTCTCTTTTGGACAGGATGCAGTTTTTCACCTCTCAGTATTTATGTAAATTACTTTTTAGGAAAAGTAATTTGGAGAAGACTTTTATCTTCTGATCTACAGCATAGGGAAAGGCAAAGAAAACTACCAAAGGGGCCTAAATAAAACTAAAATAATGATAAAAATGAAAAAAAAAAGCCACTAAATCTTTAGGCTTATGAAAAAGGCTCTTGGTTAAAATAATGTTTACAGGAATTTTTCAGGGACACAATTCTGTTTCTGGGAATGTAAAAAACCACCAAAAGCTTCCACCTCACTGATGACGATGCAGTACTGCCAATTGTAGAAATAATCTCTCTGCTGTGAGTGCCTGTATGAAGCAGAAACCATTTAAATGATTTCTTTTAGGCCACTGAACCTCCCAAATTTGATGGGAATAACTTTGTGGTTGCTACAGCCCTGTGCTGGATTCAGCACCCTGTAGAAGAAGGGCTCCATATCCCATTGCCAGTCCCCTGAATCAGCCCCTTTTCCTTCTCTTCTGCAAGCAGCCTTTTCTGCCCCTGCAGTCCCTGACTGAAACAGCCAGCACAGAAATCATTTGGTGGTTCCAATTTCCACTTGGGTTCAGTGATGAGGATCACAACAGAAATGAGTGTGCTGAACTGAAAGAGCCTTTCTGCATTTCTTAAACGTTCTCCATGATATGAACATTACACAAATGCTGTGTATTCCAATTAAACTTCAACAGCAGCTCTAGCAGGGAGCAACTGCTGTGCACTCACAGGATAAATCAGCTTTCCTACTGAGCTCCACAGCATAGTTAAAAAAGGGAAAATCCATTTCAGCAACCTCCATAAAACACAGATGCATTTTCTTTCTGTCTTTCTTAACCTTCTTATGTAGATTTTTATTTTTCATGGATGCAGAATACCTGTGAGTCCATGTGGGGTCAGAATCCTTTTCATTTCAAAGAGTCTTAAAGAGCAGTGTCATGTCTGCTCCATGTTTTTCAGGCAGATGATGGAGAAAGCTGGGCTTACCAGCTTTGAGGTTTAGTTCTACTCCAGATCCCCTGTGGGGTGTTAGGCAAGTCATTCTTTCCTGCAAATGGGAATAGTGATTATATATGGTTTTTTTTTTTTTTAAGTTGTTTAACCCACTCCTGCTAACTGACACCTGAAATACATTCCAGCAGGGAAGGGCTGTTGAGGGAGCTGAACCAAATCTGGTTCATTGTCACCATTTTAATTTCTATCTGAGCCATAACTGCACCTGAGCCTGTGAAAATTGGCTTGTTTATGAATGGAGAAAGGTCCAGTTTGAAAAGCTGATTATATGGAAATGTCTGCAAAGACAAGCCCCCAGTGGAAAACCCCCAAGGTACCAGCCATGGTCATTGTTGGCCACATTTTAAGACAAAAGGTGTTTTGTATGCTCAAAACAGAGCAGCCCAGTGCTGCTGTTTCTTCC
Organism: Pyrgilauda ruficollis; assembly: GCF_017590135.1. NCBI lineage: Eukaryota > Metazoa > Chordata > Aves > Passeriformes > Passeridae > Pyrgilauda > Pyrgilauda ruficollis. The sequence continues at coordinate 569,165 of NW_024510766.1, forward strand.
ATGGAGCACAAAATGCACTTTTCAGGAGCCAGCTGCAAACACAGGAGCCAGCCTTGGCTGTGTTTCTGTGCCTGCTGCCCTGTGCTGAGGCTGGCCGGGCACAGCCCAGGCTGGCAGTGCCCAGGAGCCCCCTGAGCCAAGGGCTGTGCCCTCCTGTGCCCCCAGCCCGGCCAGAAACAGAGCAGGTTTAATTAAACCCATCATGGAGGTGCCACTGCAAAGAGCCCAGATCCCATTTGGTGCAGATTAATGTAATTTCATCCCTGTGAAAGACTACAGTGTTCCATGTTAAATGTAATAACTGGAATTTCGTGTCAGCAAACCTGCTTGTTCCAGGCACAGGAGGAAAACCAAACCTGTATTTACTGAGATAATTTCTGTTGTCTGCATCACTTTATGGATACATGTAAGAAAGCCTGCTGGAATGAATTACAGTCATAAAACCCAGCAAGAATAACATGCATTTCAGGTTTTTATGTAGTATAAAGGAAGTCTTGATAGTTCAGCCTGACAGACCCCACCTTTTTCTTTTCTTTTTTTATTTAAGCTGCTTTTTTTTTTTTTTTTTTCATTGCCCATGAAACAGATATGAGGGCAAAGGAAGATATTAACAACCAATTTCCCTGACTCAGAATAGGAATGATTGTGAGGCAATAGGATGCCCTGTGCACTGCAAAGTGGGGAGCAATCAACAACAATGAAATCTTGAAGGTCCATAATTTTACAGAATATAATGTGTGCAGCTTTTGCAGCAGGAGGAAAAGTCCTGAAGTACCCATTAGCTCTCACTAATTGCCAGATTATTTCTCCCGAGGCACACAGGTAGAAAAAGAAGAAAGAAATCTCTGGTGTTGCAATGAACTAACAGAGGAAGTTGCTACCTCAGGGAAGGGGACAGTAACAGACTTTGGAAAGGCATTGCTGTGGTTTTTTCACATATACCTTCTTTATTCGCTTTAGAGATGGCCCTAATGGCCATACCTGACATACAATAATTCTACCTTTCCAAGATACATAGAAAAACAAATAGGTGTTAAAGGTTTTAAATTGTATTTATAAAAGTTAATATTACACAACTGAAAACGTTTAAATTTTCTGCTATTTGTGATGAATCAAGAAGCAGTAATGTTTTTGAGTTGTTGATTAAGTTGGTGGTTTGGGCATTTCAGGTGATTTCTGCTAACAACACTTCTCTCCAAGTTTCACATGCTCTTGATGAAGTGGGCCATTGCTTGAAAAAAAGAATAGATTCATGTCTGCCTGAAAGAGAATAAAAGGTACCTGAAGATTCTGAATGAGTGTAATTAGCCAGTTAGCCCTAATTTGGAATTACTTTTTTCATATGTAGTTATGAGTCTTGTGTTGTGTTTTGTAGAAATAGGAGAGAAAAGAGAACAAAGACAACATAAGAAAAAATTCTGAAAGCAAACATGTCCTGCAGTAGGATGAGTGCTTGAAGGAGGGCTGTTGGAGAATGGTGTTAACTATAAACAAGTCTAAGGATTTTCTCTTTAAAGTATACATCACCTTGGACTTAAAATGCAGTTTCCCACTGATGTCTTACTTACTAGCAGAATGCTCTTTTGAACAGAAGAAATACTCAAAAAATATTTAAAAAGTTGGTTTATTGAGACACCCTAAGTACTGCTGAGAGATTATTTTTTAATTGGAAATATATGAAAATCAAGTGAAAAATCCCGAGCCAAATTCTAGATTTAAATTCTCCAGGTAAACTGTTCCTTGTTTGACTGGAAAGAATGTACTTTCCCAAACCAGCTGGCTCTGTCCTTCAGATGTGCTGGTGTTCAACTTGGAGCAGATGTAATGATTTTCCAGCCATCTTTCTGGAGCCCTGTCATTCCCAAAGTCATGGTAGGTTTTAGGTGGTCATTTTTGAGACCTATTGGGAATGGCTCCAGGTGCACTTCACTGTTTCTGGCTTTTGAAGAGGCAAGCTTTTGTATGACCCTTTGTTATATCTGTTTTAATACAAGCAACTCCTTTAAATGCTGTTGATAATATTTCTGGACTCCTGGAGCTTTCAGACACAATGAAATATGGGGCCATTCCCCACAAACTTTGCTGCCTAAGAGAAACCTTGGAGACAAGGGAAAGAATAAAGGGCTGGAAATCGTTCACTGCATCACTTTTTGTTCCCAAACTGAAAGAGAAATTAAATAAAAATAAAACTTGACAGTGTTTGTAGAGTTTGGGCTGTTGTCTTGGAGGCTGATATTTTTCATTATTTTGCACCATAAGAGCTCCAGAAATACCCTGGAAACAGGAGCAGCCGCGGTGCCAGCCCAGAGCCGTGGAGAGCTGTGGGAATGGCCATGAGGGGCTGGGATCAGACAGACATCCCAGGCTGCTTTCCTCTTTCCTTGGAAGCAAAACACATCCTGAGCTGTCAAACTCACAAAATCCATCCTCAGAAGACAAGACTAAAATGGTTCTGGTTGGAGAATTAAAATACCATAATTTACTGTGGGTGTTACAAAGGCCATGTGTTACCGACTAGCTGCACTCTCACTGGGTCCATTTAGTAATAGGAAAAATTAAACACTTTTCAGGTTTGTTGAATTGTTTTCATTTGAAACATTCATTGCCTCTCTTCTAATGATGAATTGAAACGTGCTGGGTATAAAAATGAGATAAAAGGCCTTCTGTAAATGTAATGATATTAATTTTAATTTATCCAATTTAACACAAGATTTTCCCAGGGATTAGATAGCATTCTTTCTAATGATTTGCATAATAAAAGTTGTTTTTACTAAACAAAGTATGATTACTGTTATGCCTTGTTATTATTTTAAACAAATACTGCATTTTCCTGGTTCAGGAACAATTACAAGAACAAGGGTTGCAGTCACAGAATCAAGTGCCAAATGTGGATGCTTTTGCATATTTGAAATAATTAGGGCTGAAGAAAGACTTTTCTTCTTAGAGAGATTGGAATTTTACAAGAAATGTTGTCTTGGTGTAAGTGAGATATTTTTATACATTCAAAATGTTAATTTTTTACCAATTTTTTCACAATTCATCATTACAGGCTTTTGAAATAAAGAATTGCTTTTATCAGGGAAAATTGAAACATTTTGTTAAGACTGAGAAGGACATTTTGATGCTTTTGCCTGTATTTTTTCTAGCAAGACAGGCACAATTCAAAGCATTTCACTCTTCACTAGACATTATTTTTCCAATTGTTTAGTGAACAATTGATATTGAAATAGATGGGATGAGATGGGCTATAAAAAGTTTGTATGGACAGACATGGTGGTAGTTGTGTCTGAATAATAAAATATCATTTATGTTCCTTCCTCTGCTTCTGCTGGTTGCAAATATATCATGCTGTAGGCACATGTTCAGCTTATTTAAATTGATAGATGCAAAGTGATTTTGGTTTTTTTTTTCTTTTTAAGGAATTAAAATGCAATCTATACCTCAGTGACTAACTGTTGGAGTTTTGAATGTCAAGAATTTTAAATTTTTTGTATAAATAGATTTTGATTCTTAGGAGAGTATTATATTTAATTTGAGGTTGTGGAATAGGTTTTTAAAATTGGTTCATAATATTGGGATTATGGGTGTGTAGTTGGTTAGAAGTGTGTAATATTATAGGGTGGAAAACTTAGAGTTTGGGCTTTTAGAATATAGTAGTAAATATGAAGAGGGAGGTTATAGGGTGGAAGAAGGTTGGTGTTTTTACTTTCTTTTTTTTTTCTTCTTTATGCATTTGGGTAATTGGATAGAAAAGTCTGCAGTATGGACTTTGAGGGATTAATTATTAGATTAAAAGTGAAAATAACTAATTTACCAGCACCCTGAAACGCCAGCACTAACTGTGCCGTCCCTGTGCAGCCTCGTGGCCTTGGCTTGGCCAAGGACCCAAAATCCACTGGAATTTCCCAGTCAGGCCCCTCTGACCTGCTGCCTTCCAGCCCCTGCATTTTGCTGGCCAAAGTCTGAAGCACAGCACGGTGATAATAGTAATAGTTATGATTTCTGAGTGCTGAGTTCTGATCCATTCCATAGCTAGAGCACTGGATGTTTCATTGTGGATGTGACAGTCTGGTCAGACAAAGCTAGGTGAGTTTTCCCATGAATCTGTCTGGGAGGCTTTAGGGAGCTGCAGAGAAACAATGAGAGTCAAATATTAAACAATCTGCAGGTGTTTTTAACAAGCTGTTTTTAACAACAACAGTTTTTAACAAGCTGTTTTCCTCATAAAGTTGTTTACAGATGGGTGTCTGCTTAATGAGCCAACCGTGTGAAATGTGTTGATGAAATGACCTCTCAGATCCACCTGCAGCAAACCAAGGAATGAAAAGGAGAGGAGTGACTAAGTGGGCTGCCTTTTGCCCTTTGCTTTCTGATCTCGCTCTGTGTCATTTCTGACTCAGTGCTGGTATTTTACCTGTAAATTCAGAGTCTACTCAAGAGATTTCAGAGCAAAGAAGAGATTTTCTTAACCTCGTGGCAGATGTGTATGCACTTCTCATTACCCCTTGCAGTGCAAAACAGCTTTGGACCAAGTTTCTCACCCTTCCCTTGCCCAGGTCCCAGGCAGTGGAAGTGCCCAGGATCAGGGCTCCAGCCTGGCTGCTGCTCCCCTGCTTTGGCTTCTGCAGATTTTAGGGGCAGCAGCTTGGATACAGAACTCAGTGTTTGCCTTCCCCTGCAGCTGGTAACAGCTTTAGCTCACAGATGATATTTAACCCCCCTTGGGTACGATTCTAAATTCACTGTATAAAAATGAGGGGCAGATTCAGCAGACATGAAAATTGTTGGCTTCCCATTTGCTTTAGTTTTCTATGGCTCTTTCTGTCTATTTTAGGCTTTTGTTTATGTGGGGTGGTGTCAATACCAACTACCAGCAAGCAGGCTGGGCTGCAGAGACATTTCAGTAGTGAAAAGTCAAATAAAGGTTGGACTTCCTGTGCAATTGCCATGCATTGAGCTCATCATTGTGAGTACTGAGTCTTGGGATTTGTATGTTGGACAGCTCTTGAGGGAAGAGTTTTTTAATTTTTAAGACTTTTTTAAAATTTTAAAACTCTTTCATTTTGATATCTGTCAAAGAGCATTTCTTCTGTCTCTTAGTAAATAATTTCTTTCAAAGATTTTTCCATATTCTTTGATATTGTTATTTATAATTCTATCTGCCAAGGCATTGTGATCTTTAATATCTTGTAACGTGTAATCATTGCAAGACTACCTTGTGTAAGGGCTCCAAAAAAATTGCCAGCTATTAAATATCTATCACAAGTGTAGATACAACCCTAATTAAAGCATAGAGGAAAGCAATAACTTGCAAGTATTTAAGAAAATGTTCGTAATGGGCTAACATGCTCCAGTTTTGGAGTCAACAAGAAAAGAAAAGAATCCTGCTTAACTCAGGGTTGCAGAAGAGAGCATGTTAAAAAGGGCTTGTTTCTGAAGTGTGAGGCCAAGCTGTTTATGCTGTTTAAATGCATGAACTTTGAGAGGCTGAATTGTCTAATGGGATTTGCAGTTCCTGGGTGAGCTTCTCTTCAGACTTTGTGCCTTCTTGCTTTTCTGACACTCAGGTCCTTGCAGCAGCATTGGGAATTTTAATGTGCCATGGCTCACAAAAGTTTCAGAGGAGAGTAAGGAAACAGTTGGATTAGGACACTCTCTGTTCTGTGTTTATATCTCTTGATTTCTACGATTTCAGCTGACACCTTAAAATAACACAGGTGAAAAAGTCAGTGCTGGACTGACTTACCAGGGGACTTGATTGGGGATGGTTAAGTCTGGAAGAAGAGCATGGATCATCTTGGAAAGGTGAAAGACAAAAGGAGAAGAATTCATGAAGCAGTTTACTTTTAAATGAAGCCTGTGGATGTGGGCATGACTGTTAGCTAGTCAGAGAGCTATTGCTGAGTGCTTTTCCCTGGCTGGTGCCACTGGAATTGGTGTTTGCCGGCGCTGGGTACTGCTGGATGTGCTAATCCTGTGCCAAAGGAAGGCAGCACATCCCCACAGAGGCACCAAGAGCAGCTGCCTGTCCTTCCCTCGGCCCTGGGGGACACCAGCAGGATCACTGGAGTGCTGTGTCACCGCTGGGCCCCCATGCTGCATGGATGTTGAGGGGCTGCAGCGTGACCAGGGAGGGCAGCAAGGCTGGGGAGGGGTCTGGAGCTCTGTGAGGAGCAGCTGAGGGAGCTGGGGTTGTTTATCCTGGAGAAAAGGAGGCTCAGGGCAGACCTCATCACTCTCTGCAACTCCCTGACAGGAGGGGACAGCCAGGGGGGTCGGGCTCTGCTCCCAGGGAACAGGGACAGGACAGGAGGACACAGCCTTGGGCTGTGCCAAGGGAGGTTTAGGCTGGATGTTAGGAAATATTCTTCACAGAAAGGGTGATTGGGCATTGGAAGGGGTTGCCAGGGAGGTGGTGGATCACTGTCCCTGGAGGTGTTCAAGGAAGCCTGGATGTGGCACTCAGAGCCATGGGTGGGGTTGGGTCCCAGGCTGGCCTCGATGCTCTCCGGGGTCTTTCCCAGCCTGGCCGATTCTGTGCCTCTGGGATTTCCTGGTGGGTGCAGGGCATTGAAGGAAATGGGTTATGTACTTTTACTTCTGATCAAAATTCTGTTAGAAATAACTCTACCTATTTCTCTGGCCCGGAGTGAACAAGCAGCACCCTGACATCATTAGACCAACATAATTTGGAATTTGGTGGGAAGTATCAATTTGAAGGTTAGCGATGGAAATACTAATGATGGATTATCTAAAAACTGGCAGTATTTGCAAGTCTGCTTAGAGATCTGAAATGGTGTAATTTCAGCAGGATGGATTAATAGTCAAAACTTAAACACTATATGAAAATGTAATTCATCATAGGATTTTTCAGCTCTGTGGGTTTTGCCAGTAAAATTTTTTGTGTGGATAAATGGCATGAATATTTTCCAACATTCAAATCAGTAGGAGATAAAGATTAATTTAATACTTATTATTGAAATAATTATTATTTTGTCATGGTACTTCCATTTTGCATTGTGATCTGACCTACTTGGACATTTTAAGTTGAATTTTAGTCTTGCTCTGGCCTTAAAAAAACCAGGTAGCATTGTTTTTCTTTGCCAATCCTCATCTGTCTGAGTCTTCCTCTTAAAATGCATTCCTGACAAGTGCCTCATTTCTTATTCTTGTAAATGACAATGACAATGTGAATTCTGTGACAATACAGTATTGCTTTTCACATTCATGTATTAGCTTTTACATATTATTATTAAACACAAAGATTTCGATATGGTGCTATTTATGCTTCCTTTTAACTGCCTTTTAGTATAGCATAATCTGTCAGTTTATGTATGCACAGCATAGTTTATATAAATAGTAGTGTGATAAATATATCTTAAGCCATAGCATAATGTTAAAACAGAGATTATGTAATGTTAAAATGCTCTTATTCATGTAACTAACTCAGAAAACAGTGTAAGATAATGAAGTAGTTCCTCACATTTTGTAGACTATTTTATCTGAATGATAACAGTGACAGAAAGCAAAACCCAATTTACTGACTCCTTTTTATCAGAGTATAGAAACAACAAGATGAAACCACGAGGAAAAAAAAATTCATGTAATCTGAAGGATGGCATGCAGACAAGTCAAAGATTAAACCCAAGCAAAAGAATTCATAGGACACCTAAACTCACAAGAATGTTTAAAATATGTATAAACTCTCATGAATATGCATATACCCCCTGTAATGTAACACTATATAGAGAGCATTGTTTTAAGCTAATGGTGTAGTTTTTTTGCTGATCACCAAAACACCCCAGTGCTAGAGTTTGTTCCTTTTATCCCTTATTAAACTTTTCTAATAATTCTAAATAGTGAGCCATGTTTCCCACATTATGCTTTGAAAGGAGGGTGGTTATGACTTCCTAACCACAGCCTGTGCAATTTGAAAATAAAAAGATATTGCTCCATCAAATGTTGAAAAACATCTTCCATTTTCAAGTCTTCTTTTCAAACCATGGAAGAAATTGTCTTACTGAGATTAAACAGGGAAGCATTTGTTTGTTTTATGAAGCCTGGTGAATTTTGATAATGAGTCCTGTAAAATGGATGATATTGGCGCTTTTCTAATTCTAAACAGATAAGAAATAATAGTTACATATTTCAGCTTCAAAGACAAAAGTAACCTTTTATCACCTAATTTAACAATCTTTTTAGTAAAATGTCTTAGAAGAATGTGAAGTGTTATTTAAAACTAAAAAATCACCATCTTTGAATAGCAGGGCTTTTTAATTGCCATAATCAAAGTCCAAACACATTTCCCTGCTTGCTTTAAATAGACTCACACATTTCTTTTCTTGCTTCAAATAGTTTCTTTTAATGACAGGTTTTTCCTTAATGAGGAGGAAAATAAAGTGAACAACTCTGAGCTTGTCAGTGCAGCTTCAGTGTGACAAAAGTTCTGATTTTTGACAGCACTCACTAGGAAAATAGAAAAACTGGCAGTGGTTTAATTAATGTGTGATTTTGAATTGCTAGTCTGCATTTTAAAATATAAACATATTTATATTGGCATTGGAATGTAAGTTTAAAATAGCAAAAAAAGCCAAAGAAATCTTACACTGTAGGTCACATAATGTAATAATTCACACCTCTTTGTGATAAGTAATCTGAAATAGCTTTTGAAATTGGGCATTCTTTTGAGTTTACTAATCTTTCCTGTGATAACTAGGTTAGAATAATTACACCATCCACGGAGCTTTTGGAGATAAGTCTTGTTCTATTACTAAAATCTCCTTTGAGGAGGAGAGACCTCTAACAAATTGGTTAATAAACAACAGCAGTTAATGTTACCTGAATTCACATGATCATGTTAGCTGATGTGCAGTCACACTGATCAGGAAAGGAAAGGAGGAGATAATCCCATATTAATGCTGATCAGATTTTCTACAATTGACTAAACATCCCAACAAGATCCTGGATGTGGGCTTTTGTAGAGAGCACTGTAGGTTTTAATTAAGGTATTAATGATGCCTAAGCAGTAATTCAGGTAAAATACAAAATTTTACAGGAGAGATAGAAATCTGCTTTTAATATTGGATCTCAACACAACATTGGTGACTTCAATTTATTTTCTAAGGAATCATGTTTGTTTCTAGAAATTGCTGGATTCTATAAGACTTACAAGGAGTGATTTTTTATTTTGCTAAGAAAATTCTAGCTGCTCTTCTGCGGTGACAGCAGCAGTTTAATGACCCTGCTGCAGTGTCTCCCACAGCTCTGGGGGCAGGATGCACACTTGCCAGGGCTGGACAGGGAGGCCCAGTGGACTTTCCCTGCTTAATCCCATAATTTCTGTTGCCTCAGCTTTGCCCTAGAGTCCCTGCAGCCTGAAAACACAGAAGAGTTGGGTGAGGACAGAGAGGCACCACAGTGGAGCTGGGAATGCTGGACTTGAGCAGCTTTGGCTGCCATGGAGCCCAGGATGTGGGCCCTGAGTTCTCCCACTGGAAGGAATATTTGCACTCCTTCAGCTTTCTGCTAGTCTGTCAAATGGTGTTTATTTTTACAACCACAGGCTGCTCCAAGAATAATTACAGTTGTTTAATAATTATTGTGATTGCAGACGAAGCCTGATAATTGGTATCAGTTTAACTGGAGAGGAAACGGCCAGGAGTTTTTGAATGGAATGGATTCTCTTGTTTTCTTTTGCCACCTGTAAAGCTATGAATAGGAAAAACATGTGGATAGAATCATTGTTGGTTTTTGAAATGTAAATGAGACACAGGGCTGAGGAACATCTCCCTCCAGTGCTCCCCTCCAGTGGCATCTGCTTGAAAGGTTACTGTACAGAAGTAGTTTTGGAAGAATTTCCTCTCTTTTGCTCCCTTTTCTCTCTCTTGTGCAAAGCCAAACTAGAATATGAAGCTGGATTCATTATTAAACCCAGAGATTATAATTTCCACGTCATCCTATTCCTCACCCCCCCTTCCCAGTGTGTGATAATAATCTTGTGTCATATTGAAATTCATGAGGCTGCAACAACAAAGGAGTGCATGGAGGAGTACAGGAGCTTGTCAGATGGTATAGATTTGCATACTAATGAAATTATTATGTTCTTAATATTACAGAAACATGGTAATATCCAAATACCACTGAAATGGGGAATGGTAGGTCATTATTTAACTCCAAAAACAAATAAAAGAATGTATTTTACAATATAGCTGCACCTTGCAGCTGCTGCAGAATTAAACCCAATTCCTGTAACTGAATTATTTTGATTTTTGTGCCATATCAAGAAGGTTAAAAAATTCAGACTTGCAGTGTATTTTATTGTAAGGAAAGTACTCAAAAGTTCAATTTTTTTAAGCTATGTAGGCTGATCACAAAAAGTACAATGGGTTGGAGTTCATAGGGCTCTAGTTCAGAAGTACATCAAGGCTTTGACTTCCAAGTGTGAACTTAAGATAGGAGGCTCATCCATGGCTGGGATTTTATTCCTGTCTTTACTAAAGGATTCTTGACCTAGCTTTGGACAACTTCCTGTCTCCTTTGTGTGCTGGTTCAGCAAGGCAGGTTCACTGAGAGCAGGAGATGCAGGGCAGCACACAACTAAAGCCTCAACAGCTCACACGGCAAACCCTGCGCCTTCCTTGCCTGCTGAACAGCTAAAGGTCTTGGTTTCCTCCAAGAAGTGTCCTTGGCATTTGTCAAGTCCCCTGTCAAATGACAACAGCAGCAGATTTCTGGGCCTGGCTCCCTCTTTCTCTTTAGCATGATGATTGTGGCGGTGCAGAGAGCCAGGGAGCTCTCAGAGCAGGGTGAGGGGCTTTGATCCCTGCTGGGCACTGGCACAGAGGAGCGCTGAGCCGCAGGACAGCAGCCAGCCCTGCTGCCAGATCTGCCTTCAACACAGAGCACTGCGGGCACCCTGGCACCTGCAGCACCACGGGTCTCCAGCAGTTTAGGACATTGAGAGCGGGTGTTTGAGAGGAAGATGAGGAGGGTCAGGTCACCCCACAACACTGGGCTGCTGTGAGGGGCTTATTTTGTAGCTCCAACAACACAGGCAATTAATTCAGTGGGAGAGAAGCCTCTGTCAGTCAACAGGAGAGCTATAAGAAAGCTGAAGTGTTTCACTGCATGGGTGTGATTGAAAGCAGTGGTGTGTTTGGGAAGATTTCAATGGCTCTTAGGGATCATGATAGACTTGAGTGAAATTTGGTGTTTACCAATGTTTGGGAGCCTAACAAAGCAATTTGGGCTGTTCTGTTACACAGGGTAACTTATCAGGGTCATTTTGCCCAAGTTAAAGTAGTCTAAGCCTTGAATCTGAATCAAGAAAGATGTTTTGACAATGAGGCTTCCCAAGGACAAGTAGCACCTTGTAATTCACAGAATGACTGGGCTGGAAGAGAACTTCAAGGTCATTGAGTCCAACCCAGCCCCAACACCTCAACTAAGCCCTGATACCAGTGCCACATCCAGGCTTGTTAAACACACCCAGGGATGGTGATTGCACCACCTCCCTGGGCAGCCATTCCAGAACTTTATCACCCTTTCTGTAGAAAACTTTTTCCTAATATCCAGCCTAAATTTCCCTTGGTGCAGCTTGAGGCTGTGTGCTCTGGTTCTGTCAGTGCTGCCTGGAGAAAGAGCCCAACCCCACCTGACTACAACTATAATTTCAGGGAATTGTGCAGAGTGATAAGGTCACCTCTGAGTCTCCTTTTCTCCAGGCTGAGCACCCCCAGCTCCCTCAGTGGTTCCTCACAGGGTTTGTGTTCCCAGCCCCTCTCCAGCCTCGTTGCCTCCTCTGGACGTGTTCAAGCGTCCCAACGTCCTTCCCAAAGTGAGGGGCCAGAGCTGGGCACAGCACTCGAGGTGTGGCCTCAGCAGTGCCCAGCACAGGGGAAGGATGGCCTCCCTGCTCCTGCTGGCCACGCTGTCCCTGCTCCAGGCCAGGTGCCATTTGGTCTTGGCCCCCTGGGCACGCTGCTGGCTCAGGTTCAGTCACTGCTGACCAGAGCCCCCAGGTCCCTTTCTGCCTGGGCACTGTGCAGCCACTCTGTCCCCAGCCTGTAGTGCTGCAGGGGCTGTTGTGGCCAAAGTGCAGGACTGGGCACTTGGACTTGTTAAACTTCATCTTGTTGGACTCTGCAGTGTGTGGGGTTGGGGAGATCTGTGGGGCCAGGGTGGGAGCAGATCCCTGCTGTGCCCCAGGAGGGCTGAGGTTGCTGGGGCTGGAGAGCCCAGTGTGCCCCCACAGCTGCTCTGGAGGCTTTGGGGGTGTCAGAGGTTTCCAGAGGAAGGTGGGACACAGGCAGATTTTGTGCTCTGCTCCTGGTCAGCCTCTTTGGAGCCAAGCAGGGGAGGGGGCAGATGCTGAGCACCAGCAGAGGACTCTGCTGTCCCAGCCCACAGCCCATGGCCACCTTGCTCAGGCTCTGTGCAGGGAACAGGGCTGGTCCATTATGCAAATGCTTCTGTAAAGAGAGCCATGGATTCATGTTAAATATTTTTAGGTGTCTCTGTTTATAAAATTTGACCCAAGGCAAATTTTTTTTTCACAATGAATTTTAAATAATGAAAGAGTTTAAAATTTTTCACTTTAGAAACAGCTTAATTCTTTCTAAGGATTATGAAATAAGGATTTTTATAATACTCTTCTATGTTTAGTAGTCTTCTAAGAGCTTGAAAGTTCTAAGTATCCCTTCCCTTCTTCTCTTCACTATAACAAAAGGTTTCTACTTTGATGTAAATGTGGATTAATACACCTGCATTAAATAAAATGTAGGAAAATGAAGTTCTAACAGCCTAAATTGTACTTGTTTTTGATGTCTTCTTTCAGAGGCATCAGTGACTGAGCAATAGTTCCTTGTAGAGCTGCTTTATCTGATCACAACCATTTTAATTTTAAGAGAACTAATACAGCACAGTAGCCTGGGAAGTAAAATCTTGGTAGGTGCCCCGCTTGGGTGCAGGATGTTCCCTGCTGCTGTTCCTTGGTGTCTGCCCCAGCCCTGTGTGCAGGTGGCCCTGGCTGTGTGCTGTGTCCATCCTGTGAACACCTGCAGCCAGGTACCAGATGGGTCTCCAGGCAGAGCCTCTGACAGCCCAGCTCTGCTCTCTGGCTGCAAGGGACACTTGTCCCTGTTTAAAGCCTCTTTCCTGAGCTGTTCACTGCCCTCAGGCTCCCTTTGCTTTTCTCCTCACCAGATTTTCATAGGGGCCTTTCAGTGATGAGGGGAGCCCCATGTGAGGTTGTCACAACCTGTGTTTCAACTCCTGTGTGCCCAAGGCAGATGTCAGCTCCTGTCCTAACCCAGGGTTTGCTGTGACAGCCCCTCTGGCCTGGTCCCAGGTGCTGGGAGTGAGGAGGCAGCTGGTCCCAAGCTGTGATCCATCCCTGCATCCCTGCATCCCTGCAGCCAGCCCGGGTTAATGCCTTGGGTGAGGGCACAGCACTGAGACTGCAGCAAGGAACTGCTGGGGAAGGACCCCGTGTCACACTGACCATGGCACCTGTGTCACAATGACCAGGGCACCTATGTCACAATGACAATGGCACCTGTGTCACATTGACCAGGGCACCTGTGTCAGCATGACCATGGCACATGTGTCACACTGACCATGGCACCTGTGTCACAATGACCATGGCACCTGTGTCACAGTGACCATGGCACCTATGTCACAGTGACCATGGCACCTGTGTCACACTGACCATGGCACCTGTGTCACAATGACCATGGCACCTGTGTCATACTGACAATGGCACCTGTGTCACACTGACCATGGCACCTGTGTCACAATGACCATGGCACCTGTGTCACACTGACCATGGCACATGTGTCAGCATGACCAGGGCACATGTGTCACGCTGACAATGGCACCTGTGTCACACTGACCAGAGCACCTGTGTCACATTGACCATGGCATCTGGGCAGGGACCCTCTGAGAGACTCCCCCTTCTCTGATGGATCCCTGGAGCCTCCTGCAGCTCTTTGCTTTCCCGCTAGCTTTGGGAGGTTCAGCATGTGGGCCTGAACTTTGCTGTGTAATCTCTCTAACACAGTTATCATCCTTCAGTTTTGGGTTCTCCACTTCCTCCTCCCAGTAATTCAGGCAATGACTTTTAGGAATAGGATAAGGAGCTGCAAATGTCAATATTTTAAAATACTGATTCAGGAGGATTTCTGTGAGAGAACTATGTATAATTTCTATTGAGGCTTTGAGATCAGGTTGTAACTTGTAACTATTAAACAGTGTCAGTTACTTGATATGAAGCAAATTCAGAGAAATGCTCAGGCTCCTCTTGCAACTATTGAATCCTGGTTCTTCAAACTCGCTCATAAAACACCACTTTGGATTGACAAATGTTCTGACTACAAGGTAGAAGCCACTCTACTTCTGTTTCAGACTTTTATTGCTTACAAAAACAGTGGTAAATAGAAGTTTAATGCAGTTTTGGCTAAGCCTCTCTTTGCCTTCCCCAGCACAGACAATGATCCAGTGCCTGTTTGCCAGTACCAGCATTAGTGGCCTTTAGTCAAAGCTCAGCAGTGGCCTGGTATTTAACAGTAGAGTAATTGCATGTCAGCGTCACTTAATGGAAGTTTTGATAAACCTGGAATCAAAAGGGTGCTCTAACAGCTTTTACTGAGTTCAATAAGGCTTGATTTAACCAAGAGACCAGTGACTGTTTTGCAAAAGTTCTAGTTTTGTGCGTGTGTGCTTTTCTGCAGTGTAGCACACACTGTATTTGACAGGGGGAGCAGGGCTATTGACCAGATTTCTCCTTCCTCCCCCACGTTCAGGTGTGCTAGCAGCACCCTGTGCTATTTCTGTGTTCCTGGAGCCTGTGCTGGGCTGAAATGTTGGTTCACTGAGTGCCTGTACAGCTCACTGGTGCCTCCAGGTACTGAGGTCAGTTTTGGTTGTGGTTTAAGGAGCCTGCTAATATCACTGGGGTTTTGATGGTTCTGGGGGTGAAGCAGCTTCTTCTTCCCCTGAAATCCTGTTAGTTAGGAGGGTATTGCTTTATGCAGCAGAAATGAATCCATTATCTGTGGGAGAATGAGTTTCTAGAAATCTGACTATTGGGGTCAGAAGCACTTCACTTTCTCCTTGCAAACAGAAATGTCAGTAGAAGGCAATTTTCAGTTCTCTTGTGGCAGGGCATGGCTCTGGGTGAGCTGATGGCAGGGAGTGCTGTGACAGCCTGTGCTCACTGTGCTGGCAGCCCACACTGCTGTTCTTCCAAGGGCCCCGACCAGAGCAGGGCTATTGCTTTGTCCATCATCTGCTCAGGATGAAAGCATCTGCCCCACTAACAGGGAAGTCTGATTGTTCTGTGATGTGTGAGGCTGCTTTGCAGAATTCAGAGACTGTTCCTTCTGATTGAGAGACAACAGAAGAAAACTGGCTCCTAGAAATACCTGCTTATTCTTAATCTCTGTGGTAAATTCTCATAAAGGTGTGATAGACCACGGCAACCTGATTTAGCTTTAAAGCCTGCTCTGCTTTGAGCAGGAGGTTGCACTGCAGACCTCCAGAAGTGCCCTGCAACCTGATTTTTATTGTGATTCTATGACACCCTCGAGTTTAGCAGGTCATCACATCTCTATTGTGTTCATATTTTGTACTGCTTAATGCTGCCTTTCACAGCTCCACAGTAAAACACTTTACCTGCCTTTGGAAACATGAAGGAATGAATCTGTAGCACTTTCAATGATTCCCCAAAGAATTAAAAGGGATTTTATGAATTACATTCAACAGTACTTTTGAGCAGAACTATAAGACCCAGCTAGGCTTAAGGAACAGGTGAATACAGGAGAGCATTCTAAAGAAAAATGTAAGTTGAATCCTAGTATTTGGGAGGGGATTGTTCTGAAACTGTCTTTCCCTGCTCATTTCAGTATGATCATAATTTAAATAACATGTCTGCTGTTCATTTTCTACAAGAATTTTACCAAAAGGTGGTGCCTAGAACCATGTTTCACAGAGCCCAAATTTCGCTATTTAAGGTTCAATTGATTTCCCTTTCAGTTGAAAGGGAAAGCTCCAGGACACCAAACATCAATACTGTGACATTGCAGATGCTGGGCAGCTATGTTACATGCACTGCACGTTTAGAGCTTTTCCTGTGTCTTCCCCCTTGCTTGTAGGCCTTTTGCAATTTCTGAATTATTTTTCCCATCACAGCCTCATTCCCCTTTAGTTCTTTTTATTGCATAAAACTCTCTTAAGAAAAAAAAAAAAAAATCAAAGGATTTTTTGTACTCGGTGTCATTATTGTGTTTCTGTTTTAAGTTTCTCTTGCTTCCTAAGACAATTGCCTCACCATTTCAGATCTGCTTGTGTATTAAAGCTAATCAGCTTTTTACCCTCTGGTGTTCATGCCCTCCCTCACATGGCTCCTGACCCCTTTTTCAGTGTGCCTCCCTTGCTTTGTTCACAATTTAATTTTTGCATTATTCTGTCCCCTTTCATCTCTCTGTGCTATGCATATTTCAGGCTAGATTCTCTTCTCTCTAATTAAGTTTCTTCTGTTTCCTCTGCCATTTGGAGAAGCCCCAGTGACGGAATAGTTCCCAGGACAGAATTCCCTTCCCGGTGCTGGGGCTGCAGCAGCAGCCAGGCCTGGGCAGCCCGGGATCAGCAGCACAGCTTGGCTGGCAGCAGTGCCACAGCCGGGGACAGGGACAGGGACAGCAGGGCTGCTGTCACACAAGCTCTTTGGAGAGATAAGGAGCCTTGTTATCTCCTGAGGAAGGAACAGCCTGGCTGCCCCTCCGGGCCCCGACAGCACCAACAAACTGACCATGCCAATGACAATATATTGATCAATATATTGATATATTGATCAGGAACTTCCTGTGAAAAGCCTTGCCTGATTTGTGGAAGGCTTGGCGTGTGAGGGGTTTGGCTCCAGGGAAGGAAAAGCAGCAGCTCCAGGCTGGTGTGGGCGTGCAGGGTTTTGGCTTTTGGCACAGCAGCCCGGCTGTCCCTGCAGCGCTGCTGGCACGCTGCAGCCGTGCCTGGAGCACGGCTGTGCCCCCTGCTCTGAGAGAATCCCCCTTCTCTCATGGGTCCCTGGAGCTTCCTGCAGCCCTTTGCTTTCCCACGAGCTTTGGGAAGTTCAGCATGTGGCTCTGAACTTTGCTGTGTAAGTGCTTCTCTAACACTTATCCTTCAGTTTTGGGTTCTCCAGTTTCTCCTCCTACTAATTCAGGCAATGACTTTTAGGAATGGCATAAGGAGCTGCAAATGTCAATATTTTAAAATACTTGTTCAGGAGGATTTCTGTGAGAGAATTATGTATAATTCCTGTAAATTCATGGAAGAAAAATAGGTGAAGTCATAACTGTTTTTATCCCTAAGCAGAGTCCCAGTCACACAAAAACTCCTGTAAACTCCTTCTAGTAGTTTGGTTTTAACTTTAATGCCTTGAATTGGAAATTATTTCAACTTGGCTAATTACCATTGAGGGCATCTATGAGGATTCAGATGATTGTTGACAGCCTTTCAGCACCTTCTGCAGTTTTGCACATCAGCCTGGAGAGGACAGAGAACCTCCCCAGTAACTAACTACAAAGAAATCACAAAACAGGGAGATCCTGGAGAAAGATATCTGGTGGTCCTTTAATGTCCTGTACAGCTAAATCCTTAATGTCCCTTAAAAAACCATGATTAGTTAAAACTGAGGTTAGTCCCTTCACTTTGTATTGCTCTCACAGTTTAAAACCTATATTGTGTAGACGAGAGCAAACCTTTTTAAGGATGTCCATTAAAAATCCAAATAAGTCACAGGACCCAATTTTTCCTCTTGGGCTGCATTAAAACCAGCAGAGGATGACAAAAACCTGAGTAAGGCAGACGTAGGGGAAGGCTGCATGCAGCATTGGTCGGTGTTACTCTGCTGCATGGCCAGCAGTGCAATTCCTCAGCTGCAGCAGCAGACAGGCACAGAATTGATCTGAAGGTGTTTTGTGTCCCACTGCACGAGTTTTTTGTCATGAATGTAACCCTTATTAACCTGGGAAAGAATCTTTATTTGTCTCGTGGTTAAAGCTGTATGGTTTAGTGGGAGTGTAAACAGAATAATTACCAAAGTGATGCATTTCCCTCCCTTAATGTAATAGACTTCTAAATGGACTCAAAGGAAATTAGAGAGTTACATGCTGAAAAGAAATGACCACGTAGCATACTGCAGTCAGCACAGAGATCTATCTATATTTAATTCATGTTAAACCCATGAAAGAAGGTTGTGTTTCCTTTTCATGTGGAGCAAAAAAACCCCCAAACCCCAGCCCCGCCCTCGTGACCCTGTATATTAAAAGTTCTTCTACCATCTGAATGATCAGGTTTCACACGTGTATTAGCAGTCAAAATGTTAAATTAAGTTTTCAGAAGTGCTGTAACAACACTGTGGAACACGCCTTCATCTCCCCAGACATGAAAAGCAGCTGCACAGATTTCTCTCTTCGGTCTGCAGAGCCCTCAGAACTCTCTGGGTGTATCTCAGCCCTGCTGGGAGGAAGAAATACTTGGCCAATAATAATGGGCAAACTAAACATCTTGGTTTCCAAGGAGCAGGATTGAGCTTTTGAATTTTAAAAAATGCCAGTGGGTTTGCAGGGCCTGATTTTGTGTGAACAGTTGCTGCACATCTGCCTCATGTGTGCCATGTACTGTGAGGAGGGAGGAAAGCAGATTTAGATGTCCTGCTAACAGGTTTGCTCATACCTATAAATAATTAGGTGTACAGCTGAGCTTTGTACTGCTTTTGGTGCCCATTTTGCCAGTTCCTTCTCAGCAAAGGCGGTTTCAGTTGAAACAAATCAGCTTTGTGGTGTCACTGTGGAGCTGGGGACAGCAGGTGACATTTGAATTGTGTGCTGACCTCGCTGGCACTCCCAGCTGCAGCTCCAGAGGACCTGAGGGCTGGGGACAGCTTCTTAAAATAACCCTTCCTAGAGACCACTTGGAGATTGAAATGACTCAGCTCATGTGATGTTCCATTCTAATCAGAATTTTTAATTCTATCTGCTAACAAGTTTTGGAACCCATTTTCATCAGTAGTAGAATTCCAGCGCTTCTAAGCATGACTGTGAAATACAATTTTAAGATTCATTTTGTGTTTATTTATTTTCTGTTTTCAAGTCAGTTCTTGAGCACAGACAAAAACTATATGTATTCTTCTGGAAGTTGTTGAAAGAATTTTTTTCATGGCAATTAGGCATGCATCATTATAATTTAAAGTTTTTTCTAAGAATAACTAGAAAGCAATTCAATCAAGGCATCTGTTGTGTTTCTGAGTAACTTGAGTGCATCATGATGCTTGAAGTTCTGAGAAAATAAACTTGGTTTTGTGTGTCACAGTAGGCAGAACAGCAGGATTTTAATGTGCTCATAATTTGATGTAGTATCCAGCAACAGGACCATAATTAAAGAATATTAGTTCAATATTGGACTGTTGCACATTTGGAAACAGGAAGAAATATTCTAGGATGTATGGGAGAATGGCAGAGAGCAGTCATTAATACTCCTCCTGAATTGGTGGAATAGCAAAGCAGTTCCCATGCAGGGTTTGTGTTTGCCTCCCACCTGACACAAGGCCAGGTACTGATGTTCCCTGGAACTGGAAGCAACATTAAAACGTTGGGGAACTTTAAAAAGGGAGCATGAAAAAGGGAAGGTGATTTGAATGAACTCAGTCTGGGTTTCTTGATTTGCAGAGCAGCAGATTTAGCACACAAGCAGGCAGGCTGTTCTGTGCTGGGAGTGTTTTCCACAGTGCCTGTGACCACAGAGGATTTGGGATTAGGTGCCTTTGCCTGGGCATCTCCTGAAAGCAAAAGGTGCATGCTGAGCTAGAAACTCATTTAATTCTGACTTGAAAGTTCAGATCTGTGCTAGGGAATAACACAATGATTTCTGTTAAGGGGGATTGGCCTTCCTGAACCCCAGGAAATGATGCCCTTTACTTCCTGGCAGGATTCTGGCATTCAATTTTCAAAAGGCACATACAAAATTGAACTTTGAAGGCAGAATCTAAATGAGTCATTGTCCTAGAAATGTGTTTGACTCACATTTTTCTGAAGGCTAAAGGGAAAAGGGTGCTTTCTTTTTTGGTTTGAATGAAGCAGTTCATAATATTGCTGTGCTATTAGAGACAGTAGGGGAAGGGTATGACATGAAATGAGAAGGGTGTGATGGGCTGCCTTGGGGACAGAGGCAGGAGTGTGTCAGTCAGCTGTGGCACAAGAAGGGAGGTGACAGAAAGAACTGAGAGCTGGATACAAAGGAGCTCTCCCCTCTCCTGTGCATGCACACAGCAGCTGGATGAAAAATCCCCATAACCAGGAGCTTGGTGAAGTTTAAAGTAGGCAGTGCTGCCTGTTTGGGTAAGGAGGTGTCACTAGAATGAAGATCACAAAATGGAACTACAAAAGAGAGAAGCCTGCCAGGCATTGTTAAACCTCTGCTTTTGACTGCACTCTAAAGATTCTCCTGAATCCTTTATGCAATGAAAATTTTAAACAATGCGATCAACCTGAACCATGCCATTAATGCAACACTGGAGGGAAATGCTCTGTGCAACCCGAGCTGTGGCTCCCAGTCAGTGTGGGGACTGACCTGAGTGTGCAGCAGTGGGCAGAGGGAAGCCCTTGGGGCAGCCAGGGCCACCTGCACTCCCTCCCTGGCAAAGGGACACCTCCAGACACACAGGGCACTAGGGGTGAGCACACACAGATTGCAGCTGCTGGTTAGGCTAAAATTCAAATTCATGAAAGTTTGGGATAGTTCACAGTTTGAACTTTATGGACAATTTAAGCATCGGTACTACTACTGTGTTACACATAACCAAGATTGTAATTGTCTGTAGAGCTTTAATCAAATTGGCTGGATATTAATTCCACAAAAGTTAATGAGTGCTTTTCTACTGATTCAATTTGAATCGGCATTGGCTGCAAATATTGCTTTAATTTTATGATAACTTATTTTAAAAACCAGAATGCCCTTATACCTGCTCCCTTTGAATAAAAACCCGAGCCTTTCTGGGTCAGCAAGAACCTCACCCACACATTTCCTCATCATTTCCTGCTGGATATTTCCCTGCAGTCACTACACTGGCAGTACCTCAAAGATTTCCCCAGTTGCAGTTTTCAGATGGAATCCATGTCCTTGTGTCTGCTGCTGCCTGTTCAGCTGGTGCTAACAATGCAGGGAGCCTGGGAAGATGCAAACACGCTCTGGAATTGCACACCACTCTTTGAGAAATCTCGGTGTCTGAAAGGGGAGGATTTTCCTCAAGCTTCACAGCTGGAAAGCTGAGACATAAAGACACAGCTTTCACCTGAAAGCACCAATTTACAGCTAAGTTTAGCCAGGTGGAGGATCTGCCAGTCCTGTATCCTGCTTCTGCAGCAGCCCTCCTCGGCAGCTGCATTCCCATCCTGTTTCACCAGTTTAATGCCTTAATTCCATTTGTTATCCAACATTGCTCTGATGTTCAGAAACCTGGCTCTTAAATCCTGGATATTCTATGAAGTGTGCCAGTTCTTATTGGATTGGATGATTTCAATAAAAACAAATCTCAGGATTTGGCTGAAGGCTGTGATTTTTATTTTGAATGGTTTCTGCAGTGGGCATTATGGCTTTGTGGAGCTGCATGATATTACCAATTAAAGTGTTGGAAAAAGGCAGGCACGATGCTGGGTTTGTAGAGCTTGGGATGAAGAAGTTTTCTCTTTGCAAAACAGGTGAATATTCCAAGGCAAATAGATCAAAGAGTTTGACCCTTGTTTCCTACTGTACCCACTGCCTGGAAAAATTCAGGCAAAATACTGAAATTTTATTTTATTTTATTTTATTTTATATTATTTTATTTTATTTTATTTTTGTATTTATTTATTTAATTTTTATTTTATCAGCCAAATTTTGTCACCTAGAAATTAAACTAATTTGAAAGTCTCCTTCCCCATCTTTCCCAGAGGTTTTGATGGAGTGGTGTCTCATTTATCTGAATTGTTGCTCTTCTACTGATCCATGTTTTTCTGCATGATGAGTGTAACTTTATTTGGCTCATGTTATTTTTCAGCCTGTCTTTGATATATTTTCTCTGGGATTGCCATGCATTTACTTCCCCCCTGCCCCCTTGTTCTTCAAAAGGAATATGCCTAATTTCCAAGAGAGTGCTACAGATTTCCAGAAAACTCATGACCTTATACACAAGTTTGTGAAATTATCCTGATCCTCTAGTTTTTACTTTCAAGTAGATACTTATCTTTTGTCAAATAAGAGGATTTTTACACGTTTGGATCCCCTTTGAAAGGTTTACTTAATGTATTGAACTTCCCATGGAGTGTAAACAATCAACCTTTAATGTTATGGCTTATTTGTCTTACAGCAGTTTTATCAATAACCTGATCCCTTTTTCTTGCAATCTATTCTTATTTCTCTTTTTGCCTACTTCCCTATTTTGGGGAACTAAGTAATGAAAATAGAGTTATTTTAATTTTCCTCAGCCAGGCTTTTGAATAGTCTGATGACTGCTGTATCTGAGTGCCTGTTTGGAACAAAGAATTGGTGACAAGGCAGGCAGGGAGGGTAGGGGCAAACCCCAAATTGCAGACACATTTGTTTTTAATGTAAAGAACCACTTTCCTTCAGTGGCCACATTGATTTGCTACCTTAATGTACAACAAATTATGAGGAAACTTAATTATCTAGTTGCAGAATGTTATCAGTGAAATGCAGTGCTTCATAACAAACCTGTAAGGAGGAAACACAAAAACCTCTGACACTGAAGGCCTCCAAAGTGTAGTTGGAAAAAATTAATGATCCCCTTCAATATATTAATTGTTGTTTAGGTATTTATTCTCAATAATGTCTTGCCTGTTTTGAGCTATTGTGTTTGCACTTACATTTCAGTGATGAAGAATGTTCTTCTTGTGAAGTCCCTTTACCAATGATTGCACCATCTCAATGTGCCCACTGACTCCCTGAATTAACTGATTTAAATGGTTTTCTGGTTCCATTTACCCTCAGGTATCCTTATGATAATTCAAAACCAACTTGCATTTATCCACCTGTTTCTATTATACACAACCCACAAGAAAGCCTAAATATGTACTAAATATTTGGGTTATGATGCTCTGCTTTCAAAGATGTGTAAAATTAAATATTCTGCTGAAGAGTTTTCTTCAGTTAAAGGAGGGAAAAAAAAAAGAAAGAAAAAGGATATCTCTAAAGAACAGATAAATTCTCAGAGAAATTAGATACCATCTGCATTCCTTGGCAGGTTTGTGTGTTGTGCACTTGAGGAAGAAACATTTATTTAAAGTTCTGTGAGGTAAGCAGCCTGTTTTAGCCTGAAAAAAGGAGGAGCAGAAAATAAACAATAACAAGCAAAGCCTGTCTGAGCTGTGGCTCCTGTTAATGGCTGAAATGTGCAGGAGCTGTGCTCAGCCAGAGCAGCCAGCCCTGGGTCCTGCTGGGCAGTGAGATGCTCCATCCACCCTGCTCAGGAGGCTGCGCTGCTGCAGCTGCTGTGAAGTTCTCTTGTGATCTTCTGTTGAGAGACTGAGGACCAAAACTGCAGAGAAGGAATGGAGTAAAAAGAGAAAAGAAGCAAAACCTGGGGAAAAACCCCCAGATTCAGAGGCTTCAGGTTTGGCTTTTCCCCCCAGGTTTTGCTTTACAAGAATGTTGTAAAAAGACAATCTTTTGTTGTTATGTTTGAAAAAACCCAATTCTCAAAGAATTGCTGAAATCAGTCTAGCTGCCCCCAAAATGAAAATGCAGACTTAGAAGCTAAATTTTGGGCTGCTGATTTTGGGTGTGTGGCCCTGGTCTGTAGACAGATGTCAGGAGATGCTATATTTAGAAAATGGCTTCAGTGATCTCCTGCTGCCCAAAATTCTGAACAGCAAAGCTTTTGTTCATTCTGGCGATGCTGCAGTTTCTTGTCTGAGCTAGTGTGATTGTCCAATTAAAAGGTGATTTCTTGCTGTTCAATGTGCCTGATGGTATAATTTTTAAATAAAAATTAGTCATTCACAATGGCAATCTGTTGATTTGAATTTTATAGCACTGGCAGTGTCGTGACTGACTCTGAGACAAACTCCTCACTCATTCCTCTGTCAGAACTCACATTACCTCTGAATTCTTTCCAAAGCACCAGAGCATAATGCATTGCCTTTGCTGCAGTATACCTAACACAATAAATCAGGATCAACAGTTAATGAAAATGTACTTTAAGGTACATAACTATATGAAAAAGCAAATAATAGGAGTATTTTTAGGTGTCTAAACTAATGATTGTAATTTCACTTTCTCTATGCTATCTCTTCTTCCTAGCCAGGGTAATGATCTGTCTTATCACTAAAGTGCCTCTACTAAATCTTTTGAAATGTCAAAAGAGAACTAATATTTACATCAGAATAATAACTACAATTACTTACTCACTTTTCAATTCATTTGCAGTCAATTATTCTGTAGTACTAAGAGAAATAGAGCCTTACTGTAATACTGGAATGAGTTTAATTAATCCTTTTTCACATAGAGCAGACTGATAAATGAAATTCAGCCTGTAATTTAAGAGCTCAGGGAACCAGGGTGTTATTAAAGGTGCTTTGAGTGATTGACAGTTTAATTTATTACAAAGAGCAGAAGTCTATCTTAACTTGGAGTTCATTCCAGCTTTGCAATTAATGATTTCAGCTGGGGAGAAGATCATCATTCTACGAAGACTTTCCAAATAATTTTTTTATAGACTTGTTGGCATCACCTATCAATTACCACGCACTTTCTAACCCGTTGTTTTTGTAAAATGGCTGATAAAGAATGCAATGTGTAATACCAGAAGTGGTGCCAAAAAGTTTATAGGAGCTGGAGAGTATGATATGTTTGTCTAGGAGAATTTTCCTCAAGTTGGTATCATATTTTCATCAGAAAGGAGAAAGGGTAATTGGATTTAAATGTCAAGATGTTCCTTGTGAAGGCTTGAAGTCACACATCTATTTTCTGAGCTACAGTTTTTAGTTGTGATTATGAAAGCTGCACCCACTTGTCACTGCAGATGACAGCAAAGAATTCTCTATGGTTAAATGCTGAACCATAACCTGAATCCTTGACAAAAGTAACAAAACCCCCCTGCAACAGAAAAAAGAGAAATTATTCCACTGGATTGGGCAGATTGTAGGTGAAATAGTGATATTACTAAGAAGCAACCCAGATAAAGCTAAGAAAGATTGATCCAAAAGCAGATTCGGGAAAATACAGATTCAGATGTTTGAGGTGTGAAGACAGAGCCACCTAGAGAAGGAAAAGACTGGCAGGGGTTTCTCCTTCCCCCTGGGTTTTTCCAGGTATTTAGAAGCAAATAGAATGAAAGATTCCTAGGGCTTCAGCTGTTTCCCCAGATTGGCATTTGTGGGTAGGTTTAAAATAGCAACAAAATGGGGCTTTAATAATGACATAGAAACATGCAGAGAGCTCCTCATCCAACCCCTTGGCAGCAGCTCTGTCCCCAGCACTTCACCCTGCCTCTGCTGCTCAGAAGGTGTTGGCCTCTCTTGACACCTGCTGCTCTCAAAAATGGTTTAAATGGCATAGTTAATCTAATTGTAATTCGGTAAAATTGGGTGAGAAAGAACCATCATCTTCCTTCATTGTGTTGAGAAAGGGTGTCTGGGCTGCACCTTCTCTTTTCTAGGATCTCTCTGGATTAGAGGAGAGGTGAAGGCCATCCTCTGTGAGTGTTTGTGCTCTGCCTGTGTGTGGTTACAGATGTGAAAGTACTGCTTGCACAAGGACAGCAGAATTCCAGTTCTGCAGCTGTGTGTGCTATTTGTTATGGCCATGCTGGATATACTTAAAATAGACTTGGCTTGGAAGAAATACATTTTGAAGAACTGTTCTCAGTATATTTGTTAATTTTCCTGTTCAAAGCTCATTATTAAAAGCTTCATGCTTTAGGAAATGCACAGGTCAGGGGCACTGTTTGATACTGAGGCAATTTTAGTGCTTCTCTGTCAGTCTGTGCACTCTGTTTTGAATATGCAACATCATTCCTTTCTCTTACCCTGTTATTTTTACATCCCTGTCCTGGGCTGGTATCTCAAACACCCAGCTGTGTTAAAGGCTGGTTTATTTAGAGTACTTCAGTGGGTAAAGTCATACCTTGGCTTAGAGGTGGGTGCTGGGCATCAGGGAGAGAACTGGGCGTCAGTGATTGCCTGTTGGGTCAGGTCGGAGAGCTCCCAAGGCAGAGGGAGGCAGGCTGCCCATCAGAGCATCTCTCCCTGTGGAGAAAGCCACAGGGGCTGGTCCAGGCTGAGGGGCATTCTGATAAGGCAAGGGAAAAGAAGTGCTGCTCACCTAAATTCAGTATGGCCCTAGTTTGTGTTTTCTACTTGGTTTCTGATCTACTTCTACTTCTTCTGCTTTATCCTGTAAATGAGGAGTGTTTAGAAAGCTGGTAGTGGTGGTAGAGCCTGGAAGCCTCGTTCCAAACTGACCGGTGTGCATCCCAGGATGTCTGTGACACCTGGCTCCAGGAGTCCTGGCGTGGCCTGAGCTGTTCACAGCCAGAGGAGCTGGCTCAGAGTGTCCAGCTGGTGCAAACCTCAGGCACTGCTGAGACCCTGCTGGCCAAACTGCATGGCCCAGTGAGTGGGGCAGGCACCGGCAGCCGGAGAGAGACACGGGACCTGCTCAGAGCCGAGCGAACGGGATCCTGCCCTGCTGCTCCTGGCCGTGGTCCAGCTGCTCTCGTCCCCTCCGGGTTCCCCCTCTCCCTGGTGATCTGTACAAAGCTTCCCTGCCTCCTGCACGTCATGAGGGCTGTGCAGGAGATGGTGGGTGTGGGCTGGGGCCAGGTGGGCTCCTCCTGGAGCAGCAGAGGGCACAAGGAGAGCGGAGAGCTGCTGTGCCACTGCTCTGCAGCTGCAGAGGGACACCGACACGTGTCCCTTCCCTGCTCACCAAGGCTGCTCTGTCACCAAGTCTAATTTGACAGCTACAAATTCCTAAATAACCTCGGGCTTCTGAGATACTTAATGAAAGCGATTCATAAGAGATACTGGGGTTGGGAGCAAGACCTATCAAATAACCTGCTGTAGCTGATACTATTTATGATAGTGCTGTCTCCTGCTTTTACTGTGCCTCCCAGTCCCAGTGTCCCTGGTAATGAGAGGCATTTGGCATCACTAAAATTCAGTGGGTGGACAGGAATAATCAGATGATAGATTATGTGTGGCAGGATAAGTATGTGGCTATAATTATTACCAAACACACAAGTGCAAATCCCAGTTCTTACAAACAGCTCTAAATGAGCTTTCTTATCTGTGCCTCATAAGCATGGCCTTCTTCAGACAATGGATGATGAGAAAAGTAAATTTGAGTTCTTTTTATCTATGAATGGAAAACTGCAATCCCTTTTTATACCGTTCCAGCAGTATAGACAGAGCATAGCAACTAAATTAAAAAATACGACTTTGAAAAATTTTACTGTCGCTGCATGACATCACTTTGCATTCCCCTGTATGTCACTACACACAGGGCTGCTACTTAAATGCTTTTTTTTAGATCTGCTCTTGAATATCAAGGTGAACTATTGCTTGTCCAGTTAACTTTGAATTCCTAGTTGGGTGGAAGCTTTGGGTTGTGTTGTTTGGGTTTTTTGTGGGTGTTTTTTTTTTTTCTTTTTTTCCTTTTTTTTTTCTTTTCTTTTTCTTTTTTTTTTTTTTTTTTTTTTAATTATTTTCTTTTTAAATCTGTGAATGCCAAGGAAATTAAACTGCTCCTTTCCTTTTAGTTTGGACTGACTTGGGTACCTCCAAGGCTTCTGTACATTGCCAGGTTGTTTAGCACAACATTTCACATTTCACTTAATCCAGTTCCTGAAGGTATTCTTAAAATTCCACCAGTTACAGGCAAATGAAGGAATTCCTGTTGTGCTGGAATCATCAGTGTCCCTGTGCAGTCTGATACTGGGACACCCAGGAGGTGTGACAAGGAAATGTTCTTTCTGTGGTATTCATTTAAGAGGAATATTAGGAGTTAAGCTTTTGAAGAACAACCAGGCAGTTTAAATTGACTTAGAACGATTAAAGGCTCATCCACTCATTAAGAGGGAGGAAATCCTGCAGATTCTTTCTCTGCACAGCATTTCTTTCTCCTTATCTTGAGCTCAGTACCTGATCTTGATGTGGCTGTGCAGGACACAAAGGGGGACATGGAGCAAATGTTGACTTCCCTGAGGGGAGCTCCTGCCTGTTCCAAAGGGAAACTCAGGGTCAGGAAAGCAGATGCACATTTAAAGGTAATTTGGGGTATATTAGTGAGATCAGAGGACTTTTGGCTTTGCATGACCTGGACAAAGTACAGGTTCCTGTCTTACACAGGTTCTTGTCGTACTCATCCTCTCCTGGAGGAGTGGAGAGTGATTTCCTTTCCTTTCCTTTCCTTTCCTTTCCTTTCCTTTCCTTTCCTTTCCTTTCCTTTCCTTTCCTTTCCTTTCCTTTCCTTTCCTTTCCTTTCCTTTCCTTTCCTTTCCTTTCCTTTCCTTTCCTTTCCTTTCCTTTCCTTTCCTTTCCTTTCCTTTCCTTTCCTTTCCTTTCCTTTCCTTTCCTTTCCTTTCCTTTCCTTTCCTTTCCTTTCCTTTCCTCAGGCAAGGTGAAATGTTGTGTGCATAAAGTTTTTCCAGGCTTAAAACGTTTAGGAGCAGCAGCTCCTGAGGAAGGAGGTTACACCTGCACTCTGCCTGACAAATGTCTCACTAACCTGAGCCTGTAAAGAGTGACAGGGTTTGCATAACCTCTGCCAGCTGCCTGTTCTGTCCTAATTGCCTTTTGATGTATGGAATTTATCCCAATCTCAGTCCTTTTCACTGGAAATTAGGCCAATTTTGTCCTGTCATCTCCCCAGCAGACACAGAAAATCATTCATCAAGCTCCCTCTCGGTAAGTGTTTTACATTAAGACAATTCATTTTCTGCCCTCTCCTCTTTTCTACATTAAAAGGAAAAAAGCTGAATCTCTCACTTTTCCTCTATTTTCCCCAAAGCTTTTAGTGCTCTTGGGAACTTCCTTGGAACTCCCTGTTTGGATCTGCAGCTCTCATGGGCTGTGCCTGGAAGCCCAAAAGAGAAATTTCTCTTCTGTCTCCAGATCTTCAGGGTGCCCTGTGGGTGATTTCAACAAGAATCTTACCAGTGTCTCGTGTTTGGCAAGATCCACGAGCACATGGTCCCTTCTGGCCACTGCCCTGCAGCTGTGGGGCAGCAAAGGAAGCTCCCCAAAAGTACATTTTTGCTCAGGTTCAGTGGGGGAATGTTCTTGTTTTCTGTCTCAGCTCTTTCTGCTCCCAGCGCTCAGTGGGAAGCTCCGTGTCCTGTGTGCTGTGGAGATGTTCTGCACCATCAATAAGTGATGAAGT
Source organism: Pyrgilauda ruficollis (assembly GCF_017590135.1). NCBI lineage: Eukaryota > Metazoa > Chordata > Aves > Passeriformes > Passeridae > Pyrgilauda > Pyrgilauda ruficollis. Next base: position 598,598 of record NW_024510766.1, read on the forward strand.
TTGCAGTACTTCAATGATTAAATTTCCAGCCATGATAGCAGGTTCCTGCTCTTGCAGTTATTATTCCACTGAGTAGTTCCATGTCAACAAATGCTGAAATAAATATTTTAAAGCATGATTTATTTTTTCATAATTGCTGCGACCCCCATTTTGACTGACAGTCTTTTATTAACACTGGGGCTGAGTAAAAGCATTCAGTTTTTTGCATTTAGGATATTAAACACCTTTAGTGTAGATGGCTTGCTGTAATCCCCAATTGACTGAACTGTTCTTTGAGTTCTGACATAATTTGTAAATTATGGAGATAGAGATTTACTTCAAGAGAATAACTTTATGCAATGGGGCAGACTCTGTCATATATCTAAAATCCCACCAAATAAGATGGGAGTTCACTATGGAATTGAGGTCACTTGGGATTGCTGCTTTCTAAACCAATGCTGGTGAGAAACAAAGTTCTTTCCAACTAAAAGTGAAATCTGGATCCATGCTTATACTTGTGCATAGATGTAGTGATACTTGAAGTGTAATTATCAGAAATTTGAAGTGTCCATATGACTGTGTTTTTGAAAGATGCTTCATAAATGACAAAAAAAAAAAAAAAAAAAAAAAAAAAAAAAAAAAAGGATTTTGAAGGCCTTTGAGTTGAATCTTAAAAGTTAGAGGAAATGTTTTTTCTGGCTTTGTCCCAGTTCTATCAAATATTTTAAATAAAAATCTCTAGCTTGCAGAGGATGTCCAGCTTTTAATGTCTGAAGAAATTAATTTAAATACAAACTTAATTGCTGAAGAAAAATGTTACCAATTATGTAAATGAGAGGTAAATTAAATAGGACTTATTTTTTATGCAGGAAGGAAAATTACTCCAGTATCTTGCAATAATTTAATTTGTAAGAGCTGATTTGAAGTAGCACAGGACTCAGTGGAGATGAAGCTGGATCCAGCACGGATCTGAGCTGGCCAAGGTGCTGAGGAAGCTGCGCCCTGTTCTCAGAGGAAGGTTCCTGTCCCTGCAGGCACCCCACTTTTTGCTTTGGTGGTTTTTCTGTTTGCTCAAGCTCTGTGCACACCTTAAAAAACAAACAGCAAAGGAAGTGTCTCACATGCAGAGGCTGAGTAAGAGGTGAAGCCCTGGCAGAGCCCCACAGCTGAACATTTCGGCTGCAGGTGCAGCTGCCTTTGGGTTGTTTCACCTCTTTTTCCTGGAGAATCCAGGAAGTCCCGAGTTGGGTTTCTGCTGTTGCCATGTCCTTAAAACCATTCTGGAATACTGCAGTGCCTGGGCTGTCCCTGCCCAGCCCCTGCCCCCAGCCCTGTGCAAGGCTCTGCAGCTGCCCTCGTGCTGGTCCGCGGGCTCTGCAGGCTGAGCTCTGGGAGGGACCAGGAACAAGGCGAGGAAACCTCTCCATGAAAAGAATTCTGGTTTAGATTTCAGTTCCCTGGATTTCATTTGGAGTTTTAGCATTGCTGTCTGAGTAGTCACACTGAACCTGTGACTCAGTGCTCCTGCCCATTGCCCTCCCACCCCTCTGATTTATTTCCAACACCATCAGCCCAGTTTCTCCAATTCGCTTTATTATCTTGGCAGTGCTCTTAACCAGTGTCAGCTAAGGAAGTGCATTTCTGTTACTGGTTTCTCCTTCTTTAACTTTCAAGAGGGATAACTTCCCCTTTGCTGATCATTTATCCAGTTTATGATAGACAATATCCCTGTAACACCTTAAGCAGAAGAGGAATCTGGTTTGCAGGGTGCAGCAAACCACAGCTTGTTTATTTATTGAGTTAATTTTAATCTCTGGATCTGTGATCATAAACTGCAATACAGTTATCTTTTTATCTCTAAATTAAGGTAATTGTGTGGTTGGATTTATGGAGAGATTTAGTTAGATGGAAATTTTTGTTTGTTTTGTTGGTTGATTCTGAGAGCCAGAGAACTGTGGATAAAGAAATTAGTACAATTTTTTTTCTGCATGTGAGGATTGTTGGGATGCCTAGTCTCTCATGGAGAAGCAGAATTCACAAGTCTGTGGGTGAGTTTGCTCACTGCAGAGCAGTAAGATAATAAAGGTTGAGGCTGAGTATGTTTCTGAACACTTTTTGGAAATATTATGATCTACATCCAGCTTCCTTTAGCAACAGTAAATTTACCACCGTGAACCAAAGGAATATTGAGATAATATAACACCAAGATTTTATGATCAGAGTTTGTATATACCCATTATGTACTGTGTTTTCAGCTAACTCTGCTGATACCTACTAGATATAAAGTAGAAGATGGATTTGGGTAAGGGAGGATATTTTTTATAAAGTTCTGTCTAATATCAGGAGGATTTGAAATATTTTTGCCTTTGTCTCACAGCAAAACTCCCCCTCAGGAAGTGAGCTGGCAGCTCCATGTGACCAGGTGTTTTCCTCTGTTGCCATTTTCAGCTGAGCTGCTGCCACTGCCTTTGGACAAACTCTGTGTCATGGCAATGGTGAATTGAAATTTATTTACTGCAGGAGTCCTTATTGAGTTTAAAAGCCTGCACCAGTTGCAGTGACTGAGATGAAGGGCAGTAACTTATAAAGCTTTTGTAATTGTACTTCAGTTGTGGTTTTTTACAATCTTCTTCCCAGGCAATATATTTAACAGCCTCTGGAATTTATGATGCATTCCAATAGTGTATCACAAAGTTTTAGAAAAGACTTATGCTAAAGCCATCCTTTTTCTCCAAGCTGCTCTTATTTCCTTCCTACCAATGGCTCTCTACCATTTTGATTGCTGCAGTTTTATGTCTGACAGGGATGACTTGTACCCCTAAGAACTTGTGGTTGGGAATGCATTGAGGTTCAAGATTCCTGTCATATGGATATGCTAATGTTTTAATCAGATGAATTCTCCCCCCGCCCTCATTTTGCCTAATGAATGTTGACATTTCTCTCTGCTCCCTATTTAGTAATATATTTAGATGGGAAGTATAAATCTTCTTAGCAAATTAATTGCTTATGTATGTTTGCCATATGATGCATCTCCCTTTCAGCATGAAGAAATGTTTTGTTTAAACAGGAAAACAAAATCTCTAGGATCTTTCTTTCCCCTTTTTTAATGCACAGATTTCGTTCCTTCAGCATGGTTACAATAATATTCAGCCAGTGTGTGTACCATGAAGGTTCAAAGCACACAATGTAATAGATCAATTATTTGAAAGTATACTTAGCTAAAGAAGCTCATTTGATGCTTGGAGACAAAGGAGTCAGTTTGCATTCTGTTCAAGTGTAGATACTCTGCTCTGCACCTTCCAGTTCTCTGACTGTTCTCTAGGAAAATGTGTTGTGCTAAGGTGTGTCTGTCTCTTTGGTGTTGATCCTCCCCAGCCCAAACCTTCAGCAATCCAATAAAAGCCCTTCACAGAGGGACAGAATGGACTACAATCTAAAGGTCACTCTCTTCCACCCTGGTTATGCTACAACATCTTCTGGTAACTTTGCCAGCTGAATAAAGTGACATGCTGAAAGTATTGATTCTCATCTTCAGGATGAAAATGACACCAGTACCTTACAAAGATCTGATGGAGCACCAACAGTAAATGTTTAAATTTTTCTAGAGAGTATTTTTAAAAATCAGGGTAGAGTTTATCATGCAAGCCATGTATTTATTAGAGGCTAGATTATTCCCAAGATTCTGCTTTAAGGTGTTTGTTAAATGTGACAGAGGCTGAAGGAGAATTTTCAGTGTACTCTACAGGTACCTGCTCGGCTGGGTATCCTGGCAAAAAGAACCAAGGAGTGGAACAGAGCTTGAGCATGACTTATGAAACCAACTGTCAGTGCTGTGTCCCTGGAGAAGAGGGGGCAGGCTTGAGATAGATGTAATATTTGCAATAAACATTTTAACAGCATTATCCATGTGCATGAATATTTTATATCTTGGATGTCTGATGGTGAGGGTATCAGTGCTAGGATTAACAGACTTGACCCTACTCTTGCCCCTGCAGAACCCCAATAGATGCTAAAAGTAGTTCTGACCACAAGTTCTTCAGTGAAATGCTTTGAAAATTATGCCAAAGAGGGAAACAGGCCAAAGAAAAATCAAGGCTGTGCATTTTGGGTTTTAAGAGTAAGGTAAAGCAGCTGTGAGCAAAATGGTTTTGCAGATTTTACAAAGAAATAAGGAGTAAGATTATGTTTTTAATTCTACCTCCTGACACAAAGACTGACACAATCCTGTAAAATTACCTTTACCTGGAGCAGTGATCAGTTAATCCAAGAAAACCTGTGATTCTGTAGAGTGGCTTTATGAACTTCACGGAAAGAGCAAGGATGAAATTGCAGATAATTAGTTTGTTATAACTTTTATATTTGTCATCTTGTTCAAGAAGAATGTTTTCTATTATTTCCAGCATAAGAGTTGGAATTAATCAACAGTTTTAAAAATAAATGCATGGAGCAGTTTGGAAAGGATGTAATGTATTTTATATTAAGCTGAGTCTGTGATCCTGAAGGGAAGGTGGCAATGGATGAATGAACAACCTGAGTGGAAGTTCTGGGGGTGTGAAGAAAGCAAAAAAAGTGAGATGTCTACAGAGATACTTTTAGAAGTGGCTAAATCACACCAAAGCACACAGAATCACAGAATATCCTGAGCTGGAAGTGACCCAGAAAGATCATCCAGTGCAGATCCTGTCCCTTCCCAGACCCCCCAACAATCCCCCCTGGGCATCCCTGGAGTGTTGCCCAAACACTCCTGGAGCTCTGGCAGCCTCGGGCTGTGCCCATTCCTGGGGAGCCTGGGCAGTGCCAGCACCCTCTGGGGAAGAATTTTTTCCTGGTGTCCAACCTAACCCTGCCCTGGCACAGCTCCAGCTGTTCCCTGGGGTCCTGTCCCTGGTCACAGAGCAGAGGTTGGTACCCAGGTTGGTACCTGCCCCTGGGCTGCCCTTGGGGGGACGTGAGAGCTCAGTGGGGTCTGACCTCAGTCTCCTCCAGGCTGAACACACCAAGTGCCCTCAGCTGCTCCTCATAAAACCTTCCCTCCAGACCCTTCCCCATCCTCATGGCCTCGTTTGGAGAACTTAATAGTAACTGAATGCCTTTTTTATATTGTGGTGTCCAAAGCTGCACAAAGTACTCAAATATTCATTAAATGAGTTAGAAACTGGCATTTCTGATTGAAAGGGTGGAGTTCAAGCTGTTTGATTCATAAGGCATCACGGAGAGCTCTTTGTTCTTTTACTCATCAAAACAAACGTGCCAGGTAAAAAAGAAGGAAGAACAACAAAATATTTTGACTTTCCATTTAATGTCTTATAACTCCCCAAAAATCCTGACTTTTTAATGTTGTCAGGAAAAAGCCTCTGTTTTAAGGGACCCTGTAACTAATAATGGTTTGACTGTGGGTGAGTGCCCATCTGTGTATGTGCAAAGGCATCTCCTGTCCTGAAAGCAGGTATTTCTGATGGAGTGTCTAACTAGGCTGGCACTAACAGACAGGAGCTGTGTGAACATATTTCTTGCCAAGGCAATTGTGATTAGAGTAATGGAAATTTCAAATAAGGGATTGGAGATTTCAGAATAACTTTAAATTAGAAATAAAGCTGGCCAAGTTAGTGGCAGCAATGTCAAGAGCTGCCATCTTCAAGATTATGAGCAACAAAATGGTTTTGCAGATTTTACAAACAAATAAGGAGTAAGATTATGTTTTTAATTCTACCTCCTGTAATTTTATGGTCAGTTAACAAGACTGCCAGTCAGTTAAAAGAAACAGAAGGAGAGATAAGCAGCTACTTGCTGATAGTGTGATAGCTGCACATGTAGTTTCTCCCTTTTGAAGATACAAAGCAATCAATGATTGTGGGGAACTCACTAAAGAGAAGGTTGCCACAGATCCTGTTAAAAGGGATATTATCAGCAAATACTAATGATGCTCTTCAGAGATCAGTCCTGGTTTAACCCTACACATCCTGTGGATTAATGATGTGTGTGGAAGGAGCAGAGTGTGCTGGAGCTTGTGTGTGGTGTGAGGTGCTGAAACACTGGAGGCTGCGCAATCACATGTAGAATTGATTGCACAGCCTGGCTATTTTTGCCCTTTTGGGGTCAAACATGACTTTATGCTATGATTGGAAGTGTTTTGGGAGGGCTGGAGGAGCAGCAGGTGTGGTGGGCAGGGAATGCTGTAACAGCCACACAGGAGGGCTGGTCTGGAGCACCTGGGATGGCTCCCAAAAGGGGCTGCACTGAAAAAGCAGTTTCAAAGTGGAGCTGTGGAAAAGACTATTCCAGACCAGGAGTTTTCTTTGAGATTAGAAACCAAGGGCTTTGATAGAATTTTTGGATTCTGTGAGCAGGTATACATAAGGTTTGAAAGGAGACCAGACTGCAGTGTCTTTGCAGCAGGGTAAATATATTAAATTATATGAAACTGTATTAATATCATGCTGCAGAACCACTGTTGATCGTCTTCAGAGGTGGAAGGTATGGTTTTTCCCTTGGTGACTTTTTCTGCTGCTAAGTTAATTTTTTAAGCCTCTTGAGCTCCAGACTCCTCTGTGTTCTCTCAGTCATGGCACCCAGTAAAGGGTTTCCCATACCTTGATCAGGTTGCTGTGCCACACTCCTCTTTGTGGGTTTACATTGCTGAATTACCAACACATTTCTTTCTTGCTGAAACAGTGCTCTGAATTGCTGCACTCTGAGTCAGTCCTGTTCCTTTTCCCCCTAAAGCTCACCCCTGCCTGAGGTATTTGTTTCATTCAGGCTCACGTGTGCCATGCCTGAGCTGTGGTACTGCTTGCTGGGTGTGTATGTGAGGATTTTTTTATTTATCACCAGGGTATCAGAGCTGGAAAAGTCTCATATATTACAGCAAGATACATATTTTTTTCTGTATGGTAGAAGGCACATAATGCTAACTTTCAAAGTTACTACATGAGGTTACTTTGTGCTAATTTGCCATTGAATTACCATGCTTTGAGCTAGGAGCTTTAGGAAGCACAGACTTCAGTATTAAATAAAAACCTATTCAGTCTACTTTGACATCAGCTCCCCATGCTGCACAATGCAAATTTATTTTTAAGTTACATTTTTGCCTGCATTTGTAATGGAGAACAATGCTGTGAGTGCACAAAGGAATGTTGCAAGCAGGTAGGGATCAAAGTGGCTGCCTATCATACCTTTAGAAAAAGGTAAAGGCTTGACTTGAAAGGTGCCAAAACTAAAGGGATAGAATTGGGCACTGTAGTCTGAAAAGCACCTGCATCTGTAACTTTTTCCTTTTCCTTTCAGGAGAGCCTTAAGTGGCCGAATTCTAGTAAATTAATCTTATTCTGTTATCTGAGGGTGCCTATGGTGCTCTAGAAAGACTCTAAAAAGGAGCAGGATTTGTGTTTGCTTTGCATTTAGTTGAAAAAAACTATCACAGAAAGAAGTCGGTCACATGGTTAGCAATGACCATATGAAAAGATTTTCTGGAGTTAATTTTCCCTTATATGAATATTTTTCTCTTCTCTTTATTATCCACTCAGAAGCTCTTAAAAGTCCTAATGAAATGACAATTAATACAGCATGTTTGCATTTACATTGGCAAAAATGTCACTGAAGCTGTGGAAAACACTAATTAGACTCCTGTGGTGGCAGCTTGTGCCAGTCTCTGCTGCTCTGCTGGAGTGTCCCTGGAAGTGCTGCTAGCAGAGCTGTCTGAGCTCTGAATCTACTCAGTGAGAAGGACCTTGTCTCTGTCGGTGCCAGGGATAACATGGACTCTGAACTCCTGTTTGCTGCAAGGAAAGGGCTGTAAAAAACCATCACTTTGGTCTTTTAAAACTTGTTTTGGGAAAAAAAAAATGCTGCAAAGAACAGCCCAGAGTTTTGAGGATGACAGCTCAGGCAACCTTGCTGGTCTGTCTTTTTTTGTGAATTCCAAGAGAACTTTGATGTTGTGAAATTTCATTAGCTGTGGTGACAGACCGTGCATTTATATTCCTGGGCACCAAATGAGCAAAAGAAACCCCAGTCTTACAGACAGCAGTCCAGGCTGGTGCTGCCTGGGCAGGCTTCCCTTGCTCAGGTGCAGTCTGCTAGCAGGTCTGAAAATCTCCAGCCTTGTTCAGTGGCAATAAAACTTCTCAAAAACGGAATGATTAACAGGAAGATCTCTGGATTGTTAATGTGAAGCTTCAGAGAAAAGAAAAGAGTTAAAGTGAAAAACAAAAAAATTCTCTTCCAGCTTCATATTCACCATGGCAGCTCCAATATTTAGGTAGATGTGGACACACATACATTTCTTCAAGTAGAGGTCAGAGTGTTACAGCATTTGCAGTACAAACTTCATCTTTGGTACCTGTGGGACTTCCAGAGCCTGCACATCCCTGCAGCTACTGAAAGGCTGATGAATATACCAGGTGAAAGGTGTGTGAAATAGTCAAAATAAACCAAAACACATTAGCGAATTTTATTTCTTTTCCTGAATGCTGATGAATTTGACAGTGTCTGCTGCACATTTTTTATGAATGTGCTCAAACAGACAGGCTGAAAAATAGATGTGATGAAATGAGGTACATTACAGATGCCTTTCTGAAACCTCACGTCTGTGGAACAACCTAAAATAATGCAGTTAGTGTCTTGTGAGCTCAGCCTGGATTCCTCCTGAGCAATGAGGGTGCAGTGCCCCAGCTCGGAACAACATTCTGCTCTGCTGAACACCGGCTGGATTTCACGGGAGTGCCCACAGCGTGCTAGAGGATTGCCTTCTGTGCTGTGACTGGCAGGATGCACAAAAAGAGAGGTGAAATTAGGAGCTCTTGTTTGGCAAGATTATCTCAGGGAGCCTTCTGTGTGCAGCCAGCTTTGCCTGCTTGTGCCAGGAGGGAGTGGAGGTCTCTGAAGGCGAGCGCGGTGCGGCTGCTGCCCCGGGACAGCTCTCGAGGTGTTTGCTTTGGTAAAAGCAAACCAAAGAAGTGGAGCCTTTCTAAAGAAATGTGAGAGGGGGAGTATAATGATATTTTGGATTTTGGAACTCCGGTTGCTATCCAAAGTTATGAACTAATTTTCTAGGGATTGTGCATTCACCACTGCTGCCAACTTTGGATGATGGGGTTTTTTTCAGCTCCACAAGTGCTCTAGCATGTTATGAACTCCACAAACCACAGGAAAACCTTCCAATGGTCAAATGCACCCTATTAGCCACAAGAGACTCCATACCCTGTATTAGTTTTGCTGCCTGGGGAAATACTTGTTATTTCATTTCTGTTTGTTTGGTTGGTTGTTTTTTTTAATTTTAAAGGATAGAATCTATTTTGAATGCAAATGTCTAAAAAGCTTAGGATAAAAAACCTAATATCTGATATCCTAAAAACTTAGGATAACAGTTCACAGATTTGTAAAGGGCTGAAATCCTTTCCAATCTCAATCAATGACCACAGTCTCTCATTTTTTACATTCTGCACCATGAAGCTTGAAATAGGTGACACTGCACTTTGTTACCTCCAGAAATATCATTTTATACTGAGGAATTTTCAGGTGATCTCACCTCTTTGCTGCAGGCTCAGTACATGATGTTCCTAATATTATTTTAAGATTAAATTTAATTGATTGATAAGAGATTTCCTTGTACAGGCGAGGAAAGGGAACTTGTCAGATACATGTGGGAAGGGAGCCTGGCAGGGTTATGGCAAGCCAAGTTTTGGGTTAGAATCACTCTGTGCAGTTCTGGTTGTATCTCTGCTGTGCCTTTAATGGGCTTATCCCTGCTCACCTGCCTTTCTTCAAGCAGTTTGTGGCCAGCACAGGACACCTCTCCTTGGCAGCTGCTGTGCCTGTTGTGCAGATTTATCTCTGCAACCACAGCTGTGAACGTTTTTATTGGCTGCTGTCAGAAAGACTCACCCTGAATCCATCCTTGGATAGCCCTGGCAAGCGGGAACATTTCCCTAGCATAACAGTAATACACTACTGTTTGAGGATTTATGATGGACATAAGTTTGGTGTCAGTTTTCCATCAGAGCATGGAGCTATCAGGGCAGGAGGCAGTGCCATCACGTGAGCCACAGTTCTGTGATGGCAGCCACAGGCAGACACACAGCAGTCTGTCCCTCCAGTGGAACAGTGCAGTTACATTGTTGACTTACTCCAGATATAAATTGTTTTAAATGTTTTAAAACCCATGTTTTAAAGCAAGTTTCATAACAAAGGGAAAAAAGGTCTGTGCCAGTGTCAGCTGCTGAAAATTGCAGTGTCAGCCTTGGGGCTGGCCTCAGGATCCTGCCTGATCCATTCCTCTGGAAGTGTGCTTGCTACAGCAACAGAGACTGCTGTGGGGAAGTTGTTATGCAGGGATTTAGGTCCACCACAAGAACATCTCGTGCCCTTTTCAGCACCTGGATAACTCTCAACACAGCATGGCTAATTAGCTGATACCACGTTAAATGATTGAATGGGAATTGAATGCAGAGAACCAAAAGGAGGACAGACGGGCAGGTTTCAGGAGTCAGAACTTCCAGATCTATTTTTACTTCTTCCAGGTATTTCCTGTGTGATGAAGTCAACAGTGTTCCCTTTAATTAAGCTTCCTGAAAAGACAATATGCAATAGAACAGAGGTGTTCCTCTTGTTCCAATCCCCCCTGCCACAGGCAGGGTCCCATCCAACCTGGCCTTGGACACTTCCAGGGATGCAGCAGCCACGGCTTCTCTGACAACCTGTGCTGGGCCTAACCACCCTCAGAGTAAAGAATTTCCTTCATACATCTAATATAAATCTAATATAAATCTCTCCTCTTTTGGTTTAAAAACATTCCCTTTGGTTCTATCATTATGTGCCCTCCTCTTTTCATAAGCCCCCTGTAAGCACGGGACCGTGGCCATGAGATCTTCCTGGAGCCTTCTTTTCTCCAGGCTGGACCAGCCCAGCTCTCCCAGCCTGGCTGCACAGCAAAGTGCTCCAGCCCCTGATGCCCTTGGTGGCTCCTCTGGACCTGTCCCACAGCTCCACGTCTGTGCTCTGCTGGTGGCCCCAGAGCTGGAGCCAGCTCTGCAGATGGGGCTTGTGAGGGCAGAGGAGAGTGGGAGAATCATAACTGAAGAAAACCAAAGTTTTTCCCTCCCCAAAGTTCACACGCAGCAGAGTGACTTTGTTCAGCTGGAATTTAAAGTGCCAGTGACAGGCTGAAGTCTGTCAGACTTCATTTGGAAAGTGCCCATGGTTGTGATTAGAGAGCAGAGTAGTCAGGAAATATGTTGTGGGGTTATTAGAAGGGACTTACTTCCAGTGTCAGCTCTTGAGTGTAAAGCCAAGTGACAGACTAAAAGCATCCAAAGCAGCTTGTGGTTAATTCCACCTGCCAGTAACAGCTTCTTCATTACAAGGAAAAGGAGGGAAGGAAATACAAAGAAAGCCTCTTATATTATCCCTATGAATTTTCAAGTTCTCTGTCATATTTAATTGCAGTTGTTAGTTTCCATTTATAATCCTGTAATTCACTTAGTAAATGTAATTCCTGGGTTTTTTAGAAGCAGTAGGAATTTTGATGGAAGATTTAATTTTATATGTTTTGGCCCAATTTTTAAAAAGGCATTTTGCCCTTATGTTTTACAATAGCTGCACATGATTAAACCAGACATGCTGTGGTAAGAAGAGCTTCGGGCAAGAGGGATAGCAAGAAACAGGGACTGGGGACAGAGGGTAAGACAGAGCTGCAGCAGGCACTTATCTGGCATTTATTTAGTTGTCTTTCTTGGCAATCTCTGAATTTATCTGAAATTGTCTCATCCTGCCAATTGCGTTTCATGTCCAGTACTTGTGAATGACAAAAGTTGGTAAGAATTACAATTCCTTGTATTATTTCCCTGTTACTTCTGATGCTACGGAAGTTCAAAGCTTTGAACGAGTTCTGACTGTACTTTGTCTTCCTTGGAAGTTCATGGGAAACATTGGCATTGTTTAACACACAGACTGAAACCTGATGTGCTCCTGGCACAGCTCAGGCAGATTCCTGAGCTCTGAGATGAGTGAGAGCAGCTTTGCTTCAAGTGTCTGCAGACCAACGGGGCAGGGGGCAGCTCTTGCCTGGGCTGTTACATCGTGCTGTCCTGGCCCAGTGGTCATTACAGAATCATAGAATCAATAAGGTTCATAGCAAGGATGGGAATATTACTCTCTCACCTATTTAGTTTTGGTTTTTCTCTTAGCAAGGGAAAGCTTTGAACTGAAACTTAGCAATTTAATTGTTCCTCCATTTCACAAAGAATTGTTTCTAATTTATTTTTAGCTAGAACATTTAAAGTAGTCATATGTCACACCTGAAACAGAGGTCTCGGAAATTTTGAGTGTTACAGGTTTCTCAATTCAGACAGTTTTCACTTTGTGTCTCTAAGAAAGGAGCTGCTTGAGGTGATTGCTGATTCTGGGACTTGGGAGAAAACTTGAAAGTACTGCCCCCAGGGCAAACTGGACAGAACAAATCTGATTTACAGACTGGTGCTGGATTTCTGAAAGCACTTAAGTAGTTTAAGATCACAAGTACCATTGACTTGAAAGTCAATAAGATGTTTTTGAGAATCCAGTCAATTACTTTGTAACATGTAAATACTCCTGCAGCAAAGGGAAGCAAAACCTGCAGTTCCTGACTGCCCTGACCAAATGACATCCTCACCTTCAGCTGGACTCCTTACACAGAACCCTTGGAGGTCATGCCTTCAGCAGTACCACGGGGCACCAAGGAAAGGTCTGTTCCAGCAGGTTTAAAACCTTGAAAGAAAATATCTAGAACACAAAATTTCAGTGTGGGCATGGAGATTTAGAGGAAATCATATTGGTTATTTAAAGACTGGAATTGTGTTGCTTCTGTGCCTCTGGATATTTCTGTGCTGTACTGCTCTCAAAGCCATAAGGTACCAACAGAGTTACCCAGGAGCTGTGGTGAGTTTTATTGCTCTTTTTTGTGAGGGCTCATTTTGTCTCTCTTTAGGCAGCCAGTTTAGGTATTTTCATTAGGTTTTCTATATATTCAAGGAAGAAGGAAGGGAAATATTAAGGTGTGACCCTTCCTTTGGATTCCCAGCATAACAAAGCACAGCAACAACAGCAGAGTCATGGGCCATCTTTTAGTAGTGGAATTCCATTTTTTTCCTGAGTAGAGACTTAGAGTCAGCACTAACAAAAACATGTTCCTGAGTAACAGGAGAGCTGGTAGCCAAGCTGCCCTTTGAATCTCTTGCAGCAGACACAAGGTTTATAATCACATGATGCTGATGCAGTTTGTACTAATTTTAATGTTATATCAAGTGGAGAAAGAGAAGATTCACTCTTCCAGGATGATACTTAGGTTTCTGTTGTATTTAATTCTTACTGGAAATGTAGCTGTAATTGCTGGTGTGTTTTCTCTCCCTAGGCTGCCTTTCCTTCCCTGCTGAAGGAATTTTCATCCTGAAAATTTTCATCATGCCTGAAAAATGCAGGAAGTGTCACAGCAAGACCATTGCATCTGTGCTGCTGTGCTTTGACAGCTTCTCCATTTCTGCCCACGAATTCTCATATGTGCACTGTAAACACAGATATTTAAGTTTGCATTTTGCTCTTATTTCATAATATTATTTATTTATAACACAAAATAAAAATTATTGTATCAGGTCTCTGCAGCATGCTTCCAGACTACCCAGTGGAATTTTAACTGAAGCAGTAGAAAACTCAAGGAGGAGAGCATTTTCCTCCAAACCCATTACAGCCTTTCCAGAAGGGCCTAAAATTAAGGTTGGAAATGTGCTTCTTCTTTCTTCCTTTCCTAACAAGAAACCTGATTTTGTTCCCAGTCGAACAAACCCATCTAATCTTTGTAAGCCTACCAGCTCTCATTTTTCTTTTTCTAGTCCTATAGTATTTTTTGCTCTTTGCTGAAATGATTGTCCAGAGGAGGTAATGAGTTTTGTGGGAGCAGGAGGCTGGTCAGACACTCAATAATGACACCTCTGGAGCTGCAGAGGCCCACAGGGAGCTGCGGGGCTGCAGGGGCTGGGGAAATTGGTGTTCTCAGCTCTGAGGGCTCTCTCAGCACAGCACAGAGCAGGAAATGCATTTGCTGATGCTGGGAAGGTTAACAGCCCCGTGGGGGTGGGTGCTCTGCTCTGTGGCCCCCTGACAGCAAATGTGGCAAGAGCCTGTATATCTCTGTATATCTGTGTGTGTGCATCTCTGTATATCTGTGTCTGTGGATCTCTGTATATCTCTGTATATCTGTGTCTGTGCATCTCTGTATATCTGTGGATCTCTATATCTGTGTATCTTTGTATATCTGTGTCTGTGGATCTCTGTATATCTGTGTATCTCTATATCTGTGCATCTCTGTATACCTGTGTCTGTGCATCTCTGTATACCTGTGTCTGTGGATCTCTGTATATCTGTGTCTGTGCATCTCTGTATACCTGTGTCTGTGGATCTCTGCATATCTGTGTATCTCTATATCTGTGTATCTCTGTATACCTGTGTCTGTGCATCTCTGTACCCTCAGTGTATGTGTGCACATGTCCTCCAGCAGGGACACCCAGCGCTGCTGCTCCCTCAGGTGCAGCTCTCAGCTGTGCTCAGTGACACCCTGCTTTGGCTCCCAGAAATGTGCCCACTTGGTGAGAAGAGTTTGAGGCTGAAGACATTTGGGGCTGGTTTTGAAGCAGTGCTTATTTGTGCCTTGGTACGTTGGAGAGTTTTTTCAGGAACAGTTCATCCTTTTGAAAACATTACCTCCTGTTCTGCCAGGGCACTGCTGGCTGCTGTCTCCTGGCACCCTGGGACACATTTCCAGACCAGAGAAGTCCTTGGAAGGTTTACTTCAGCACCTGTCCTTGTCTCCAGCACAGACAGACAATAAATACCTGTCACTGCTCTCAGTGCCGAGCAGCTGGGCTCCTTGGGGCAGCAGCTCAGCAGATAGCAGTGCCAGGGCCATCCCACCAAAGGGACAGCAAACAGGGAGCTTGGGTTTGCTCCTTTTCCTGAGCACACTGCTTTTGTGCATGGTCTTTTATCCCAAAATGGTAGTTTCTAGAAAGTATCCCAGGCAAAGAGTGAGCACTTGTAACCCCAGGGGCTCAGCAGAGTTTACTGCCCCTCTCTCTAATCCCACCTCCCTCTAATCCCACCTTTACAGGGCTGGATTTCAGAAAGGCTCTGCCAGGGCCAGTGTGGCTGAGCTGGGCTCAGCAGAGCCAGGGGTGCTGGTGAGTGTGCCAGGGGTAGGGCAGCCTCAGGAGGGAGTGCTGCACATCTGCTCTGCACATCTGCCCCACCTGCAGCACAGCCGCTGCTGCTGCAATGATGTGCTGGGGACATCTCAAGGCTGCTCATGACCTAGCAGGGTGAACATCTCCAGCCTTGGAGCTTTGAAGTCTTTGCTATTCACCACAAGTCCAGGTCAGCCTCCTGGAGTCATAAATGAGCCTTAATTAGATGGCATAAAATTAGTACGTGAGAATTCTCTTAATTGGGACACCACAGTGGATCCCATTATCTCCCTTAAAGGAAAAGTAATTTATTCTGTAGAGCTTTGAATGCAGCATGTTCACACATGGTAGGAAGAATTCATGGCAGGAACGTCTAAAGAGGCAAAATAAAATATCAATTAAATTTATAAAATGTTCACTGCATTTAATTTTTTTGTCTTGCATTTTTTACTCTTTTTGGGGATATCTTATTTGATAAAAGACAAGAGATCAGTGTTTCATGCCTAAACCACACCTGGTAAAACACCACTTTGTTTCTCAATACTGACCAAATACTGCCATTAAGGAGAATATTTGATATTGCTGTCATGCTCGAGTAGCAGCTCTTGTCAATTTATGTCCTTAAACAGAATTGCTTTCCTTGAGGAAAACCCAATTAAGAGAACGCTGAGTAACAGTGAGCAGTCTGCTGTGCTGCTGATGCTACTGATCATGCAGCTGATCCCTTTGATGGCTGCTCAAGGCCCTAAATCAGGCCAAAGACTTCTCTGAAAATAGCTCCATTTTCCATGTACGTGAACACATGCAGAAAAGGAAACAATGAATTTTTCATTTTGGATTTATAACTGTTTTTTCAGACTTTGGGTTCATATTCTGCCTATCACGCAAGCTAAAATAGGAAGGAATAATATTCAAATATCTGTTACTAACATGAGATTAATGATAGATGTGTAGAAATCAGTGACCTGATGTTTCATATGACAATTAACATGGCAATGATTCACGTTTTAATATGAAGTTTGGTACAAGGATAGGAAAGCCTAAAGGTCTAAGATCAGAGGTGATTATCTGTACTGTGTTTCTGAGCAATAGGAAGGACCAGTTGCACACAACCTTATAACAACTTATTTACTTTCACCGTGGAAACTGTCAGATTTTTCTACCTTCAAAAATTCTTTTATTTCAAATGTGATTTGATAGGAGAATGGAAGAGTTGATGATGAGTGGAAAATCATCAAGACCTTTTGTTCTGAATATAAAACACATTTCCATCTTCTGCACAATTCTCATATTTTTTATTACCAAAATCAACATTATCTCTCAACAACAGAAAGGGTGAATGTGATTAAACACCCACTCACTTGGAACAAGTGGTATCTTGATTCATTTAATTTAGAGTATCCAAAGCTGTCAGTGACTTGCCATCTGCTGAGGGTACCTGCTGTAGTCTGCAATGCCCTCACAGCCTCTGGGCACATCAGGTTCCCTCCTCCATGTGGGAAAGCATTTGTGTAGTTTTCACCTGGACAACATAAATTGCCTCAGAAGGTGTCAATTAATTGCTCCCCAAATCAAATTTGTAATGCCTCTGAGTTAATTTATCAATGCTAAGGTAAAAAGAGTCATGGCATTCAAAACTGACAGTGCTTGCCCAAATGAAATCCCACATGTGAGTGGTTCTGGGAGATGCGGATCCAGCTGCCTTGCCATTGTTTCTCAAAACATTTCTAACCGGGCACTGGTTTAAATTAATGCTAGAGGATGGAAGTTTAACTTAGTTAATTTAGTTTTGCAAACTAGGCATCGTCACTGTGGCAGGGGATGGAGTTTTGGTAGGGCAGCAGAGGCTGGAGCTGCTCCCCTTCGCCCACCTCTGGCGTGGCTGGTTTGAGGGGCAGGTGCCCCATGGCATGGGAAGGTGCTGAAATTTGCTTTCTTGGCTGCATCTTTTATGCAGATAAGTACAAACTATCAGTTCCCAGTTTTATCATCCTGGCACCTTTCATGACCATTGTGAAAGCTTTTGAGATTTCTGTAGTCCAATATCTATCTTAATTTGCATTTTATTGAAATTAAAACCAGCCTTTCCTAAAGAAGCCTGAATTGGTAAAATCAGTGCCAGTAATACAACAATTAGTTAAGTGTTCATTGAAATAACCCGTGGAAGAAAGGTAAGAATACACAACTCTCAAATGAGAAATATAATGCCAGAGACTGTGTTAAAAGTAAAGTAAAACATAAAATATAGCCAACAAAATGATGTAATGCTGTTTAGTGATTTCTATTCCATCTATAGCTTGGCATCAAATGCTGCAGACATACAAAAGCTGGCATAAAGCCCACAAAAGGTAGCAGAAATATTTCCTCTGGCTCCAGTTTGCTTTGCAGTAGAAGCTGATTCTTCTGGGGTATCAAGTATAAAATCATTTATTCTTTAAAATACCCAGGAGTTTTTCATCTTGCAGTGTTACAAATCTTGGCAGGTTTGAGATTTTTCTTTGTAAATATATCCAGTGCAGATTCAAGCATTTTTCAGATTAAATTTCAAAACTTGGCCTGTGTATGACCACGTAGCATCTTGGGAAAGAAGGAAAATTATTTTAGAAATAGTAGAGAAAGTGTATGTGGAATGCTTTCAAAATCAGCTCAGCTTCTCGGAGTGTAGGGGAAAAGCCTTGTGTTTATGGCCCTTTAACCCCACTCCCCAATTCCTTTGCAGAAGTGTGTTGGCTGCCTTTCGATTTACCATACATAAATTGGCACTGTCAGCATGGAAAATGCATTCCTGTTGGTTTTCACATCTCACTTTTATATTTTTGTCAAGGGTCAGGAGCTCTACTTGGGTTCCAATTCTGCCACTGCTCTGGGCTGTGCAGCTGTGGGGAGAGCAGATGTTGGCACTTGGGCACAGTTCAGAGGCATCTCGTGTTTAGGACATTCACAACTCTTGCGCTGCTTTTCTACCTTCCAAAATCCTGCCCCAAGGCTCTCTGTTTCCATCTCCCTTGTGGCTCTCCAGAGGTTTCCCACACCACGAAGTGGCTGCAGGGTGATTGTCTGGAGTGTCCTGGGTGACAGCCACAGGCGCTTCTGACACTCTGGTTTGGCAAAATGCCCTGGGAAATATTTCACTTAGGTTAAAACCTGAGCTCTCATTGAGGCACTTAATTGTTTGGAAATTCTCTAGTGTAAAGAAAAACTAGTAATGTAGGGGAAAATACCTTTACTATCCAGGGGATTTGGAAAGAAATTTCTGCATATAAAATTTGAAGTGAAGGATTTAGTGGATTTGACTTTTCACAGCTCTGAGCCCACTCCTGTGTGGAAGGAACAAGTGATTTCACTTTCCTGTGGCCCAGCCACCCTGCACAGAATGAGGACAAACTCAGCTCCTGGGACACAAGGTTGGTCTGCCTTGTTGGTTTAGGCTGGGAATTCTTAGGAGTTCTGTGTCTGTGCACAAAGCCTTGGTCCCTGCTGTCTCTGCTCTCCTCTTCCTCTTCCAAGATGAAGAATGTTACATCATGGAAGCATCGTTTTGGACAAACACATAGGTTTGGAGTCTAAATCACATTTGACTTGGTAAACAGACCCCCCCCCCAAACAAGGTTTTGCTCTCAGGTGCAGCCTGTGTGCTTTGTCACTCCTGGGACTCTTTTCTTTGGGGAATTGATTCCAGCTGAGGGTTGGCTTGCAGGAAAATTGGAGCAAAGCAAGGCTGGCCATGTTTGGAGTTTTCTAGCTGAGCTACAGCTCTCTGAGTTTTCTGTGGTTGTTCCCCCTGTCTGTGTTTCTGGAGCTGTGCCCACTCAGGTGTTTGTTCTGTAGGGTTGCAGTGCAGGGAAGCACAGGAGCTTTCCCAGGGATCATCTCTGGGCTGTGCCCTGTGCTCACTCCCTGGCAGCTGATGCTGCTCACCTGACCTTCGAGCACTCTCACCTACCTTGGTCTCGCCTAAGTGCTTGCCAGACTGGTACAAAATATCTCTCTTTCAGGGAGCTGTTTGTTTGCTTATAAAAGAAAAATAAATTGTAATTTTGATAACAGCTTATAAAATCATTCCTTAAATAGAAACATTTATTCTTATCCTATCAGTAGAAGTGTCTGGCTAAGAGATTTGGAATCAGTCAAATGATTCATATTGTGGGTAAATTTTATCACTTCTAGAGCAGGGAAGAAAGTAATTTCCATTTCTTTTTTAGCTCACTGTGAACCAATTTGCTTTGAGGTTGATCTATAGGCTAAATTGTGGGGAGTCATGCTGCAGAGTGTTTTGATGGAGAAGTGTGTGTGGGGAGAGTTAAAATGCTTATCCAAATGTTTAAACTCTTTATTCTCTCATACCCTCAGTGCTGCATCTCACACATTTGTATTTAATCAGTTCTCAGTGTTTCTCCTGCACAATTTTTATTGCCTATCAAGTCATCAGAAAGGGTTTAAACATCATCTGATTATGGCTCTCCTTCCCAACCTCTTTACAATACAGGTGCCAAGATCACAGAATCACAGAAAGGCCTGGGAAGGGACCTTAAACTCACCCTCTGCTCATCCTGGAGCCTCCTGGGCTCTGCAGCAGGCTGCCAGCTGTTCATGCAGATGTTTGTGTGACAGGGCTGCAGTTTGGGCACTGCTGCTGGGTGGGTGCTTTGCAGGGCAGTGCAGGCCTTTCACATCAAGTTATTCAGTGCCGCTTTGCTTTTAAATCATATTCTTTGAAACCACTGTTTTCATTTTGAAAGTGGCTGCATGCCAGGCCTTTGCTTTAGTGTCTGAATTTCCCCCAGGGGCAGTGGGATGCAGGACTTCACCAAATGACCCTGACAGAGACACCCCTCACCTACAGGAGTCTTCCCAGCAGCCTCTCTCTGCACCCTGCTGCCTGAAATTGCTCCTTCCACAAAGAGTGCTTTTCAGACACTTTTCATTTCAGTTAGATGTGTTTGCTGACCATGTCAAGTTTTGTTTAAAATGGTCCAAATGTGCTGTTTGCAAGGCAACCACTTTGCTTATAGGTCTTAAGTTCAAGTGACAATATCAACATAGTGAGGCTTAATAAATGATCCTCTTTGGGGGTGGGGAGGAGGGGGAAAGGCACCCAAAATTAAAAGCCTCATACAATTCCATTCAGTTGGTTTTTTCCCTACCGTTTCAAATTAATTGCATTGCAAACTACTTTACTGGGGGGAGGAACAAAAAGACTTGGATAGGGAAAAAATTAAAATATTCATCAAGGGCACAGAATTAATTACAAAAAAAAATAATCAAAGTATATGCAAGATGAGAGCAGGATATAATGACAATATAAAACTGAGGAAAACCAGCTGGTTTTAAAACAGCTTATAAAAAATGATAAAGCTGTATGTGCATTACGGTTGCTTTGTGTTTGTGCATCTGCACCAAGCTTTAATAACAAAACCCAGTTTTGTACACCATGTCCTGGTTGTAGCTCTGGGAGCACTCCTGAGCTTCCTTGGGTGCCATGCCAAGACTGTGTGGGCAGATCCCAGGGAGGGAAGAGTTTGCAGGTGGGTCAGACATCAGCTGCCTCTGGGGCAGGGGAGCAGAGAACCTGAGCAACACCGAGACCTCTCACTGAATCCCTGGGAATAAGCCAGCCATCTCTTGATTCTGTAACAACCAAATTGCAGCCCCAGTGTGGATTTTCCTTTTCTGTGTGCTCCTGAGGGATGCAGTGTGTCAGCTGCCCTTGTCTCCCAGGGGTATTTCCCTGGAAAGAAATGCAGTGTGCTGCTGTTCAAATGCTTGCCTGGGTGCTGGGATAACAAAGACACCTCACCAACAAAAGAAGTTGAACTTTTTCATCAATTGCATGTAAAATTCAGAAATAGGAGAGAATAGCCATTTCAGAAACGGCTCTCACACCATGTATCTTCTTCTTTATATGTCTAAATCATTACAGTGCAGTCTGTGCTGAGAATAAAAACCTATTTGCATTTCATTTGTTTATTTTGTTAGTATTTCAGAACTAAATCCAGGAATAGTTCTTTCATTTCAGCATGCTATCAAGTTCTCACACCACTAATAAATATTTTAAAAAACTAATGTAGAAAAATAATTATTATTTGAACAAAGAAGTAAACTCTTTTGAATGACATAAGCACAGACTTGTAAGTGTTCCTTGTTCCTCAAGCCAGACTCTAATGCTGATGTCCTTCTTACCAGCTCATCAAAGGGACTTGTTCAGTCCTCGTGGTTTTGCTGCCATTTCATTTATTAGAAGGGAATCAATATTCTTTCCAGTGTAATTTGGTAATATACAAATGAGTGTCACAAGGTATGTATTTTAAACAATGGTAAACAATTATGGAAGCCAAAAATATTCTCTATGCCTCTGTTCCAAAATTTTATACTACTTATAATTCAGTACATGAACCTTTTAATACAGTGTCAACAAATTGCTTATGAGCCCCTTGAAAGCCAGTCCAGTTTAATAATATTAGATGACAAGAACTCTCATAAAAATTAACTTCAGTATCTGTCCTCATTAGTGAGGGCATGTCAGACATAAAGAATCCTGTAATTGCTCTGCAGGAATACTTTATATTTGTTTTTAATCAAGACATTTTAAAAATTAGTTCCTTTTGAAGGTTCACTGGTGGCAGTTATTGAATAGCTATTTAGGGCAGTTTTGTTATATTTCCTCCATTTAGCTGGGTAATTCACCAAACTGTGGAGACACTTCACTGTGGGATTTGCAATTTAAGTACTCTGTTTTTATTTGGGACATTTCAGACTTACTGCAAGCTCTTTGATCATCTGGATTTTGTTAGTGATAGTTTTACCATAGCTGCTTTCATGTCTGAAAGAAAAGGTCTAAGAAAAAGACCCCCAAAGTCACTGATTCATTCCTTTCCTCCCCCCAGGTACACCCATGTTACCCATGGAGGAAACCCCAATGCTGCTTTCTTTTAAAACGCCATGAATAATTAACTTGCCATAACAACTCCATTTAAAGAATTATCTCTATCAGTAAATAGGGTTTTTAATTTCACAGGAGACTGAAACAAATATAGGTGCCTAGTTATGGAAATTTGCACGCCTTTGGAATTTGAGATTTTGTCCTGGGAGATGAATTTTCCTTGGTGGCTCCTAGTTGCCTGAACTCTCCTTCAGCAGCTCCTCTCCATCCTTTTCTTTTCTTTTGACACACTTCTGCAGCTTGCCGTGTCCTGTCACTATGATACCAAAACATTATCTTGCCACCAAAACCCTTTTACTTGGGTAGTATTTACGTCAAATTCTCTGAATTGTCTTTCTCTTCTCCTCTTGCTATTGTCAGGGAGTTTCTTTGTCAGAGTGGCTCCAGGCTGAGGTGCCATGGGGATGGACTGAAAGCTGCTGGGGGCAGTGGGGAGAAACAGAGTGTGAGAGAATGGAGAATCTCAACCCCACCTAATAAAAACTCTGCTTTTTGTACCATCAAGCTTCATTTTCCAGAGAAATGAAAATCCTTTGTTGTTTTGGATAATCTTAACAACTCAATTCTCTTTATGAAATATATATCTGGATTTTGTTAGTGATAGTTTTACCATAGCTGCTTTCATGTCTGAAAGAAAAGGTCTAAGAAAAAGACCCCCAAAGTCACTGATTCATTCCTTTCCTCCCCCCAGGTACACCCATGTTACCCATGGAGGAAACCCCAATGCTGCTTTCTTTTAAAACGCCATGAATAATTAACTTGCCATAACAACTCCATTTAAAGAATTATCTCTATCAGTAAATAGGGTTTTTAATTTCACAGGAGACTGAAACAAATATAGGTGCCTAGTTATGGAAATTTGCATGCCTTTGGAATTTGAGATTTTGTCCTGGGAGATGAATTTTCCTTGGTGGCTCCTAGTTGCCTGAACTCTCCTTCAGCAGCTCCTCTCCATCCTTTTCTTTTCTTTTGACACACTTCTGCAGCTTGCCGTGTCCTGTCACTATGATACCAAAACATTATCTTGCCACCAAAACCCTTTTACTTGGGTAGTATTTACGTCAAATTCTCTGAATTGTCTTTCTCTTCTCCTCTTGCTACTGTCAGGGAGTTTCTTTGTCGGAGAGGCTCCAGGCTGAGGTGCCATGGGGATGGACTGAAAGCTGCTGGGGGCAGTGGGGAGAAACAGAGTGTGAGAGAATGGAGAATCTCAACCCCGCCTAATAAAAACTCTGTTTTTTGTACCATCAAGCTTCATTTTCCAGAGAAATGAAAATCCTTTGTTGTTTTGGATAATCTTAACAACTCAATTCTCTTTATGAAATATATATCTTTTTTTTTTTTTTTTGTGTTTTTTTTTTCTGTTTGTTTGTGGGGTTTTTGTTTGTTTGTGGGTTTGGTTTTGTTTTTTGTTTTCCTGGAAAATGCAAATGCTTCCATCAGTCAAAAATGCAGCCCAACAGATCTTTCAGTCACTGCTGTCTCTGGTCCTTTGAGTGATTCACTGCTTCCTCTCTTCTCCTTCAATTATTGACTTAGTACCTAACATACATCTCTTCAAATGCAAATTTCTATATACACAATTTTTATCTGTATAATAATGAGAAGAAATCTTACATTTTTGGGATCTACTCCACTTCATCTCTTTTATTTCCAATCATTCCTGGTCCAGCCTTTATGACATAGCTTATAGCATCCTTTTACTTCTGAATTGAGTGCTTTTGCAGTTGACCCAGCGGAGATAAGTACCACCCTCTAGGGCTCCAAGCAGGTGTGAATTTTCATGGCCCCTTTCCTATCTGTAATATTGACAGGGGTTGCCTTTCCAAAGTGAAACTGTGATTCAATTTCTAAAACAAAGTACCTGCTCTTTAAGTTGATTTAAGAGAAATGAGTCAATAAGAAAGGAATTAAATGAGTGGACC
Organism: Pyrgilauda ruficollis; assembly: GCF_017590135.1. Taxonomy (NCBI): domain Eukaryota; kingdom Metazoa; phylum Chordata; class Aves; order Passeriformes; family Passeridae; genus Pyrgilauda; species Pyrgilauda ruficollis. Next base: position 622,648 of record NW_024510766.1, read on the forward strand.
TTGCCCTTCTGTACTAGAATTAACTCTTTCCTTTTTGGCTAAGTCCAAGGTGATGGGAAGTCAGGAGGCACCTGCATTACACTTTGTGGTTTTTGACTGACAGAGAAGGGGCTTGTAGGGATTTAATGGAATATATTAATGCATCCTGTTTTGTGCCACACTGAATCATGTGTCATACTCTTGAATGGATTCTAAATGCAATACATTAGAAGGGAAGTCAGGTTGTTGATAAATAGGAATAACATAATGTGCCAAAAATTAAAACTGCAGAGTAATGTATAGAAAGCTGAATACACACACCTAAGTGAATTTATAGAATTTTTTTTGTTTTTCCTTCAGGAATAGGACAGCAATCTCTACCATTATCTCAAAAGACATGTGAAGAGAAGATTGGGCTTTTGTCTTTCCACATAAATGACTGTCATTAATACTATCCATGTCAAAATTCATCAGCAGCAGCTGTCCAACCAGGACATTCATTCTTTCTAACAACCACTCCTACAGTTAGGGGACACATAAGACATTCTCTAGTTCCTTTTATACTAATTGCAAAAAAAAAAAAAAATTTTTTTTTGCTTATTTATAGGTACTGTTCTGAGGAAAATGAAGGACCTACTGTGTTGGATGATGTCTGACTCTTGACCACACTCTTGTGCAGTTGCAAATTCCCCTGTGATGGTTGTGGTTTGAAGCCTTGAGGACAGTGTGTGGGAGACTCTGACCTCACCACGTGTCATTGCTGGGGGGCAATGCAGGGAGCTCAGACCCTCAGTGCCTTTACTGCCAGTCATTGCTCAGTTCTAACAGTGTCAAACACTCACTCTCCTCTACCTAAAAATAGAATTTGTCTCTCCAATTTGGTTCTGTCATACTAAGCAAACCAAGATCCAAATAATGCAGGGAGCCCAAAGGACTTGCCTGTTTTTTGTGGAAGTTGCTCAGCTCCAGTGATGAGAGAGAAATGTCAGAGTGAGAAAATGGATGCCTGTGTAACAGACCTAATTGCAACAAAAATGGAGAACAATAGGAACCATTCCTTGGATTTGAATACCTGTAGTGTTCTAAGAGCTGTTTGTAATGTTCATAACATCCATGTGTTTCTTGGGAAAAAGGCAAGGAATGCAGGGAGGAACAGCAGGAGAAAGACTTTCAGTGGGATGTGCCTGTACACCTCACCGGCTGCTCTGGTGTTTCTTTCATGCTCAGCAGCCCCACAGAGCTCCATGGAATCTGGAGAACTCCATTAGGAAGCTGAAATCAGGGAATTAATAGATTGATCAAAGTATGTGCTGAAGCCTGGCAGATGTGAATCGCTGCAGGAAAATTTGGGCTAGTTTCTTGAGTTCAGATGTATTGGACTCCACTGTGACTCCAAGTATGGAAAATAATACTCAAAACCTAAACCTGAAATCAGGACCCTGCAAGGCAGAAATTTTCCTGAAGTGCTGAGCCTTTAGGACATAACTGGAGCATTCAGACATGAGCAGCTTGGAAGATAGTTTGATTTTGAAGAACATAAATAAGGATTAAGGTACATAAATTTCCTGTCTCTAAAATGGGATTCTCAAGTGGCTTCATGAAGCTAAGAATATGTATAGGAAATCTCTTTTATCATAAGCATATTTCCCTTATGGCACGTTTCCTGTATGATCTCTAGAAACAGTTCTATTTTTAGGTGTGTTATTTAAAATGTCTTACTGATGGCACATCTAAGCATTGCTAAAAATCTCTCAAGTGCTTTAATAGGAACGATTTTAAAGCATTTGTCTGGCTTAGTTGCAGCTAGAAATAACTGAAATAAGAAGCCATTAGGAAGCTAGTCACACTTCCTTAAAATTGATACTAAGCTGTTCATAATGCATTCTGAACAAAATAACATTTTTTATTTGTTCATTATAGATTGTGCCTTAAGGAGAATGGATTTTATTGCAGTAAACTAAAATAGTTATGCACAAAATAAATACATGATAAAATAGGGAGGCAGAAGAAGAATTTTAAAGACCTATACACTGTAGGATGTGAAGCACTGTTCAAGTAATGAGAATGGCTTGGTTGATGTCCATGAGAAAATCTGAGCGGGAACCTGTAGCTACAAATGTCTTGGTGACGTGGGGGGCTCTCAGAGAAATGGAAGCACTGGATTACAAGAAAATGAATATTTGACATACATTTCGTAGCCTCCTTCTACAGTTGTCTTTCAATCCCCACCTCCCTAGTGCTTGTTATCAGCAGTAATGCAGACATGGCTGCTGGGTGCTGACAAGCCCCTGAACACAAGGTGCATGTCTGTGGAGGCTGGATACACAAAACAAGACAAGCAGAGGCTTTTCCTGATGTCTCAGTGTCATTGCAGCAGCAATATGACACCATTGTGCACTGTGAAGAATTTAAAACTGAAATTCAGGAATATCAGAGTGCCTTACTGAATTCTGCAGTGCTGCTGCCCTAAGAGCTCCTCCAGTAATCTGAGGGTTCAGGTGCTCTTTTCTTCCTCTTGCCTGCTTAGCCTCCATGTCTTGCAGCCCTGCCTTTGTGCAAGAAGGTGACTGCTCAGCCCAGCCCACACATGGCACATCCCTCTCATTAACCTTTAGTGACTCATCACTTGCTTTTGCATGGTCATAGGATTACAACACACCGTTTTTTAGAAAAGCATCCCAATAATTTTATATTTTAGCCAGCACAGGAATGTAAGACTCTGCTGGCCCAATTAACTCTGCGCACTGTGGAACCCTGCTGGCAGTAGGGAAGGCTGTGCTGTTGGAGTGCTGCTCCTGAGGAGCTGGATCCTGATCTGAAGGTGACCACTTTAACTGATCCTGAAGGTGTTCCCAGAAAGTGAACAACATAGTACAGATACAGACCATTTACAGAGCAAAGAACTTTTGTTTTTAGCTCATCCTCCCAGGTGGTAAAACACACTACATGAAGCAGTGCTGGCTCTGCATGAGAATCCTAATTACTGCCCTATTCCTTGCCAGGTAACGGAGTGACAAAATGCAAAGCCCAGACTGCTGTTTCTTGCTTGCTTCCTCAGTCTCCAAAGGATTCTTACATTTAGATATCGTGTGATATCATATCACAGGTGTGCACCAAAATTGAGGAACTCCTTCAAAGTTTATAATGTGGACAGTTGTGTTTTATTGAGGAATTTCCAAAGTGGTGAGGTTTTCCTTAATTTCCTTTCCCGGGCTCAGAGGTTACACTTTGATAAAACATTTACCAAGCATTGGGTTTCCTTTCAAATGCAGCATCAGTTTAGACCCAGAGTAGGTGGTGACAGCCACTCATACCATGCTCACAGTACTCTATCATGTGGGACGTGGTGCAGCAGGTATCCTGCTGTTTCTCTGCTCTAATAAATGAGGAACCTGTGGGTAAATTGCAGCTTGTGGTGCATGATCATGGACATTGTCAACGGCTGCACTGCAGTTGTCTTAGCAACAGCCACAGCCCACAAGCTGAAGAACAGCTTCTTAACTCACAGGCAGATAAAGAGACATTGATGCTTTGTCTCCACATGGAAAAATACATGCACATTGTAATAAGTGTTCTTCTCCCTGTTAGAATTAATGTATAAGGAAAGCTGCTGATAAATATACATTTTCTCTGGTACATGAGCAGCCTGCATCCTCATGCATTATGGGACACTCTAACCAAGAGAACAGGGGCACAGCAAACCTGCAAAAAGCAAAATGCCCTTATGCTACCTGACTGAACAGAAATGTACTCTGTACATATCAAAACCACCTTGCCAGAGCCCTGTTGAATTGCCCCAGAGAGGACTTGTCAGGACTGGCCTCATTCACAGATGGCTGGTCCAAAAAGAAGACCCCCTAACTGTTCTGGCCTTGGATCAGAGCTGTGTATATAAAATGAGCTTTTAGAATCCATTCCCTGTGAGTGAGACTCACTGAAAAGAAATAATTGATATAGGCACCGAAAGTTGAATTATTCTATTGCTTTCCTAATGCATGTTTTTAAATCCACGGATTGTGTAAGGCTGACAGAATGAATTGGACTTGGAGCTGTGTGCTGTGCCTGCTGCAGCTTTGTGACAAAGCAGTGTCTGTTTGCTGTGCTTTTATCCTCGCTGAAAGGACAGTGATTACTCTATCATGACGGGATAATTTTCAAAGATTTTACTGGGGATTATTAGTTTTACTGCTCTAATAAACATATAATTAAACAATGCCTCTGTATTATTGGATCCTAGTCTGCTTTGTACACAATGGATTTACAGCATGTCAGTAAATATTGGAACTGTGATGCAGTAATTAAGATTTACATAAACCTTCTCTGGGAGGAGAATGAGAGATATTTACTGGGAGACTCAGCTGAGTGCTTGGAAAGTACCTGTTTTGTTCAAATATAGCAGTATATAAAAGTTATGATTTTGTTCAAGATTTCAGCCTTAAATATAGCCTAGTCAGCACTTTGGGGGGATGGAAGCTCTTCTCCAAGTCAAGGCAGCACTCCCTGACATAAGCCAAGACAAATGAACATCTAATCTTCAACCTAAGAGATAACCTTGAAGCAGGAGAACATATTTGGGAGCTCTCTTCCTCTATTTGGCTGTTACTGCTCTACTCATTTTGACATGCCCTGTATTGCCAAATGCTTTCCACCAAAGCACTGGAGCTGAGGTGCTCAAACCTGACATTTGATTAAAAACACAGCATCCTTCATTTGAAGTGGTGGGCTTTTTTCATGGGGAATAAAAAGATCCAAAAGGATATTAAATTGTCAATCAAACAGGTGGGAGTTTAGAAACCACACTTTAGGAAGTAGAGCAGACTTAGTTCCTCAGGGAACCAGTGAGTTAAATCCCCAGGGAAAATGCTGTGGGAGGTGCTGGGTCCATCAGTGCTGTCACTTTTTAAGCATCACCTCCTAAAGGCAATGGAGCAGCAATTCCCAAATGTCAGAGATCAAGCAGGAGAGGCAGAAGGGTGGCTTGGCTGATCAGGAATCTCCTCTTGGAAGTTAAGCAAAAAAGGAAGGTTTACACCCAGTGGAAGCAAGTTAGGTGCCGTGGGAAGAACAGGGAGATGCTGCTCACCATCATAGGGAGAAAGGCTGTGCAGCCAAAGTTAGTTGGACTTGAAGTTGCTAGAAATGTGGGGGACAATAAGAAAGAGTTTTTTCAAATATATTAATGGCAAAAGGAAGTAGAGAAATAATATTGTCTTGATCCAGGATGAGGATGGTCATCTCCCAAACAGGTACAGGGAGAAGGCAGAAGTGTTTATTGAGTTCTTTGCCTCTGTCTCCAACATGGATCAGGGACCACAGGGGCTCAGTGCCCTGAGCTGGAGGACCATGACTGTGACAGTGATCAACTCCCTGTTGACCCTGAAATCGTGTGAGATCTGATGCTCCAGCTGGATCCCTGAAAATCTATGGGGCCTGAGGAGATTCATCCAAGAATCCTCAAAGAGCTGCTGATGTCATTGCAAAACCTTTCTTGATGATTTTTGAGCAGTCTTGGGAATCTGGAGAGGTCCCAGCTGACTGGAGGCTGGTGAGTGGTATTCTGATTTTCAGGAAGGGCAAGAAGGAGGACCCCAGAGACTACAGGACTGTCAGTGTCACTTCAGGGCCTGCTAAAATAATGGAAAACATTATTCTGGGAGGTGCTGAGGGTCTGCCAGGACCATGCAGTAATCGGTCACAGCCAGCACAGCTTCAGGAGGGAAAAGCCCTGCTTGTCAAACCTGATTTTCTTCTACGACAGAGTAACCCCTCTGGTTGATCTAGGAAAGCCACTAGATGTAATAACTTTGGATTTATGTAAGTTCTTGATACTGACTCTCCCAGAATCCTTCTGGACAAAATGACTCAGCATACTCTGTGATTCTGTGAATGTTGTGTGAAACACAGAAAATTCAGCTCTTGACAGACTTGACACGTCCGGGCTCATCTGTGTTAAGCACTAATCAGCCTGGCACAGTCAGTTTCCTCAGCTGAGGAAAACACCCACCTGCTGCGCTGGGTATGTGCTTGTTGCGGTGTCATCTAGATTAGGTGAGTGTTTCATATAATATCACATAAGCTTCTCTGGAGAAAGGTTAGAGGAATGGGTCCCAGCAATATCAAATGGTGAAGACAGCCTTTACCAGGGCATTGTTTATCATGCAGATTCTCCCTTTGGGGCTGCCTGGGGGGAGTGGCTGAACTCCAAATACTTTGCAGGGAGAAGACTCAGGTGCCACACTGATTCCCACGGGAGAACCCCCACGAGGCTGAAGGACACTGAGTTAGATGGGAGTAGGGCAGAGGGAAGAGTGAGATTTGTGTTTCCAGCCACAGCACTGGCAGCAGGCAGCTGCAGTGTCTGTACCACTGAGCCTCTCTCCCTGCTGTGTCACTGTAGGCACAGGACACACTTTTATTTTTTAAAAAATTGGTTTATGTGGAGAAAAGCCTTATACAAGTGTAGAGGTCCATGTGTGTTTTCGTGCCTCTCATCCCTGTTGAACCCACTGGCCATGATCAGGCAAAAGGAGCAGGAGGGATCCCAGCAAGGATGACACCCTTGGCAGCTTCATGGAGTTGGCACCTGGGTAAGAAAGCCCAGCAAAGCTCTCTGCTCAGGGGAGGGTCACAGTGAGCTCCCATGCCACACAGTGTGCAAGGATTTGCAAGACAGAACGACTCAAAAAATGTCCCAACTGCTAGAAAAGCTTCAGCCTGACCAGCTCAGATTTTCTGTCGATGAAGACACACAAATCTGTAGGAGACAAGGGTTTCATTAATGCTGGGGCTCACAGAACTGCTCCTGTTACCCAAGCCCAGGCTGAACAGACCGAGGGACAGAGAGGAAATTGTGTATTCAAGGAAATGATATTGCTTTAATTAAAATATTACCTTTGGAGATTTTTGTTTTTAATAAGACATAAGCACCAGGGATCTTTGAATTTACCTTTGGAATCAAATTCTCTCCAGAAAGACATCATTGCCTGTATGCAAGGTTTTAACTATGTTTTCTTAGTGATCCTTTAGTGCTGTTCATGGGAGTGAAATCACAACTATTTGTCAGGTTTTCCAGAATCAAGGATCTAAAATTAGATTTTGAATTGATGGCTGCTAATTGTTGTGTACAGCTTAGTTATTTTTCTTTGACGACAGATATGTATGCTCTCATTTCTGAGGTACCACCTCTCCCTGACAGTGGGTTCAGTATCAAACCTGTAAAACAGAAATTATTCTGGTAGGAGGAAAATGAGACTTAGAGTAAGTATTAGGGAACATTAGACAGCACTTAGATTTATATAATTTTAATTTCTGGACTGTGCTGCAGAAACATCTACCCAACTAGCTAGGCTTTTTCCTAAAGTAATTTGTGTTCTCTGTCAAACATTAACATCATAATTATAAGATAATTTAACTCTTATTTTTGTCAAATTAAGGTCCTTCAAAATTTTTATAGGTCGTGCTTTGCAAAATCCACAGAACAAATGATGTAAATACTATATTATGCTAAAAATGTGAGGTTTATACTAATTATACCATAGATTCAGTCCTTGAAGTTTTGCCATAGTTCCTTCTAAATACTGCTCTCCTGGCACTTGAATAATTTGGCACCTGATTGCACTAATTACCTTGAACTTTAGAACCTTTAATACAGGGAAAATTCAAATATTTAACATGCACTGATATTTACAGAATGAAAAAGTGGAATTTACAAAGAAATGTGATATCCAATTTCTTTCTATAATAATGCCAATAACTTAGAGTTAACCCTTATTAATATTTAGAGCAGCAGTAAATGTAAGCAGCTGTCACTGGAATGTTATGATTATGATCAATAATACCTTGGCCCTAGGTGAATTTTTGTGCTCCTGTTCATTGTTTGTGTAACTTGACATGGGAGGGAAGGGAGCACTAATGAACAAGTTTATAAATATCTAAAATGTTTACCTGCTCCAGGGGTTGGAAAGGGACATTGTTGTAATGTCTAAATATAGGCAACACTTTCCAACCCTTTCAATATGGAGAATATATTGAATATATATTCAATATAGAGAAAAAAAAATCAATATAGAGAAAAAATATATATTTCAATATAGAGAAAAAAGTATATCTTCCAATATAGAGAACATATAGAACACATTCAGTATAGAGAATGATATTCTACTTCTTAATTACGAATAAGAATGAAAGGGATGCTTCTGATGCTTCATGGCATGCAACACTGTGAACTTCCTAACCAGTGTGGTATTTTCAAGCACAGAGTCTATGCAGGAAACATGAGTTGTGTTTACACCAAGCCATTTGGTACTCAGCTGTCATCTCCATTACAAATTTACTTTTTGATCTTTGGATGGGAAGCATTATTTTGCTTTGTGAGCCCCATTTAGGGGAGGGCACTCTGACAGAGGCCAAAGCAGACACTTGGTGCCAGGGGAAAGAACAGAGAGGAGTTAGGTTGTCTGGAGCACAGACAAAGACATCCCCAAGTGTCTGACCCATAACCAGTGATTTAGGTAAAATTCTTCTGACCAATTCTAGTCAACAAAATCTTTTTTATTCACTTTTCTGAATGGTCCAGGTCTCCTAATTCTCCCTAAAAGCAATCTAAATACTTTTGTCTATGATGAGCACATCTTTGGGTACCAGTTCTTTCTCTAGCACACATTAACACCAATTTTTGAGTTCTTTTTGAAGTCACTAAGTATGCTACTAGGGATGATATCTATCTTAATGATTTTCTTGTTTAATCATCTGGATTAGCTATTTGCAGGAGGCTCCACTGTTACAGTTTTTTCCAAACTTTACCTCTGTTTGTACTTGGCATTGTCCTTGTCTTGTTAAATCACTGGCAGGGCCCCAGATCTTTTCTGTATATTGCACGACTCATTTCAGTGGGTCACCAATCGCTTACAAAACAGCCTCAGTAATTTGTGAAGGTCTGTTTGTCACATAAACCCAAACTTGTCTTTTCCCAGAATTGCTGCCATCAGCATTACTTCTAAGTAAAGCCATGAAAATCTGATTTTTTTCCCTCATAAAAAATTGTTTGGTATTTATACCAGGATCATTTTTTTCAAAGACATACCTCTTTGAAGCTAATTCAGGTATTTACATAGGCAATAGCTGACCCATTCTAATGACCCAAGTATTTCAGAGGATTGCTTCATTGGAACATTTGCTAAACCCTGGAAATACAGAGGGAGGGCTCCTCAGTCTGTGCCCACTGCTGTTCTGCAGCCCCTTTCACTCTGGTTATGGGAGTGGTGCTTGACCAGCCCAAAGTGGCCTGACTGCAGTGCCCACTCTGCTTGCTGGCCCTGGGGACAGTCACCCTCACAGACCTGCCTCCAAACAAAGACAAGGGCTCTCTCCTGCCTCAGAGAGGTGAGGAGGTGTCTTGCAGGTTGCCAGGAACTTGGCCATTGTGCTGCAGTCGTGAGGATCAGATAGGAACAGAACTTTTATAGCAGGAATTAAGAGAAAAAATTCTCTTGTGGGAATTGGTGGGAATATGATCTATATGTATCCTGGTTACTGATGTCTTCTGTCTCTCTGAGCAAGCAAGGCTGGCAATCCAAATTAAATCACAAGGTGCCATCAATCCTTAGCTCAAAACTCAAGAACCTGAGAGAGAACCTGCTACAACTCCTGTGCACAGGAGGAGAAGGGCTGGAGAGCACCCCAGATTCTGAGTACAGCTCAACCAGACCTTACCTGAAGAAAAGTAATCCCTGGGCATGGGCTGAACAAGTACATATTTATTTCAACATCCCAAATACTTGTAGGTAATTGCTAACGTGGCATGGATGCTGCAGATGCAGTGCTGCTTCTGGAATAAACCTTCAAGGGAAAAGTAACAGAAAACGGATGGGATTTAATGAGTGAGCTGTGCCAGGCACACTGTGGAATTGTGTGTCTGCTGTGCACACAAAGCCCTACCCCAGTCACTTCTTCACCAAAATGTTCATAAATGTGCTCTTCCCACATTCCAAATAATAGTATGCATTCACATGATGACTTAAGGAAATCAGGCATTAAAAGTCCTTCAGCTGCCAAGGGCAGTTTTGTTGGTTTTTTCAAAAAATCAATTTCTTAAGAAATAATTGTGCTGTTCCACAACAAAAAAAGAATTAATTGAACAGCTAATGAAACAAGTGTTCTGCAGCAGACTGTGCAGTGGTGAGGCTTTAGGTGAGCCAGGGAACCACAAGGTGCTGGCACTCTCACCAGCGGTAGCACCACCATGCTTTGCACTCCTGCTTAATTTGGAATTTTTGCAGGACTTCTGGTTTTAACACTAATGATAAGGAGCAAAATGCTAAATCACAGGCATTTTTAAATGTATATGAGGTTCAAATTCAGCATTTAAGCATGGTAACTATGCATTACTGACTTCCTGCTGTCTCCTGAAAAAAACTGGAGCATCTGCCTATAGTTACTCATGTATTTGATGCTCTGTCACTTTGCTCTCCTTTGGCTTCCCCAAGCTAGATTAATTGGATGGCTCTGAAGCTTTGGGGAGTATTTTGGCTTTTGAAAATGTTCTCCTTTTCAGGCTGCTTTCCAACCTTTTCTCCCCTGCTTAATGACCCATTCAAAAAAAATTACCAATGAATTTCTTAAACTAGATTTACATGAGATCATTAGAGTATTCCAACTCCTTTACTTTAAAATATTCATGGCAGTCTCACATTGTTGGCTTCACAAAACCAATTTCAGGCAAACCTCCCATCAGCTCCACTGAAGGACAGCAGGGTAGAGCTATAATTGTCAAAAACTTGCAAGCTTCAGCTTCAGTGGCCGTTCTTCACATCGAGCACCAATTCTGACAGTGCTTCCCTGCACATTCTGCTCACTCTCTGGACTTGGGGAGGGGCAGGTTAGATGCTTTTTATTGTCCCCCATTTTTGAGAAAAAATTACAAGAATTTGGTGACTTAAGTCTCAGCCTATGAAGACTTTTCTGTATATCACCTGTGTGTAAAACTTCACTCAATTTGCAGCTTGAAAAGCAAAGCATTGAATTAAAAATTCTGTTCAAATTTGTGCTTTACTGGTCTGTTTAACTACGTGATTGTACAGTTTTAGAATGGAAAGTGATGCTGTCCTGTGGAAGGGTGACTTGATTTGTCCACAGAGACAGTATTCCTATTCCACTATTCCTGGCTTCATGAACAACCCAAGATGCAAGGAAAAGTCTCCAGAGAACAGTATGATGTAAAATGTCCCACCATCTTAAAAATTTATTGCTGAAGACACTGTGCTTGCATATATTTTTAAAATGGAGATCAATAATTTAAGGCTGTTTAAAATATATGAATGTAACTTTAATTAATCTGGTTTTTGTGTACATTGCTTGGCAAATAAAATATATCTCAAGGGACTCTGTTTTGTTAACAATACTCACTTCCCCTTGCTTTTTTTTCTACCCCAGAAGCAACTTTTGAAAAGCTTTCCTTAACATTTCCATAAAGCTGAAGCCTTTCCCTCCATCCTGTCCCTCAAAGCACCCAGGCAGTGCTGGCTGTGCCAGAGGCAGGGCAAGGAGGGACCTGCCTGGGACATGGTACAAATATCTGTGTTTGTGGTTTTTCTAGGGAAGGGTGCTGTATACTCTGCCCTAGATAGTTGACAAAACGTATTTTAATGTGTTTGGGAATTAATGATACCTTGATAAGAGATTGGTCAGTCTTCTCAACCTCCCATCTGGCTTTTAAGGGTGTCAATATTAGGGCTGAGCTTGCCTTACAAGGTCAATTGAGTGTAGGTGCTGCTCTCAAACTCAGCTGCAACAGTTTCCCTTCTGCAGAAAGAACTAAATACCATTTGAGTCAGAATGTGTGGCTGACAGGGATGTGCAAATTTAGGCTGAACCTTCTGTTGTGTTTATTTTGGTAGCAGGACAGGATCTTAGGTCATCTGTATTCCAGGTGAATGCCATACCTGGGAGGCCAGAGAGCCTTCTGGCTGTCTCTCCTCCTAAAGTTGTCACTTGGGGTCAAATAAAAAACCCTGGGTTTGCCAGTGTTTGTGGTAAGTGAAAGCAGCAGCTTACCTACTCTAGTTCTATCTCCTGTGGGAATTAAAATTAGGACAAAACTTGGCTAAAAACTGAAAACTCATCTAAGGTATAAAAGCTGATAACTGATTTGTCTTCGCAGAAACCATGGGAGCCCCAGTGTTATCTTTGCCTCATAAGGCATTGTGGACTTCAGCACGTTAACATTCACCACTGCTGGGTTTGTGCAGAGCTTGGGAGCCCTGCAGTGGGGACAGTGACAGGACAGGGCTGGTAGGGCAGGGCTGGGATGGAAGGACAGGACAGGGCTGGCAGGGCAGGACAGGGCTGGGCAGGCAGGGCAGGACAGGGATGGAAGGACAGGACAGGGATAGAAGGAAAGGACAGGGCTGGCAGGACAGGGCAGGCAGGGCAGGACAGGACAGGTCAGGACAGGGAGGGTGGGAGCCCCGGTGCCAAGGGCAGCGGGGGCTGCAGCAGTCGAGGACAGAGCCCAGTCTTGCTCCTCTCCCTGGAAATCTTGAGCACAATCCTATCTGTGCTTCCTCAAAACAACTCACAGGTTTTTTTTCTGTGTGAATGGAGAGCAGCAGGATGAAAATACTGTTTTATGCTTTTGATAAATTGCTCTGTTTCTCCTCTCCCTGGATTAAGCAGTGCAGTGAATTCAGCTCTCTCACAGACAGCCCCATACTGAGAGGTATCTGTTCCATTTTATCCTAGCAATTCAAAGGCAGGGGTATTTTCATATACCCTTAAATCTGATTTTCCATCTTGCCTGGTATTTGGGCTCATCCCTATCCTTGCTTTAAGGACATCCTTCAAGAACCTCCACATTTTGCACATTGCAACTTTTTTTGGAAAGCAGGTAGAAGAGTTCGGGGAAGAAAATGCTGGAGTCACAGGTACCAACAAGGATTCAAAATCCTAAATTTAATGGATTAGCCTGCACTTGACAGTGACAATGTTTCTGCTCTATAGTTAATTAAAGGTGTCATCAGGGCCTTAGAAGTTAATTCTAATAATTTTTGAAGTACTCTTATTTAGCTGCATATTTTTGATAGTACCTGATGAATAAGGCTCTTAGATGAGCTGAGTGCAAGTGTCACTATAAATGACAGTAGAAGAGGTATTTTTGATACCTTCTGCATATAACCTGGTATTAAGATGAAAGCAAAAATAGGCTTATCCATAGATCACTAGGTAGGAAATTATTAACTGTCAATCATGTGTCCCGGGCTGATGCTCAGACACCCCATCTCCTGTTCCTGTTTGCACAAAGTCTGACTTGTTATTGATTGATTTAGCATTTGGATATTAGCAAACACGTACGTCTAAAAGAAATGGTCCAAAAGGTAAACACAGAACATAGAGATTTTTATAATGACACAGGGCAGGCAAATGGTCTTGACTAACAGAGCATGCCTGACTGACATTGCATATCTGACATCAAACCATATGGTAGGACTGTTGGGTTTTTGTTATGAATAAATAAATAATCTCCTCTCAGAAGCAATATTTTCTAGCATCAAGCCAGAAGGAACATTTTGTTATAAAGCTGGTTAACTTGTACATTGTGTCATGCATTCTGAAGAACACACAACCAATTCTTTGTATGAAACTGGGTTTGACAGGTGGAGCATGTCAAATATTTGGCATTATTTGGTGGTTTACCCATTTTAATATTAGAAGTTACAACTATTTAGAGAACTTAAAACAGTGAGCCACTAGAAGACAAACATCCGTCTGGGAGCACAGTTGAAAAAACAAAATGATGCATTTATAATATTATTTAATAAAAATTAATTCTGAGCCAAATGTGACAAACGATTGCCAACATCCCATCCTCCCATGTAGCACTGACTTGTAAACTATAATCACATCTGTTGTATTAGTATTTGTAATAACTATGCTTGTGATAAATGATCACATCAAATTTTAATAGCTTTCCTAATGTTCACAAGAACAATTGCATAATGAGGTTACCTTCTCTTAAATTTATTGTGTGAAAATGTTGCATGCAGCACATGGCCAAAAGCTCCTGGCAAAACAACTTTCTAAACAACTGCTCACAGAAAAATTCCCCTAGTAAAGGAGGTGGGGAATATGAGCAAGGTGCATTCCAGCATGATTCCAGACAGGAGCTTATTTAGAGCTTGTGTACTACAACTCAGTTTACATGGTCTTTGTCAAAATCAAAGTGAATCAATAGCAAAATCAAATCAGAATAACAAAAAAGTAATGACTCCTCATCTTCTGGATAATCAAAACTTCCTTCTTGCACTGTCAGAAACTTTTTGCACTATATGTTCTGTCTATACCATTTATGCTTCCATTTTTAAAATTAAATCATACCTGAAATATATCACAAGACCAAAAATCATACCTGAAATAAACCACAGGACCGGTTTTCAGGAGAGTCTCTGAATTTGCTAAGTCTTTCATGTATCTGTAATGAAAGAAGGGTGGGAGTCTCTCCTATGAGGTGAGAGCACAGAGTTGGGTTTGCGCAGGATACACTGGAATGCCAGGAGGGCTTTAGAAAATGTGCCTGTCACCATATACTGATCAGTGTGGCCTTCATGTGCAATTTACTCGCAAATAATCCAGGATTCTCTTACTCTGGGTGTTGTTTGATTTTCTGTAACATACAAAATTCACAACCACGTTTCCTAAATATTTCAAACTTAATTCTTTCTGGGTCACTTTAGCCCTTGTCAGAGACCCTGATGATGTGCAGAAAGGCCCTTTTGGATCTGTCCAACAGCCAGGCTGAGGCTCAGGTGGGACCTTCCCCAGCACAGGTCCTTCCCCAGCAGCACACCCTGCCTGAGGATCCTGCCTCAGCCTTGGTGCAGAGCAGATGGACAGGGACAGCTGGGTGCACTCTGTGGGGCAGGTTCTGGACTCTGTTGGACCAGTTTACACTTGGTTATTCATACTGGTCTAAAAGAGATTACAATCTGCTGCTTGAGCTACTCTGTGCAGTACTAGAAGCTGCATTACCCAATAATTTGGGTCCTGCTATTTTTGTCGCACAGAAACTGTACAAATGATGTGGTTTTAGTTTGGCAATTCAGTCCTGTGTTATTTAGGGGCTGCAGTAATACTATGACAAAGTACAGGAACAAAGATCAACAGCTGATGCTTGAACCCTGCAGTGAACCCACCTTCTATAATCCTGGAAATATGTGCTTCTTTATGGTGCTACATTCAGAAAAGCCAGTCAAAACAGGACTTGGGCTGAAAAAGAATGCTCAGGTAGAAAGAAAAGGAATCCTGGGTTTCCTGGGCTTCCAAAGCATACTCTAAAATCCTGGGAAACAGTCAATGCTACATTTTTCTGGCATAGGTCAAATATAATAACTAAACACAATAGAAAATATTATATGTATTATATGGATTCTTCAAATATATACCTGGGTCAAGATGGGAAAACTGTTAAGGCAGGATTGACTTAAAGCTGCACAGTAGCAAGAAGGATTCCTTCAATGAGCCCAGGAGGACAGAGCAGGAAATTCAGGATGGCAAGTAGCAGTTCTTGCCTGCTGGCTGCCTGTGCATGGGGACAGGCATGGCACTGCCACCATCCCCTGTCCAGGACACTGCCACAAGTCTGAGTGGTGGCACCTGAGCAAATGAAGGGGGTTATAATTTATCAAGCTGCTGATTAAATCCATTCAGCTCCAATGACTTAAGGGACGAAAGACCCCTTGCTCTTCCTCTAGAGTCTGATTTGTGAATGTGTGTGTGCACATACAAATTACAGACACACAGACACACACACGGCTTTCATACTCATGGATGAATATGTTGCAGTAAATTGTGTAGCCTGCTGGTAAGTCTGTTTATCATCATTTTCCCTGAGGCTCCACTCCTCTCTTGAGGACTTATTTTTACTTTCCAAACCACTGAACTGCTCTGACTAACCAACCTCATTCAAATTAATCTGACACATGTGAAAATTTCTTGCTTTTTGCAGCCCCAAACCCATCTCAGTTGTGCCAGAGCAGTTTATTTATACATTTTAAATGCTATGAAAAAGCCCACTGGTATCCTAGAGCAGGGCAAGCTGGCACACCTGATGTCCTTGGGGTGGTCCCTTTGGCATGCCTACACAGCCCAGTAAAAGACTGGCTCTGGCCAGGCTTGCTCTTCCACCTCAGCTCCAGTCTGGCACATGGATGGTGAAGACAGGAGCATTCTCTGCTTAATGCATCAGCAAGCAGCTTGGGCTGCCAGTTTTGGGGCACAATAGAGTAATTTATAATTTCTGGCCCTGTTCCTCTGGCTGTCGGGGGAGTGCAGAGATATTCCAGGGCTGGGGCTACTTTTCAGGTGGAGTGGCCAAATGGAAAAGGACCAGATGCACTGGTGGGGAATACTGGAGGCTTAAAAAAAATAGAGACTATTACTCTGGAAGAATTAGAAAGGAGAAGAAGGTACATAGAAAATATCAGAAGGGGGAAGCAATGGCCTGATATCAATAGGGTAAAATCTGTAGGGGTTTACATGTTCATTTGACAAACCTGTCCCTGTGGCAGGATTTGCTGTGGAGGAGGGCAATATTCTGTTGCTAACAGCCAAGGAAGTCCCTACTTACTCCTCTGTCTTCAGCTTAGTGATGCCAAAAATCCCAGAATTAAATTCTGTTGCATTCCTTATCAAGCAGCCCCTCATTGGAATTTGCCAGCTGGGAGTGCTGGCCCTGTGCCAGCTGGCATCAGCTCCGCTTTCTTTGGGAAGGGATGGGAAATGATTGATCACCACTGAAAGCCTTTGCCTGCACTTCAGGATTGTTACACCTTCAGGAGTGCAGTCCTGCTAATTGAGCTGCCTCATGCTTGTTTGTACATGAATTCAGAGTGCCTAAACAAAATGCTGAATATTTCTGGGTTTTGGCATCCTCCACAGATGGACTGAGGGAGGTTTGTGATGCACAAGCATCAGCACTAAAATGAAGAGAAGGTGTGGTATCAGCACTATCACCAGTCATCTGATGAAGGTTTTGTATAATTGACTATTCTGGTAGTTTCTGATCTGAGTTTTTCTATGTCCTAAGTTTGGACTGACTCTCAGGTCTTTGACTTAGAGATGCAAAGAAATTGTCTTCAGTGAGAGCAGAGAGTCATATGTGAGCACCTTTCCACAAGGAGATCAAAAGGAAAATCTCTGTCACCAACACTGTCCCTTTACTAGCAACAATGCCACTTGTTCAGCAGAACACACTCCTGATTGCAGCAGTTTCAAAAGAAACAAAAAAACTGCCTCTTCCCCTTCCCCAGCTATTTTTAAAAATCTGCTATATTGCTTAATTTGTGGGGAAAATAAAAAGAGATTTTAAAAAGCAGCCAAACTAGACATTCTGAGCATGGAGAGTTTTAAAGAATAGCTCTAAATTTAGCAGCTAAACTACAAGATCTGACAAGGCAGTGCTGGGAACTGCAGCGACATGGTGCTCATCTTAACTTATTCCTCAGCTTCAGAGAAGACCAGATGCAAACTAATCTGGTTATAATAATCAATCAGTTCATGATGGAGAATTTCTGGCTTTATCTACCCATATGGTTCAAGAAAATACTGTATAATCTGAAAATAGTTGAAAAAAAAAGACTAACAAAACCCCAGGAACACAAGATGGCTTTATGCTGGCAGTATGGCAGTGTACTTTATGCTTTTGTATGGCAGTACAAAACTGGAATTGTGGGTTCTTAACACTTTTTCTTGACAAATCCCACAGGTTTTCTGTAAAAAGTGACCGGATGACGGAGTTTTCTTCCTTCATTGGTAATGTGGGGACACTCACAACATGTTTGGAGGCTTAATTAGTATTTGTAAATCACTTTGAGCCTCTCAGATTGGAAGTGTTGTTAGCACATAGTACCGATATTAATTATTAAAACAGAATTGGGCTCTGTGGATGTCTCACAGCTGGCACCTGCAGGCCCAGGATTTTGAGAAGCTGTTCCCTAAAATAAATTTTGCTTGACATAACAGAAAGTTTTAAAGTTGATTGTTTGACAAGGATGGGCTTTGGAGAAATATTCATGGACTAAGAACAGATTCTCACTCAGTGGATTTACAGAAAACTTCCAAAAGTTTCTAGAGATTTGGGATATCACTGAGTAACTGAGCCAGTTATACAAGAAATCCCTGAGTACACTCCAAAACCATCCTGATGTGAGAGACATTTCCCTCTGTGCTGCTGCAGTACTGCCTGAGCTGATCTGCTGCAAGAGGCATTTATAAAACATTTTTAAAACCTTCTCCTTTTTTTTTTTTTTTTTTTTCTGTTTTTTGTTTTGATTTTTTTGGGGTTTTTTTTTGTTTTTTGGTTTTTATTTTGGGGAGGGGGGATAGCATTTCATTTTTTCTATTTTTGAAATTGTGGGGAAATCTAAAAGCTGGATTGTGCTTCTTGTAATAGATATGGTATTGGTGTTACATTAGGAGAGAATGACACAAGGAAGTTGTATTTTAACAGAAAGGTTTCATTTGGATGTACAAAATATATTTCAGTGTTTGTTTCGATATGGCTCATGAGTTTTAATGCACCTGTTAAAAATCAGTCTTTACAAGTTTGGTTTTTTTTCTTGCTGCATATTGCACAAACAAGAGAGAACTGATGGCTTTCAGTGCATACCTTGTGCCTTGGGTTCTCCTGGTACAAGCTGGGGAGAAATATTATTTCACATATACTGCAGATGCTTGTTTGGAGGGTGTTTTCAGCTGTTTGCATAGGAGGGCAAATGTTCCTATTTCAAGCTCTTATTGAAGAAGAAGAAGACTTTTAACAATCTTTTTCTCTGTAATTTGTGATCTGTTGACAAAGATTCTTCTGCCAAGCAGGGGGCAGAAGGGAATGGATCTGTGCTTTGCAGCCCCTCCAGGGGAGCTGGGGCTGAGCTTTTGTGGCCAGGACCCACATTTTGCACCCTTAGCACAGCAAGGATAATGAATAAATACTTTGTAGTGAGATGTGAAATGTTCACATCTGCTGCTCAAAGCCTGCAGTCGTTTGTTTGGCTAGGAGTATTTTGCTGCCCAGTTTTGTGGCAGTAGTACTAATGGACAGAAATTCAAACATTATTATGCAAGCAACTGTTATGCAGATTTCTCCCCCCTTTTATTTTTAAATTTTTGAAACTGCCCCCTGAGCAACTTCCTGACACCAGAGCCTTCTAACATCTCTAAATGCTGCTGACTGAAAAAACAAACAACACTGTCACATTTGGAAAGTCAAAGCAGAAAAGTGTCTCATTTGTAGAGCGATTCATTTCGATTTTCATCTTGCTGCTGTCACTGAGGATACATGAACAACAGCAGTTGGTATTGTCAGGAGACCTAAGCAGACCTGTTTCCTTGGCTGACTTGACAGCTGTTCCATGAAAGAGATTCATGCTCACAAAATCAGAAAAGTATGAAGACCACATTTTCTTCTTAACCCTTTCTTGCCTCGCTGTACCTGTGCTACACTTTCATAAAAATTCAAAGGGAAGGATCAGGTTGCTGTGGAAAATAGCAGAGAGTCTTGGTTTAGCAAACTGCCACATGTGTCTGATGTAGCACTCCCTGAAGCAGTATTTTTGACATTGTTTGGGTCTGCACAGCTGTCTGGGGAAATTAAACACAGGGTCTGATTCCCCTGTTGCCACAAGCAGCACCTCATGGGAATTTTACATTATTCTTCTGAATAATCCATTTCTCAGGCAACCTGGACCTTTTCTTCCTCTAGATCAGCAAATATGCAAATATTGAAATCTTTTTGAAAGTGCACTTTCTTTAAGTTTTCTGCTTCCTTTAGCTTTGAAAGAAACATTATTTTTAGCAGGTATTACTACCACATGTTTGGGTTTTCTAAAGAGTAAGGATTTCTTACAATAGCGGGCTTAACTTGGCTGTTCTGAGGTAGAGTTCCTAAAACAGCATCTGTGTGATGTTCAGCCCTGTATACCAATGTGATTCATGCAGTAGAAGAGTTTGTCTCACACTGCTGTAGATGAGAGGAGCTTTAATACCCAGTTGTTCAGCGGCAGAGGTGCTGGTGGCCCTGCACCGACTGGTGACACTGTTTCCTTCAGCTCCTGCTGCAGAGCTGTGCAACTTCATCACACAATACCAGGAGGAGTTGTGGCTCTGAATTGTTACAGTCAATGGGAAATAAAAGACGGTGGAAATGAATCTCCATGAGAAAGTCAAGCTTGGTATAAAGCTGAGCTCCATCACAAATATAAATGCCTTGGTAATTACACGAGAAGGATGCCAGATTTCAGCAGTGTTTAGTTAGGGCTGGGAAGTTTGGCTCAGACTACACCGAAATAAAAAAGAAAATAACTTAAATGCATGAATGAAACTAGGGCTGCTTCTTCCAGGTCAGCCCTGCTGTGGTCCTGAGTATGATTTGTTCCAAGTCTTTTGAAGGGTGCTGTGGGCAGGCACAGGTGTGCTCAGGTAACTGGTTTGGTCTGCAATCACTTCTCTGTGTTTAGGATGAGCCATGTGAAGTGAATCACCCATTTATCTGGGACCAGTGTCTTGGATTGCCTCTATATAAGTCTAACGTAATTATTTCAAGAATTATAGATACTCTCTTAAGGGAGAAGCTTAGGAAAGCTCCTTGAGATGGTTCACAGAGATTTTCTTGGCTCTTTTGGGATTTCCTGCCCTGGGGCGTGTGCTAACTGTGGCATTTGCCTTCACAGTCAGATATGAAAACAAGCCTCAGTGTACTTTTTCTACCAACATGACCAGGAGCACAGGCTCTGCAGCTCTGCAATGAGATCCAAACACAGGAAAGCACAGGGGCACTTTACTCACCACGAAAAGCCGCGGGCAGAGCTGCCCCTGTTGGCAAATACTGTTTCCATTAGGATGTGTTTACAGAACCAGCCTATTAAATATGTATTCAGCACCTCTCTGGCCTGTGCAGATGCTTGTATGGAGGCACAGGTGACACTTGTGTGAAATAATACTGCTCAGCAGCCAGGAACCTTTTGCTCGTGAGCCACTGAAGCCATGTCAAACACAGCCCTGCTTTTCACAGGACATCTTCTGTGGCTTGTACAGCTGCTGCCAAAAACACTCAAACAGAAGAGCTCAGCTGATCAAATTTCTCTGGGTGGCTCCTGCTGCACTCAGCAATGCCATCCTTCTGCTGCTTTCTGAGAGAGGAGAAAGAAATGACAAAGAGCTCTCTCAGATGGGGCTGTGGCACTTTCTTACCTGCCCTTGCCAACAGAAGTGATGTTTGTGATTACCTGGAGGCTGCAACCAGGAGTATTTTTACTGTAGACATAAGCAAGAGTCCTATGAGTAGTTGCTTCTCATTACCAGCCTTATCCTGTAAAGTGCTGCTGAGCACCTGAGACCTTTTGTTTATTGGCTTGTTTAGGACATGCAGTGAATTTAAGCAGTGAATGCACGTGTTCAGATGCAGTGTTGTGTTATCTAATTATGTGCCATGTAGGACCTAACAAGGTTGAAATATGAGTGACACAGAAAAAAAACTGCAGGTCGTTTTAGAAATCTCTTTTCAAAGTAAGCCTCAGCTTAGTTTTCCAAATCTGCTGCTGCTTACAGAAGTCATTCACCTGACTTTTTAAAAGTGTGTAAGCAAAACTAATTAATTACTTCAAGCTCAGCATGCATGGAAGTGCTTTGCTAGATACAGACCTGCAGTCAACCTATTATCAGCTTTAATTACCAAATGCTGTGCTCTTTTATCTAGGTTTAAGCAGTCACCCCAGTTTTTTCAGCCCCAAGGATCCTGGGGCAGTTTATATGTTGATACCTTAAGGACCAAGTATCCATAACAAGATTTTAATGACCTAGGAATTTCACTTGAGGGAGGGGTCAGTCTGGCTGTATTGTATCACAGCACGTTCTTCATTTTCTGGGCCGTGCTATCTTTCTGCCATTCAAACACAGTGCTGACAATTGTTTCTAAGTGTGATGTGCCAAGAGCCCCCAGCCCATGCCCTCAGATGTGTGCACAGGAATTGGTGCAGTCCTTGCTTTGCGTGTTGGGCACAATGAAGGCCTTGATTGTCTTACTGAGACTGTAATATTCATTAGCAATGGGGTCTAGATGTTCTAAGCAATTCTGCCTCCTCCACCTCCTTTTTAATTAATAAATTATAAGTTAATTAATGATGTGATTTTATCCCATTTCCTCCTAAAAGCAATTCTACTGAGATTTTAACATGTGGTTACAGTGAAGTCTAGGTGTTTTAAACAAAGCCAACCCTTCCAACTCCTTACTTTATAATTAATAAATGATGAACCAATTAATTACCCTTTTCATATCCTCCCTGTCATGTGCCTCTTATGTTCTGAAAGATAGTTTGGTACTGAGCATCTGATTTTTTATAATCTATTATGGAATCACTGTAGAATTATTCTTAAAAAATAGTTCAAATGTGGGTCTCTTTTCTTGAGACTATGATTTGCTCAAGAATATCTACAACATTATTTGATTTACAGAGTAAGAATTAAGATTTAAAATTTCTCTTTTATCAGTTTTGTAGTATTTGTTATATCATATAATGACTATAGACATAAGACAATCTATTTTTTTTTCTGCAAAATATATTATTTTAAAAAGTTCAGACATCATATACCACATGAGGGAATAAACATGAGTATGTATCTATAAGCAAGGGACTGAAGAAAGAAGAATAAATCCCCACTGAAATGGGCTCAAAAAAATTGCAAAAGCTGAATATGCAGTCATTACTTCTGTACTAGAGTACAGAAATACTTTATTAGTATTTCTGTACTCTATTGACCCAACCTCCACTGTACATAACAATCTCTGCAGCAAATAACAACTGTAGGATCCCCCACTTTGGTTTTCCTGTAGGGAAGTAAAGCTGTTTTGTAAAATACAGGAATTTCTTGTTTTCTGATAAATCAGGAATTTCTTGTTTTCTGCCCTTCAGTTGTGTTTAACCAGGGGCAGCTCAAACACTGCTCAGTCCCTGGCTCAGTGGTGATGCAAATCTGCTGGGTGTGAACAGAGAGGGGCCCTGCAGAGAGCAGGATTTCTCCTCCTGCTTCTCCAGCCTGACCCTGCTAGGGATGAGGATTCCAGCCCTGCTGCTCCCACTGGTCTGTCAGGATGGGGTGTTTGGCCACAGGGGCTGTAGGGGTGGAGCAGGAGGGAAGGGAAGGTGGGCAGGTGGTGGTGTGTCCCTGTCCTTGGTGCAGGAACAAGCAAGGAGAGGCTGCATGGCACAAGGGCTGCCCCAGCTTGGGATTTGCACTTCCTGGGAAGTTTCCTCTTCTCAGTGGTGGCAGCTGCAGAACAGGATTGGGCAGAAATCACACGTGAAGCAGAGTCATGAGAGAGCTGTCCACCCTTCTTTTGTTTCAGTTTTGAAAGTGAATACCAGCTGGATTCTTCTCTTTATTTATTTATTTATTTTTTCTTTGTGCAGAGACCATCACGAGTGTAATGTGGTTACGTGGGGAGGGAAAGCAAAATCAAGCCACAATTTCAGAAAGGCTGGCTCCTGAGGTGAAGCCTGTGAGACTCAGAGCCTGCAAGGCTCCTCCACTGACATTGGTATTTCCCTTGTTTTCTGCCTAGTAAGTTCTGTAACATTAATGATTGCTGAAGATTTCAACAACTCATATTCTCACTCTGTATTGGAAGGGGGGAAATATAAAATTAATATATCCCTTAATACCTATATGCACTATGTTAATTTGCCAAATTGCAAAAAGTTCTGCTGTGAAGGAGTAGAGAAATTGAGGTAATTAATACGTTGTATATACAACTAACACATCGTAGATCTTCTTGAGTCTTTACTATGTCACAAAAAAGCAGCAAAAGTTTCAGCTGGGGACCACGGACCTTTTCAGCATATAAAATTTGACATAAATCCATTTCCAAATTGATATTCTAATATTTCAGCTCCTGTAGAAAACTTGTGCATTTTCAAAAGTAATAGAATCTATTACCCACCTGGTTTATTTAATGTGATTCTTGCCTGTAAAGCCAGAATACTGATATTTAATGAAGTTTGATCATTATAAATGTCTTGATTGTTAAAATGCTAAAAATAGAAATGGCCACTGAAAAATAGAATATGTTCCAGTCACTCAAAATAAATGGATCCCAAAATGCTGTGTTTTGTTATAGTGAGTCTGAGTTCTAGGTGTTTATCAGCTGAAACACAAGTTGCTGTTAAAACTTGCAGGATAACAAGCTAATAAGCAGTGAGCAGGTGGGAAAAGGCATCCTGTGTCTGGCCATTACACGGCTTGGAGTGGTAGTTCAGAGATGACTTTAATAATAGAGGAGGCTGCAGCGTGCTGGGAGCTGCACGACAACGCGTCCTTGGCCACGCACACAACAGGCCTGAGCAGCCTGCTGCAGTCTGGGCCTTCACACAAGGACAGTTGGCTGCTAAAAATACCTTAAGAGACAACAAACTAAAATATTAATATGTTGTGGGATGCCTTGATTCCGCGCACACTGAGCAGCACTGCCATGCAAATGATCGATTTCCAGGAGGAGAAGAGAGAATTCATTCTCATATTGCCACACTGAAATGGCTTAAATATGCACCAAAGCTATTTTCACTGACCAGACAATTGCATCCTGTATGGCTTTCTGAATGTGAGCTGACAGCCTGCTACAGCAAAGTGCAGTGCAATCATTTTTGGGCTTGAGCCAGGCATATCAATTGAATCATGGCTCCTCCATAGCAGCTCAGTGAAAGAAATGCAGAATGAGCATGTCATTTCATATTGAACAGAAGGCTAAGGGTTTAATGACTGCTCAGCCACCTCAGGCAAGATTTCCATCAACACAGTTAGCCACTGTTGATTTCAAAGCAGCCATGAAGTAAACACTGAAGATGTAGGAACTTACTGAGTGTCCCTTGGCCCGTGTGAAGGCTGGCAGCATGCCTACAGCGTGATGTTTATTAAACAGCAGAAAGCCTTTCTTTGATGCCACTCGGGTTGTTTATGAAAATTAGGGTCTTTAGTTGTATGAATTTTAGGCTTTTAGGAGGTCTCCTTATGCTACTGATAGACCTTCTGCATTGCTGGTACATTTTCTATCTGAAGTTTTAAGGCAGAGTGACATTGCTGTCACTTGATGAAAAGGGTGCAGGGGTTCTTCCCTGGGCGCTGAGCACAGAGAGCAGGAAAGAGTTGAGCCTGTTTAGTACTTCAGATTGCATTTGTGCGAGGCTTTAACTGCTGAAACAGAACCAGGAAAGCAGATCAGTCAATGCTATAATCTGGGTTGAGTTTGGAATTGCTCACTGAGTGAGAGGGTAGCAAGGACTGCACTTCTGCAGTGGA
Source organism: Pyrgilauda ruficollis (assembly GCF_017590135.1). NCBI lineage: Eukaryota > Metazoa > Chordata > Aves > Passeriformes > Passeridae > Pyrgilauda > Pyrgilauda ruficollis. Next base: position 647,962 of record NW_024510766.1, read on the forward strand.
AAAGCTGTGACACCCCTGAGGCTGATGGCACCAGCTCAGGCGAGCTCATCAGCTGTGCCAGGTGTTCCTTTTAGGCACAGAGGTGTTAATTTAGAGCAAGAACAGAGAAAGCCCACAAAGGGGATTATTTTTATCCTTTTATATCTATATGTGGGGAGAGAGATGCAGGTATATATTTAGCTGACAAATAAGCTATCTTTGAGCTAATTTCCTGTATTGATAGCAAGGATTCCTCTTCTAAGCAGATTTATGCTTTCTTTAACAAAGTACAGGCAGTACAAACACTTAGCATGAGCAGCTCTACTGGTTAATTAACTCTTTCAGCGTGTGTGCAATGCTGTCTGCAAAACAGTACTTGGTGTAGATGACAGAATTAGCCAGAGAAATCCAGCAGGTAACCAGCTCTCCTTAGCTTCCCACAAGGACTTCTCTGATGGAATTACAGTAACTGAAGATCTCATCCTATTATCTGTAATGTGTCAGGTAAATTTTAAATGAAATCTTCCAATGTGTGTCCTGACATGAATGCCTGCTCCACTGAACAGCAGCCAAAAGATTTTCTTGTGTAAACCACTACCTGAAAAAGGCAGCTGGCTTACAGGGTTTGCCACTGAGGGAGGGTGGGGATGAACTTGTATGAGGGAAGGAGTTATTGCAGTGCTGGGTGCCTCACCAGCTTGGCAGGAATCTTGCATTTCTTAAAGGATATCCTTTGTTTCTCAGTAAAAGTGAAATAATTTCTCCTAGAGATGAGCATCAGTGGGATGAGCTTCAACTCAGAGTTGGTGCTGCTGTGCTTCCAGACAGGGGGCTGGGGGCTTCCAGACTCTCCTTTTTCTGTGTATTTTGCTGACTTCTGTGGATTAATCAGGTGCATACTATGTGCAGCCTGTATTTCCAACTCTGAACTAGAGGCAAATTCCATCTTTCAATTGATCTACCCAGCAATATTCAAGTGGCATTCAGTAGCAGCATAAACATTTTGAATCGATCCAATTCAGATAATGTTTTCTCTACATGTTGCCATTTGATAGAGGAACAAATATGATTATTCACTGTCTTTTTCACCAATAGCTTTTTTTGTAAAGCTTGAAGATAGCAAAATCCTGAAACACATTTCTCTTGGATCTTTTAACAACTCCAGGCTTGATCCTGTAAGCTGTAGGTAGTGCAAATGCACAGCTAAGCCACTGGTAGGATTAAGGAGGATGCTGTATTTATCTCAAAGAGCAGTAGGAGAAAGTTGACATTAAAGTCTGCTGTGCCACTGCAGTCTGGGGATATTGCTGCCTGTGTGAGCCACCAGGAGCTGCTGGGCTGTGGCTGCAGGGACTGCATTTCACCACAGCTGCTGCAGCACCAGGGCACTCACCCCTCCTGACACCCCGGGCTCCCACCTGCCCTCGGAGCCCAGTCCTTGCTCCCTGGCAGACCAAGGTGTTGTGCATCAGCAGGGAAATCCCAAATCTTTAAGGACTGGTCCAGCCTGTGCATCCTCCTGCTTCCTCCCCAGTGGGAACCAACCTGCCAGCCCTGCCTGCCCTGCAAGGCTCTTGTCTCTGAGCTCCAGCTGGGGGCAAACTGTGCTCCATGGTAGACTCAAGCTGCCCTTGGGGAAAGGTGGAAATATTAACAACAACAACAACAAAACCACTTGTGTCATATTTTAAACATGATTTAAAAAATTTGTTCAAATGCATGAGGTTTTTTCCAAATCCCTTTCTCCTGCAATCAGGCACATTTGTGAGTAGTTCTTATTTTGTGTTTAATGAAATAAGTCTTCTGCCCTCATCTTAACAGAAAAATATTAAAGATGACTGCAAAAAATCCCAAACCTCTGCTATGGTAAGATTAACCAAATAAATATGAAATAATTTTTAAAAGCTTGAAAATTGATACTGCAAGTTTAATTAGCCTTCAAAATACTGATGCTATAGGTTCTTTATATCTTCAGCCAGCGTTTTTAAATTAAAACACTGAATTAAAAACAGCTTTAGAAGTGTAGAAGCTGAAGAATACAGTAATACCACTGAGAGAGAGAAATAACTTTTGCAATGAGGGAAGAAGGGAGGAGTGTGGATGTTGTTTCTTTGTGTAGGTTCTCACAATCCTGAGTCTGTTTACACAGAGAAGCTTTTCTGTCATTATATCACTCCACAGTGTATTAAGTAAAAAGCAAATATTCACACAGTGTCACTGGTTTTCACAGGAGCAGGCACACGATCAAGGTTTAGCATGTATGACTACGTTTGCAAAATCAGTGCTTCAGGCAAAGTCTTTCCAAAAAGGTCCCTGTAATGCGGTGTTAGATAATCATAGATGTGCTGTGGATAAAGCACTTTAGAAGGTATGGAAATGGATTTGAAACCACATGAAATACACTTCAGAGATTCCCCAAAGTCAAGTCCTTGTTGAACAAGAAAATGCAGGAGGCTGTCAGGCAGCTCCTGGTGGGCTGGGGCTTTAAGGTGACGTTGGAATTGCTCATCTGGTGCATGTGGAGCAGACTTGGCCCTGGCAGGTAGTGGGGAGCTTCCAGCCCCAGGTGCTTTTGGCAAAAGGTTTAGAAAAAATGTTATGACAGCCACAGAGCAAGTGTCAGAAATGTCACTGCTGCTCCACAAACGAAAGTGAGCGCTGCTGAAAACAGAAAGGACTCTCAGCTCGTGGGGACCCAGGACATTCCTCTGGCTGCCCTGGGTGATTCAAGACCCTGGCAAGGGGCTCAGAGACCTTGGCAAAGAGTCAAAAACACCTGTGCCTTCGATTTTAGTCCATGGAAAAAATTACCAACTTTGTTTGAAGATCTACAAGCCACAAAAGTTTGAGTAGAATGATAGTTAATTTGTCGCAGGGTGAAAAAGTAGAATTTTGGGGTTTTAGAACAGGGGTTTAAGAGGCAAGATGGAGGGATTTGGGCATGTCCTGTCCTTCTTCTCCTTCTTGTCCTCCATCTTCTGCTGTGATGGTGGCACTTTTGGATTGGTTTAGAGTAGAGACAGACTGTCTAACATAGGTGATAGGTATTGGAAATTTCTTGTAAATAAAGTACACATAGTTCTTAGTATAAAAAGTTAACACCACCCCAAGGGCAAGCAGTGTGCCACAACCCGACCTGCTGGGCAGACCTCAGCGGGTAAGAAAAAGAATGTTATAGATAAGGAAAAATAAACAACCTTGAAAAGCAGAACCGTTGCATCTCGGCTTCTTCTTCTGTCACGGGGCTGGGAAAAAAGAGACTTTCTAACAGCTCAGGGGTCATCTCAACCACAGAAACCTGAAATCAGCAACCACATCGTTTTCATGCACAATTAATCTGGGCATCTCTCATTAAACCCAGTGCTAGGGCTTGCTGGAGTCAGCTGCTCAGCCCACGGGCCACCTGGAGATGAGCAAACCTGCAATGGGACAGGAGATCCTGTGTGCTGACGCCTGCTCAGAGCCACGGACAGAGGCAGGGGCTGCATCACGTTCTGATGTTCAGCACTGTGGCTCCACTGAGGGCACACATTCAGTGTATTTGCTACAACGTGCCTTTCTCTTTGCATTTTGGGGTTTTTGCAGCTACGCAGATATGCAAGCTTAAATGAGCTTGGGAAAAAACCCCTGAACAATATCATAGAGTAGTTATTATCAGCCCAAAAATGTCATCATGGAATATTAAAGGATTGAGAGTGCCATGTAGGGACAGTCCAGGCTTCATAAATGTAGGGAATGGCTTTTCAATCCTTTATGTATGCCTTCTACTGACTTTGTTAAATCCAGGGAAGTAGAAAAAATGTCCATTCCTTAAATAAAAGCTGTAAGCAATGTCTGATGATTGCAGGCTGTTTTATTCATATATATATACACATATATATATAGTCACTATGAGAACCTTATTTTTAGTAACATTAACATCCCTCTATACTTCCTAGCTATTTACATGGCCTTTCCCAGGGAATAAATTATAATGGAAAAGCATAAATGACTACCAGACTCCATGAGGATAAGCAAAATTGATAGCTGTATTAACTGATAAATTTTTGTTACACCTGAGCACTGCCTTTCTCTTTTTCCTTTTATTTTCAAGACCACGCACAAGAGGGCACAGCTAGAGAATATTTTGTGTAGCTTGGGTGGGATTTCCTTGCTTGTCCCTCCTCCAAAGGCGGAGGTCCCTCTCTCTTTCTTGAGAAAATAACTCCTACTTCATCTACATATTAATTTCATGGATATACAGAAGCAGCACTTATGTTACAAAGTATAATGTAGGGAATGACTGAAACACGCTGCTCTGCTCTATCACACATGTGGTCCCAGAGAAGCAAGTGGCAATAATATTAAAAAATCAGTTTTCATTGAAATGGAAGAGCTGTACATTGACTGATCTAAATTCAAGCTTCAAACAGGTTGATAAAGCCAAGGTTTATAGGTTTAGTCACTTTCTGGAAACTGACTTGTAATGTCAGTTATTGACATATATGTATTGAATGTAATAATATAAGTAAGTTTAAGTAAACATTCTATTACAATAATTGACAAAAAGATTGGGCCTTGTAAGTTGATGGTTGGACTTGGTAAACTTAGAGGTCTTTCCCAACCTTAATGAAGCTATGAAAAAGAGAATTATATAGGGTAACTAGCATTAAACCAACTGGAAGCATATTTTCATGCTTTTATAGGCTTTGCAAAGCATGTATACAGTGTGATACGTACTGTCTCAGATGCCATTTTCATTTTTGATGCTTTCTGTATTAGATTATTAACGTAGTGTGATCTGGGAGGCATAAAGGAACATTCTGCTTCCTTTCAGAATGAAAAGCCAATGCACATCGTTCCAAAGGTTTTCCTGTGTGCCATTTTCATACACGAAATTCACTCAATAAAAGTGATTATAATTAAAATGCCATTTTCCTGGCTTGCAGCGTGCTGTTACCCAGAGAACTCCGAGCTGCCCAGCTGGGGCTGCTGCTGCCCTTTGGGAGTTTCCTGAAACAGCCTCCCCATGGCTCCATCCCAGAGCTGCCAAGAAAGTCATCCAGAAATGGGCTCTGTAAGCATGGGAAGCTATCACGGCAGGTTCCAGCCGGGCTGAGCCCAGTGGGGTGCCGTGGCCAGGATAACTCAGTGGAGGCTCAGACCAGGTCCAATCTCCCAAGCCATTCCCAGCTGCGGGCAGCCAAGCAAGCTTAAGCAATTTCAGCTCTTTAGTGATTATCAGCTCTGTGATATCAGCTCTTTAGCTTGCTAGGTGCCTGGCAGCAGCAGACGCAGGGAGAGAGAGGAGAAGTGCTGTGTGAGGTTCTGCAGGATTCTTTATTAGCGTCTTCCACGAAGGTTCTCAGTGACAGCTCTTCTGCCGAACCAGGCAGAATTAGGGGTTTCTATACCCTACAGAGGTTTTGAAAACTGTCCAATAGTAAGGGTCAGGGAAAAGTGACCTACAGGCTTACAGAGAGATAAGCAGGGTCCGAAAGGCGGCAGAGAGGGGCTTCTAAGGCGCGAGTCATCGTGACTTGGCATTTCCTAGCTCAGGCTTCTGACCTCCAAGGAGGCCTTGCAGGCTCTGTGCCTGCTACAGGAAGCAGCTTAGCCCAGCCCATGAATGCCAGTCATTCCCGGGCTGTGCAGCCTGCCCGCTCCGAGTGCCAGGCTCCTGTGCCGCTGCCAGCGGAGCCCGGCGCGCCCGCGCCCTCCCGCAGACGGGCAGCGCTGCCGCGGGGCACACAGAGACATTCTGCACGCTCAAACTGGCTTTCAAAAGTCTGCTCAGAGCAGAGGCAGCAGTAAAAAATACAAGTTATTACATAGTTCCCGTCCATAAATGGCGATTTTGAATTTTCCAAAGAAGATTCTGTAAAAATGGTTCCCGTGTGCAGAGTCTGGCAGGGTTGGCTGCATGGTCCAGCCAGCCTGCAGCACACCTCCCCTGTAAACCAGAGGGAGCTTGTGGCATTCCCATTCTCTGAACATGATTCCTGCGCCCAGGGTTTTTCTGCTGGGAAGCTGCAAGGCAGTGAGAGGCCTCAGAGAAAAGGAAAACAATTCTTACCTCATTTGCTTCTCCTGTGTTTTGCTCCTTTGGAATGTGTTTGGAGATTGTTCACCCACAGGTGATTGTTTCATTGGTTTTGCTGTGAGTTGTTTTCACTCTTTGGCCAACCAGTGCCAAACTGTGTCGGGACTCTGGAGAGAGTCACGAGTTTCATTATTATCTTTTTAGCATTCTGTAAGCATCTTTTATGTATTCTTTAGTATAGTGTAGTATCGTATTCTTTAATATAATATAGTATAATAAAGTAATAAATGAGCCTTCTGAGAACATGGAGTCAGATGCATCATTCCTGCCTTCATCAGTGGCCCTGCATTTACAATAGGAGCTCTGCTTTGGACGGGCACAGTGCAGCTCATCACTACAGACACATGGCTAGAGGCTCTCAATTTACAAACAACCTGACCAAAGTTGGATTACTAAATCCATAATCCTTCATCTGAATAAGTGCTTTCATTAAAAAAAGTGCAGTGTTCAGTGGAGGTTGTTCAGGAGGGGAAGAGCTCCAGAAAAGTGTATTTATATGTAAAACTGCTGGTTTTGAATGTAGAAAAACATCATATTAAATTTTTTCTTTTGTGAGTTTTGTTGGGAAAAAAAGGAACAAAACTTCGGAGGGACAGAATCTAGTGTTTGGTTGAAAGCCATTGACCTTAGAAACAAAATGCTTTTGTTTAAAAACATCCCTTAACCTATTCTGTTGAGCAGTTTAGATAAGAAAATGATTTATTTAAAGGTTCAAGAATAAGTTTAAAGAACAAAAAATAGATACTTTAGTGTGTGCCTTAGGATCCTGGGTAGCATAGCAGACAATTAACACTGCTGAAATAGTTGCCCTCCAGTCTGTAGATCACAGCCACAGTGGTTTAAGCCACCATATTTATACAAAAGAATTAAAATGTACATCTTCACAGAGAACTGTTGCATAGCTTTAATATTAATTTAACAAATGTAATCCCTATGAATGAGGCTTATCATTGAAACAGCAACAGGACTTTTGGGGTGTTGCTAAGCAGTATTGTAATTACAGGGATTGGCTGCAAACTGCTCTTGTGAGGAGAGGCAATGGCTCATGAAAATGCATCAACCATTCATACCCTGCCTACTCCCCTAGTCCCTGTAGGGTACCAACGTCTTCCTCCAAAGATTCATCTCAATTTCCACAGAGGGAGAAAAGATTGTAAAATCAATAAAATCATTATGGTTGCAGCTAATCTATTTTAAAGAAATCCTTGTAAGCAATGTGCATTATTACCACAATGAGATAGGTCTGTGCTCACGGGCTGTGCTGCCAGTCACCAAGAGAACCACCAAGAGAACCAGAGAACCCCCCTGGTCTGCGAGTGTCTGACACGTGTTTACATGTTAACATTCATTAGGAGATTCGGTCAAGCAATTCACGCTTGATTAATTGATTATCCCATGGTGACAGTTCATTTTTTGAAATGTCTGCCAAGCTGGGAAGGAGCAGGACAGTCAGACCAATGACAAAAGACATTGATGGACAAACACTGGGCTTGCTGAACAGCTGCTGCAGTGGCAGACCAGCATCTTCAGAGTTTAATCAATGCCTCAAAGACATGGCAACGCTGTAAAGATTGTTTATTTCTTTTCTGTGCATTTATGAATTGTTAATGCAATCAATACATATTAGCTTCATTTGTTGTTTGGTTAAAAAGTAATATGAATTTTCCAAGTTGAGTTGCCTTAATATCAGGTTTTATACAGTGCAATTTATGAGTCCTTGCAGTTTTATGAGGTTTTATTGATGCCTAGAAAGCCAAGCATAATTTCTGACTTTGTTTATTCCAGCATTACAGAATTAGTAAGAGTAGGCATTGCTGGGCTCATTGAATAAATTAATTTCCTTGGCAATGTGTGCATTTTGAATTTTCTTGAATTAAGTCAGAAAAAGTGGATGTGTCAGCACAAGCCAGTAAATAGCAACTGCACTGCAAGAGGGTTTCAAGCTAGAGCAGTGCAAGGGAGAAGCTCTAAACCAGAGTAAATTACCCACAGGCAGTACATGTGTTGGAACAGATCATCCCTTGCTTAAATGGTACTGGAGTCCATTGAATTACCTAACAGACAAGTTTGGCCCAATATTAATCTGCAGCAGATGTTTGACTAATGAATGATTTGAAAGAGCTTGAGTGTATTGTGATATAATGACCTGATATTGCAGTGTACTGCTTTCAGAGCTTGTTTTTGTCTTACTAATGCAGTGGAAACAAAAATGCAAAAGTCAGAGTGTGAGTTTTCAGAACAATCACTTGGTTTTGGAGTATAAAGAAAGAAGAATCCTAAATCATTAAATTATTGCAGCTCACAAGTAAAGTCAGAACCAGACTGGTGTGTGACCTAGCCATGGGCAGGTATTGTTTTGAGCTTTAATGAGACAAGCATTCAGAGAGCTGCTCTTCTCACATCACCCACCTCTACTCCTCTCCCTCCTCAGCCTCCTCCTTCCTTGCATATTCTGCACACAGGGTGACAGGGCAGGACTGTGCTGAGGCAGCAAAGGTGGTTCTCTGATGCTCTGGATCCCTTGCCACTGGGAAGCTGCCCAGGGAAGCTGCTGTAGCTCGTCTCTTTCCTGACAGCCCTGCCTAAAGATCTGAACTTGTTTTCTAAAAGCCAGGAGGAGTTATCACTGAGTTCAGTTGCAATTTCTACAATCATTGCTGTTGTCTTGTGAAGTCCAAGAATTCTTGAACTGAAGCTTGATGATTTCAGGAACAGGCTGTAGGAAAGCTTTCTCTATGCATCTCACTTTTTACATCACTGTGTCACACATTTCTGGGTGAACCCCTCAATTTTTGGTCTTTGTCTCTCATGAAGTTCTAACCATGCACCCATCCTGCCCTGCTCAGGGTGTGACCAGGGTGTGACCAGGATGCCACAAACAAATTCAGGTGAAGAACAAGGAGAGCCAACACGCTGTGTGTCTTCTGAATTAAGCCACTGTCTAGGGGTCACAGAAAGAGAATTTGATGAAGAGAAGTTAAAAGATTGTGCTTCTTTGCCAACATAAAAGAAGTTCTGTAAGAAATATGAGTGCTCCTGGGTTAGGGCATAACCTGTGTGTTAGTAATGAGAATATGGAAGAACCTTTACCTGACAACAGTTTATTCCAGAACAGACTACCTTGCCTTTTCTTCTAAACCATTACATACTGCTGGGTGCTAAAGACAGGATATTTTAGTGGATAGAAGGGCTGCTGATCTGAGCCACCATGGCAATTCCTCTGCTCCTAATAACAGAGGCTGCTGTCACTTCAGTGACAATTAGCAGGCAAATCCTGTTACAGGAATAAGATCACCTAATCCTCAACTCTGGTACATGCTATTCACTGTGATACTGTTTTAATTATAAGACTTGTGCAGGCTACAATACTTTGTGCAAAAAATCCAGAAAATTCAGAAATTGTGTCAGATGACATCACTCAAAAATGGCAAGTTAGATGTCTGCTATTTTCAAATTATCACCAAAAGTGTACTGGGGACAGCCAAAGGTGATACAGAGACTCCATCATCAGAAGGCATGAAAAGCACTTTATTATTAGAAATCTACAGTTCTTATAGAAACAATGGTGGACCTAAGGCCTGATTGGCCTTTAGGAAACTTCTCTCACACTACTGGTGAACTATGAATAGCACACTCTAGAGAACCGTATCTATAAACAATGGTTACAGAAAGAAAGATAGAATTGTTTGAATTCTTTTCTCTAAGTTTCCCACAGCTTCTAAAATCCTGGGAGAACGATGTCTCTCTGTGTTCAGTGGATATGTAATTACTACACATATGATTACTCCACCCCTTGTAATTGGCATAACTACTTTTCTGTGCTGTCTGAGTGGTTATAGTAGGAGACCCAGCAAGGTCTGAAGTGTCACTAGCAATTTTCCTCTTTGCTGCATTTTTAACTTGTTTACAAAGGCAGAAAGCAAGAAAAAGATACTTGGAGAGAGCCCACCAGGTAGGTTCTCCACTTGGTGTTTGTGTCCTTTAAGACTTGTTCCCTAGGTGCAGCAAAGAGAGAGAATCATCACAGGAGTGAGTGCAGGAGCAGTTGGCTGCACACTGGGACACTGAGCCCTGGAACAGCAAACTCTACTCCAAGAACCTTCTCCTGGCACTGCAGGAATGTGGAACTGGGGCAGTCCCTCAGCACTGAGGAGATCCAGGCTTCATTTAACAGCAGGCACTGTCTCAGGGCTTCTTGTTCCCTAGGGATTTTCTTTCTAACAGGAGGAGGGTTAACTCCACCAAATAGGAAATCTAGCCAAAATAAAGTGAGTTTAGGGGGACCTGTACTTTCTGTTTACTTGAAGAATAGAACAACTCCCATGAAGGAGGATATTAGAAGAATCTCTCTCACTCTTACACAAGCTGTCTTTGGACGTGTAGCTGCATAATGAACCTTGTGCTTTGCCCCCTGTACCTCTAAGAGATCTTCTCTAGGGGACTTTCTGCTCTTTGGTATCTCAGGTTTTGCAAAGAATTTAGCACCAGTATAAATCTGCTAACATAAAGTTACCAGTAAGTGATGGCTTGAGATATTTTCTTTGAGAAAACACCATCTAGCAGTCTACATACAGACCTTGGCCCTGTGAGCAGAACTCAGCCCCAAAAGCTGGGCCATCACTTTAAGTCAGTGTAATGTTACTAAGGACTCTCCACATCAATGCATTTAAAAGTCTGTTCATTATAATTTCTGTTTCACAGAGCTAGAGTAAGTGCTGTGGCTTTCTGTTCCCGTGATATTCATGCTATTCCTAGCCTTTTTTGTACTTAATATATCCCTGGATTAACTTAACTGAATTGGAGAGACTGCTGAAGGTGTGTTGTCTTGGACTGATGCTCTTTCCAGTTAGCACAATTAAGTATCAGTTACAGCAATGAAACAAAGCAATGAACAATCCTTAAAAATAATGTTGTTATAATTTCTCACAAAAATCTATTTATTATTTTTAGCAACCTACATTACTCATTTCCCTTATTCTTCCCCAAAACTCAGAACAGACTTACTCGGTAGCTCTTTCAATTACAAGTGTCAGTATTATGATTCTTTGTCATGCTTTGTATTTTGTTATCCCCAGACTCAAAATCTGTTCCTTTTCTCTTCCATGTTATCTTTAACATCTTTATAACAAAAGTGCTGCAAAAGCAATTGGAGAAAGATCAGTCTGTCTGACAACATCATTCTTTGCAGCGTGGTAGATTTTGAAAAGAGGCCACCAGCTCTGCAAGATGAAGTAGCATTCTCTTTAACAAAGGAGGATAAGCATCAGAGGCATCTGGGGAAAACCTCTGATTCAAAGTGCTGCACTGTGAATATGAATTCTAACCAGTAACAAGACAAAAGCAGAGTATCATGTTCAGTAAGCTGAGTTCAACTCTGCTGAAGCAGGGGCTGCAGGAACTGATAAATTCTTGGGACACACTCGAAGGTGAGTTGAGATCTCCAACAGTCTTTGAATCAGGTTTTCTAAAGCTATTTTTAAAGTACATGGACCTCCACCTGCCTTAGGAGCCATAATCATTGAGCAAATTAGCTATTTATGTGTATGAGTGGCTAAAGCAATCCAAGGGAGATCCATGAGCCTAGTGCACCAGCAGTTTGACAGCAGAGGTGTCACTGGAACCTGCTGAGGCTGACCCCTGTTGCTTCAGGGCCTTCCCACTCTAACTCTCCTACAGAAATGCCTGTAGGATTTCTGGTACTGTCCCCTGCCAGTGTCACTCACTTCACAGAGGCTTGCACTGTTGTCTGGGCAGAGGGACAGGGACTGAATGGAAGCACAGCTTAAAGGATGAGGTTGCATCAGCTGTAGCAGAGGTTATGTGCATCACTTCTGCATCACTTTTTAGGGAAATTGAATTTTAAACCAGACTAACCATTTTGAAGCTTTGGTTATTTCCCCAGATGTATCTTTTTGCTGTTTCAGATATAGAAAGAAATGCTAGAAGAGATCTGAAATGTGTATGTTTGCAGGAGGGTTAAAACGTTCTTGCTGTGAGCAGTTGGAGTGTATTTAAGGTGATCTGTACACAGCACTGCTCACTGCTGGAGCCATGGATGGGCAGCACAGGGAACCACAGTGAGGGGAAGAGAGCTCTGCACCCTCAAAGACTCATCCTCAAAAGTCCTCTGAACAGTGACAAAGCATATATGCCTTCTGAAGAAAGCTGGGGCTGGGATTTTCCCTGTAAACTTGAGTGGGGCTGCAAAAAGGGCCATTAAGCCCAGGCACATTTACTGCTGACCATCCTTCTGCACGGGCCCAGTGAGGAAATGCATCTTTCCAGCTGGGTGGTTATTTGTGTCTGGTGTGGAGCACTCCTAATATGTTGTGCTTCAGTCTCCTTTTGAAGAGATTATTTCTGGTTTATAGTTCAAGCCACATGCATAGCTTTAGATGCATTTCTGGTTGCTATACCCTTTAAACTGGAGCTTCAATATCCATTAAGTCTGTGAGCTCCTAAAATTATTGTGTGGACATGCAGACCTCTTTCTATTGAGGTTTGCTAGGTGTAAGCTTACTTTTTCCCCCTTTGTTTGGATCCTTTCGTTACCATAAAAGCAATCCATGGACTCAAAAATGTAGAATAGAATGAATGGTTCCTACATATTTTGCATAACCTGACCTGGCCACCCCTCCTTGGAGGCTCCAAGCCATGGGGGTCTGGCTTCAGCTCCTCCTCATGGTTAAACACCATGAAACTATCAGTAAACAACCTGTGGATTGTCCCATTCTGTGTCTAAAATCCTGCTTGGCCACCTGCACCCAGGATCCCATTTCCATTTTCCAGGTGCCTTCCAGCTAAGACACAGCTGGGGAGAAGATGGACATACAATCCAAACGCAGCTGTGCATTCAAGGAATCTTAGTTTTGGGAAATTCCTGACAAAAGAATAGCTAAGCTTGCTAAATAAAAGAAATAGAGACAGATTCATGCAAGCAGGCTATAAAAACAGTCAATACATGCAACAGGTTTAATAAATGCTTTGCTTAGGGAGCAAAGTCACAGCCAGAAAGCAGAATTGCCTTTTCCCAAGGTGAGCCTCTAACACCATGCACCTTCTTCATGGAGAAGGGCACGGCAAATACTTTGCTTCTATCAAGACCAGAGTTCTGTGCTTGCTTCTGCTTCCTCTAAATGACTACAGGAAGATGGTTTGCCTTGCTAATTGCAGCTGCTGTTGTAGCAAATAGGGTTTCTCTTGGAATATGAATAATTAGCCCTTCATTTGAATGTTTTAACAGCATCGGTGTTGGTTGCTAAAAGGACAGAAACACAGAAACATTTAATTAATGAATATTAAAATATTCAGAATTTTTGAAATGCTGCCTCAGCAGTTCTTTGTGAAACATCTTTAATTTTAATCACATGGCTATCTGTTAGTGGTGGTGTGGAAGCTGTGATGAAAATGGCTGAATGATGTAAAAATGCCAAAAAATCCACACACCCTTCTGAACTCAGTAGGAGCCAGCATTTGACTTGCACGCCCTAATTTGAGGAATATGAAATCTAATTAAGATTAAATTGCAACAAAAATAAACAAAGAACAAGGGACACAAGGATGCCTCCCCTGTTTCAGGTAGGACAGGCTGCAAGCAGCAGGTGTGGATGAGGGAGATGAAGGATGGGAGGGAGATGGGGGCAGCTCAGTCCTGCTCCCCAGCCCACCTCACAGGGGATGCTTTAAAGCCCAAGTTTCTTTCCCTACACAAAAATATAAAGAACTTAAAAATACAGCAAGTCTGGTGCTGCAGGAATCTCTTCCCAAAGGCCCCAGTAAAGGGGGCAGGGGTGCTGAGCTGCAGCTGTGTGTGCTGAGAGTGCTGCCGCTGATCTGCTCAGGATCATTTAGGGCAAAAAGGAAAGCATCCACCCTTGAAAGGGACTCTGGTGATGGCACATCCAAGACTGGTGTGAAGGGTAAATCAAGTACATTTCAGCCTTTGAAGCTGAAAACGAGGAAAAGTCCCTTGTCTGTACTGTGGCTTTCTGATTTTTAATCTGTGATTTTATGGAGGAAAGAAATAGTGGGACTGAATTTCTTTAAGGAACAGTGTCCTTGGCTTATTAATTCACTTCATGTATTGTCCAATTTGGGGGGAAGGGCTGCATTTGTGTGTGGGTGATATTATTGTAGGAAATGTCTTACTTAATTATTATCTACTGAAACATCACCTAGGAGATACTCTTTCTCTGACATGCAGCTTGATACTTCATGCAGAAAGAGGTAACTCTTCCACAGTTCATTAAATTATGTTGTGGTGAACTTATCTCCACTGGGTCGCAATTAAGAATTGAAGCCACTGCCTTTAGAGGAAAAGGCAGAGAATAATCAGAATATACTGAATATATAATTTGATCTCTGGAAGTAAGCAAGAGGAAAAATATGGTGTGCAAACGTGTAGACATTAAGAATGTATGATGTTCCAAAGATTTGTATATGGAAGTATCATATAATTATATCATTACTGTTCCTTGGAAATATTTAGTGCTTAAAAATTCCAGGTATTCTCTCTAAGTTTGTTAACTACTGCAAGGTAACTTCAGTAAATGTACATTTTTATACTTCCCTTGTCTCCACTGTAGCACCCCGGGAACTTCAGTCACACAGATTTTGGACCCATTGCCTATTGACATGCACTATAAAACTGCAATAAATGTTATGTTATACTCTTATTTCATTAAAATTTTTCATTTTAATAATTTTTTTCCTTTTTAAAAAATGCTAAAGTATTTAGCAGAACTAGTCTCTCTGTATGTTTTCCAACAAAAACCCCACAAAGCTCCATTCATTAGATAATTTCAAATGTGAAGAAGTTGTCTCAGCTGATGTTTCTCAGACCTCCTTGCCCACCATTCTTCTGCTGCACACATCTTTTTTTTCCCTGTTCCTCTTCCACTCACGTAGAAGAGATATAGGAGAGATCACATGCCTATTGTTCTTAAAACTGTTGTTATAATGGTTTGGTAAGGTCTGTTTATTTTGTTTTTCTCCTACAAAATATAAATCATGCCAAGAAGCTTTCTGCAGGTATTGGTGGCATACAGCACTGGACCAGGCAGGGATGCGGTTTGAACACCTGAACACCCACATCACCAGTGCAGAGGTGTCAAATAACTCCTGACGTGGTACATTCCTGAGCAACTTAATCCCCTTCACCAGTAGGAGAATGAGCAGCTCATAAAGCAGAATAATGGGAATTTTAATTACGTACTGATTCAAGGATGCCTCCTGTTTACAAGGAAATAGCATCTCTTGAGCTGAATGAAGGGGAGGGACAGGTTTCAGTTTAACAGCTCACAGAAAATAAGAGGATCCATTTGCAATTAGTACTGGCTGCTCACAGTATCCAAGTGAACTCGGTGGCTGAGGTGCTGGTGTTTGCCTTGAGCATGTGAATGGTATCCCAGCTCTGTTTAACTTCTCCACACAGTCTTTAAGAGGAGTTTTAAACAGTTACAGTGAACTACCTTAATGTCTCAATGAGTACAGAATTGCCTTGCTATGGCATAAAATTCCTGGTCCCTACCTGCAGCTGGGCATTTTTACTTTTGTGACCATTTGAATACACACCCTCTCATTTGTTTACAGTGGAATAGTGAGCAGAGTTTGTTTTCCTGTATGAGATAAGCACCATCATGTTTTCCTGAGCAGCTGCACACACAATTAGGAGGGCCCAATTAGAGCTGCATTGCATTCACACAGAGCAGCAGTGATTGCTGCCTGTAATTTCTCCCGTGGTCTGACTTAGTGGTATTAAGTTGTGCAGGACTTCATTAACAAATGAAGACAAGTCAAACAAGTCAAGAAAAAAAAATGCAACAAGCTGGATACTGGTATGTAGGATCTTGGCCCTTGTGCACTACCTGTGGCACTCTCCTGCCACCCCTCTCAAGTAGCCACTAAGCAAGTGATCAGTTTTCTCTGTTTAGGCTTGTGCTTTCTGTCCTCCTGGCCACACCAAGGACTTGTATGTGTCCTCTGCTTCCATACCAGCCACTCTGACTGCAGTGGGTGCATGCTATCCAAAGACTCCTGTAAATTCAAGCCTGAAGTAATTAAGCCAATATTCCTTTGTCCTACCATCATTACAGGAAGCTCAGCACTGCCAAGTGGAAGGAGGAAGGTAAATGAATTAGAATACAGAAGGAACGGGGCAGTGGAGCACCGTGCTTTCTTTAAGGATGAGGATTTTCAGTCACACCCTGTTTTTTTTCCCTCCCCAGGCTGTTCCGTCCCAATTGCTCCATCAAGGGACTTGATGTCCCTGCCTTCCCCCAGACCCGTGTGCACACACATCCTCGGGGGCACAGCGGGTTTTGCTTTCCTCATTTAGGGGCACCCAAAGTCTGTAAACACAGATTTCTTGGCTAAAGTGCCACAAGGAGCAAAACATCAGACAGACAGTCCCTGTCAAGAGTCGTGTGAGAAAACGTGTGGTTTCTAACCAAGGACAGGAAGAGAATACGCAAAAGACTCAGTTTCTATAGATATGGATAGTGATTCTAAAGAAAAGAGGGAAAGAGGGAATTCTCTCAATTGTCCTGATGTGCAGAAGTGGCAGCACTGGAAGGGCCTGGCAGGAGCCTTTTGACCCTTAATCACCACATAGATGTTCTGAAGTGGCTGAGATGAAAAAGTGACAAAGATGGGACTTAATTTCACAAGATGCAGAATACTCTGACCCTTGGGCAGCAGAGCCCTCGAGGCACTGAAGCAGAATTAGCAGCTGAGCCACTCAGTCCATAGGGAGGTGCTTTACTGCACTATTGCTGTGAGATAGTGTCTTACAGGAGAGGACACGATTAAAATCAGTTAACCTCCTTGTGTACATCAAGTGAAGATCTCAATCCAGTCATTCATTTTCAAAAATTGATAGATTGTTGGTTTGGAGAAAATTATAAAGATGTCCCCAAGAAGTTTGGTTTACTTTGGTTTTGGTTACTTTGGTTTTTTGCTCTCTTGAGTGGTGCTAAAGCAGTAAACTGGCAGTTTTGATGCTGATTCACAAAGAAAGCCATAATAGGGAAGAAAGCCACCTTTAATTTCAAGCTCCACTAGAATCATGAAAGGAAAATTAATGTTTACTAAATGAAAAAGGATGATATTGCTGGAGAGAGGAAGTTTTGGTTAAGCTTTTAAGGGAATATTAATAACTTTCAGAAATGGAAACACGTATTATAAAACATATTTAAAATGGCATAAACTGCAGAAAATCCAGGAAGTATTTTAAACTGACTTAAGCTCCTCAATATGTTACTATGTTTTAAAAATCATACAAATTGAATGATAGCTGACATATGGAAGGAGGCTTTCTAGTGCAGACACGTTTTCTATAGAAAATTAAATACATTTAGAATACATTATTTAGAATAAATGTTTTGTGGTGAAACTAAAGTCTGCTGATCAACTTTTGCACATTTTTGTAATGCTTCTGAAAATGTCCAGAGGAATCTTAGCTGCATCCAGGCTCATTCCCTGGGAATATACTTTCAGGAAGCTGCCATTCTGAGAGTCCTCTGACACAGTGCAGCTGAGTTTTGCCCGTGATATGCTGCCAAGCACCATAAATGAATGCAGCTCAGAGACGGCAGGTTGCTTTTATACAACAACAAAGTGTCAACCTCTGACAGTTTTTAAAACTAAGCTTTAAAGGGAATATCAAACCTTTTATTTACTTTTTTTTTTTCTTTTTAACCAGTCAGAGAAGAAATGCTCCCAGAAAGAGAGAGGATAGAGAAATTTGTGGAAGAGAAAGCTGCCCTACGGGAGTGAGTCAGCACTACATCACTCTGGTTTTATGCTGATAAAAACATTTGGGATTAGGTGACATGGTCTTTATGCCCTCAAATAAAAGGGCAGTGGATCTGGCTCAGTCATCTGTGTGCACCACTGCAGTGGGATTGAACTGCTGCTGGTAATGCACTGGATTTGGTGATAATATCATCATTAATAGGGTTTGGTGTTTTGTCGTGGTATCTAAAAGTCCTTGGGTGCCTTGAATCCTCTGCAGAGAATTCCCTTTATAAGAGGAAATGGAAACACTGAATGGGTGAATTGCCTGATATAACACAATACAGCACAATCTATGAGCAGTAGGGCAACACAGGAACAAATTGCAGCAGCTTTGGATCCCAGTTCCACAGCCTTAACACCTCAGTGCTGTGACACCTGTGAAAAACCTGCTGATGGTGGACAGGAAATGCTGGTTAAATAAATGCTGGTCTGCCGTGCTATAGCATAAGAGCTGTAATTGCTTTACTAGGCTTTAGGCTCAAGAATGTTAACAGAAATTAAAAAAAGAAAGAAAAGGAAAAAAAAAAAAAGGAAAAAAGGGGGGGAAAGAAGTGGTGCCTTCTCAATACTATGTAATAAATAAATGCTGCATTTTTTATAAGACAGCCAAGAATATGGCATAGTCATGAAAGCAGGGAGAAGGTTGTAGGAGACAACCTCTGTATAGTACACTGGTGATAAAACAGCTTATTTGTTATTGTTTTCTACACTAGACTACAATTCTTCTGAACAGATTTGCACTGGCAGGGTGGTGTAGGGCTTCCTCTGAAACCATCTGGGCAGTGTTTGATCCCTTACAGCAGCAGGCTGATGAAGTCATTGCTAGCACTTCTTTGCAATGTGAAAAACAACCAGGCTCACATTCACAGCCTAAACCACAACTGTTTCAAGCAGCAGAAAAGGGAATATCATAAGGGAATAATATAATACTCATAAGACCCTACTAAATGCCTTGCCTAGGCAGACAAGGAAATAGATATTTCTCTTTTCGTCCCAATAACTGCAGACCATTGTGAACCAGGCTTTGTTTGGGGAAGTTCAGTATAAGAAGACTCAGAGTATGTGACTGCAGAAGGCTCAACCTCTCCTGAGTTGGCAGAACTACCCTCACACACATAACAGACGCTTCTTCTGCCTCAAAAGAGCACCAGCAAGCCACCTCTGCTACAGTCACCAGATTCTTTGCTCGTTGTTTCTGCTGATACTGGCAACTGAGAAGCAGATTAAATAGCTTCTAGCTTCTAAGAGCAGTAAGATGCAAATGGCAGGAAAATTACTTCCAAAATTATACAATGCTAGTTCGTTTTCAACTGTTTTTATAGAAAGTTTCCATTCTGGCAAACAGTGCACTGTGCACTGGGACAGCATTGGAAATATACAGTGAGCATGGTGATGTGCCCAGGAGTGTAGTTTGTGAGTAACAAGGTGTGTGTGCTCTGAAAAGGTAACTTTCAGTGCAGCTGTAGTACTGGTGTTTGCTCTCAGGCTGCTGCAATATTTGCTGTGGCTCCCTTGTGCTGTCCCTGTGCCAGCCCTTCCCCACATCTCTCCTTCCTCCCTCTCCTCCCCATCACACCCTCAGTAAAGCAGAAAATAAAGAGGATGATAGAATAATGTTAGAAAGTGGTCAATGAGGTAAGATGGCAATCACTGGAAAATCTCAGCCAGATGAGTTTCAGGCTTGGTTATATTCATATTTGACTTTCAAATTCTCATACAGTCAGAGTGCAAAGCCATTCTCTGTTTTCATCCTTTAGGAGCTTTTACAATATGGATCCTTTGAGATGTATTTTCCACCTTTTTTCAGCTCCCAGATGAGCATGTGACCATATATATTCATCTTAAAAGTTCTAACTGAAAACTCTTACAAGTTTGTGAATTCAGTAATCCTATGGCAAAAATGCAATAACTGTTTTCCCCCACAGACTTACGTAGAAGATTACTAATACTTTCTCTAGCTTTTATATGGCAAAATCTCCTATTAGAAAAGTCTCTGATAGTTTAAAATACCATGTCTCTTCCGACTACAGTGCACAGAGCACACACAGTCTCAGGTACACTGTCCAGCTATGGCAGTGCAGTACAGCTATTTCCTGTGTCCCTCGTGGAAGCAGTGATCCAGTGATCCTTCTGGGTGCTCAGGACCTCACCCACCACCTGCTGCTCATTACCACAGTCCTGTCTCCAGCCCATGGACTGCTGCTCTGTGGCTCTGTGTTTGAAATCCACCTGAGATCTCTCAGGATATGCCGTGCCCTTCGACTCTCCTCTCAGTGTTGTTGTTGGATCAAGTTGCTCTCTCTTGTCCTGCCCAAGTGCAGCTCTCACCGCCCATGATCTCAGGCATCTCACAAACTGCTGTGGCTGTGGCCAAGGCTGGAAGGGCTCTGCTGACTCTCACTGCAGACCCTGACTCAGAGGAAGCACACTCTATGCTGAAGAAGCCTTCTGCCAGCACAGGCTGGACAGGACCCTTCTCTTTTAAGGTTCTGTTGCCTTTTTCCCAACCTGAAATGAAACTCGAGATAATTTATTGTAAAAGAGGATCCTTATTTGAAGGCCTTCAGGAGCAGTTTTGGAAAGATGTTCACAAAAGCCTACCCCACAGGGATGAGTACATATTTAGAGGTTTTAGGAAATTTGCAGAATTGACAAAAAGCACCAATGAGAAGGACAAGTGGTCATTCAATTTCCCCCCAAGTCAAGCCCCTTCTCTGTAGTCCCCCCACAGCACTGGTTGAGCTTGGTCCATAAGATGGATCTGGAAGAGTTGTTCTGGCCTTGGTTCCCAGGAAGGACAAAAACAGGAGAGGGCCTTGTACCCCCAGGGCTTGAAGCTCTGAAATTTGTTTTGTCTTTCTGCCTAGGGAAAGGCCATGGAAAATTACTGGGAAAACTAGCTACTAGTACAATAGGTTACAGAGCTACAAATATACTTGCAAAAATACAGAGAACATATAAAAGGAACAAAAGGCAAAACCCAAACTGGCATCAGTTCCAGGACCAACACAGTGGTGGAGAGGCTAAATATTGTTAGTGTAAAGTTTTTTTTCATGTTTAATATCTTGTCACAGACAGGAGATTTATGCATTAGCATTAGGATGGGGATATATGTATTAAATTTTTCTTGTGCACCATGTGCAAATGTGCTTGACTTAGAACAAGTCCTTTAGTATGTCTGTTTAAGAATAACAGTGTGATTATTGCAGAAGGCAAGTTTTATATCATGAAATCATAGAGTTGTAAAATGGTTTGGGGTGGAAGGGAACCTTGAAGATCTTCCAGTTCCAGCTCCACTGCCCTGGGCTGGGGACACCTTTCACTAGTTCAGGCTGTTTAAAGCCATTCTAGCCTCAAATACTTCCAGGGATGAAGCATCCACAGATTCTCTGAGCAACCTGTGCCAGTGCCTCACAGGGAATAATTTCCTCCTTGCATCTGATCCAAGTCCATCCTCTTTCGGTTTGAAGCCATTCCTCCTTGTCTTTTTGTCCCAGGCCCTTGTCCCAAGTCCCTCTTCTTGGAGCTGTTTTAGGCACTGGAAGGGGCTCTAAGGTCTCCCTGGAGTCTTCTCTTCTCCAGGTGAGCACCGCCACCTCTCCCATCCTGGCTACAGAGGGGCTTTAGCCCTTGGAGCACCTCTGTGGCCTCCTCTGGAGTCTCTCCAGCAGCTCCATGTCCTTCCTGTGCTGGGGACCCCAGAGCTCTGAGGTGGGGTCTCACCTGAGCAGGGCAGAGGGCAGAATCACCTTCCTTGGCATGCTGCCAACACTGATGCCCAGCCCTGGACAGGGTTGGCTTTCTGGGTTGCCAGTGCAGGCCATGTTCAGCTTCTCAGCCACCAAGACCCCCAAATCCTTCTCCTGCTCTCAACCCACTCTCTGCCCAGCCTGTATTTGTGCACCAATGCATGTGCAGGGGGCATATACAATTATACAGGGAGAATTATTACAGTACTATTGTGTTCCTCTATGAGGCATGACCATCACTCACTGACCAACACTCACTGACCATCACTTCCCAGTTTTTATCCTGAGTTCCCCCACTAAAAGCACTCTTCATACACACTAAGAAAAGAACTAAATGAAGTTATTGTCTCTTTAATGACCACAGGAATATCTACTGTATTTAATATATTGCTTTGGGAAATTTGTTCTGCCCACCCCAAATGGCTGTCTGTCTTAAATATATCTGCTCAGAGTGATGTGTGTTATAAAAATAAACTACACAGGAAGCATGTTTGTCAATCAGCAGAAAAGGCCCTACACCCACTATCCCGGGCACATGTACTTCATAAGCATTGGTTTCCAACAGATAAATGTAATCAAGGTTTATATGCTCACAGAAGCCAACAGGATGGGATTTTTTCACTTGGAAGATCAGAAGAAAATTGTAACTAATGTTGTGGAAAATTACTTTGATATTGCTTTCTCAGTACAGCATCACAATTAGGTAGCAATGTGAAGCACAGGGAAAGAATAAATGAATAGTAACAAATCAACACAAACAGCTACTGTCAGGAGTACTTTGCTCTGTGAAAGTAATGTAAGCATTACTTAAAGTTTTATGACTGTGGATTTTATACTGGTTTAAGTAGTACATCAAGGTCTCACTGTCATGCTTGCTAGGACTTAAACAATCAAGAACAATTTCTGAAACAGACAGATAAAACTGAAGTACCAAAGTATTTTTATTAATCTTGTTTCATAAGTTGTTCTATTCCAAATTAAAGATGACTGAACATGCTAACAATGAAAAATGTCCTTTTGGACAATGCAAAGGTTCCTGTGCTTCTTTTTGGTGGAAAATGAGTGTTACCAACTTCTCTCCAGCCCTGCTGATTCCAGCATCTGGCAAATGTGTTTTACTACACAGGAAATACAAAAGCAAAGGCTAATCCAGTAAAGCTTTTCCATGCAGAATCTGTTGTCCTAAGTAGCTTAATGATACGTGCATTTGTTCAGTTCTCTCGAGAGAGCAATCAGGCAAGCAAATTATAGCAATATCCCATCTCCATTAGAGCCAGGCCCCTTTATGGAGAAACACTCTGAGCACAGCCAGGGAAGGATCCTTCTCAGCACACCAAAAACGTTGCCTGTGATTGACAGATTTTCACAGGAGACTGTCTAGGAAGGAAATATGCCAACCTGTATTTTTAAATGAAATTAATGGATATTTTTACCTGTGTTCTTTAAGTCACCTAATATGCTTTAGTGATAACTGGTATAATTTTCAAAAGCAGTGGATATGAGGAGTATCTCAGTCCACTGGGAGTTGAAAGTACTTAACACACATGAAAGTCAGCCAAACAGAAATAAAAGTAATTGTATTGAGCACCATTTACTCAAGGGTACAGTCTGGTTCCTATTAACATAAATAGTAATTGAATGTGAGAATTGAGGAATTGATTACACACCTTTGGCAGTAACAGCATTGTTGGCATGTTTGTGTTTTAGGTATCCACAGCAATCGAGCACATCACACAGTGAGTTTCCCTGCCAGGGGTAGGAGAGCTCTGTTCAAACTTGCTGTTATTTAAATATACTTAGGTGTCCCCTTCTCCAGTTACACTGCTCTCAAAAATCACTTCCCAGCGTACCACAATCAGCAGTCAGCATTCAAGAGGTTTATGGCAGAGAAGAGGTCAAGATGAGGGACCCACAGCGAAAAAAATAGAAAAGAAATTGCACTGGTTTTGAGATCACACTAGGAAATCTTGTTTTCAGGAGCAAAGAATTAACTTTTCAATGTAAAGTTACACGTTCTTAGATGCACGAGAGTACTGCCTGCATTTGCTGTCCATACATCTTTCCCCCTTGCCTAAACTAGTGGCCAGTTTCAGTCAAATATGGCCAGCACCTCTGTTTTTAATATATAAACTCTTTTGCATCTAATCATAAAAAAATAAATCGCAAAAGCACTGAAGGAACTAGTTAATTCCCTGCTTTGCACTACACTGAAGATTCATTACTTCTGTAGTTTCAGCTGAGTGGCTGCTTTCAAAATTGGTGTGTGTGCAGTTGGACTAAATAAACAACATATTAAAGTACAAATTGTTTAGTGACATGGAAACAAGCACTTAACAAACCTAGACACAGAAATTAGCAATTAATGTAATTATTTAAGAGTTCCCTGTGTTACAGTTCAGCTTATTTAAAAATGTTAGCAATGATTTTAAATAGACACAGTTGTGTTCACTGTACAATGAAGATGTCAAATGAATAAAGGTTTTATGAAGCATTTGTTTAGTCAAGGGACAATTTCAGTGCATATAAGAGCAAACACAGGGGCCAAACCCCAGAACACAGTGGCATTATCCTGGATGAGAGCAACTGCACTGGCATTTGTCTAGGCTCTAAAGCAGCCTTCATTACAGCCACAGTCAAAGAGAAAAGGACTGCAAGTAAATCAAGAGATCTTGGATCCTTTAATACTTTTGTGTCTCCCTTTTAAAGGAAACTACTATTTCAGCCCACAATTTTCTAGTTGTCCCATCTCGGTGGCTTTTTTGGCTCTCCACAATTTCAAGTTAGTAGTGCAGGAAGATGACATGCATATGAATAACAGTTATGAAAGGTTTAATTGAAATGAAGCAAATTTAGTGAATGCATCCTAAAGTATTTAAAGTTTCTGATATGACTCATTCATACATCTCTTATTTTGCATCTCATGACACACTAAATACCATATGCAAGTGAAAGGTAAATCCAGAGGTCTTCATTTCCAGGAACAGAACTTTTGATGAAATCTCTCATTTTCACATTTACAGCGATATAGTTGGTAGTAAAAGTTTTCTTTAGCAAAAATTTAACTCCACCCAGCTGGACCCTATGCATGTTGGCAAAGGTTCCTGTATAATCAATTAATTGGTCCTTGAAACTGTTTTTTTTTTCAGCAAATTATTTAAAAAAAAAAATTGATAATTACTTTCAAGGTAGCCTTCATTAAGAATGACACACCTTTTTTGAGGTATCCTCTGTGAAATATGTAAAATACATTGAGAATATAAATACAAAATATTGAGCATGAAAGGGCAGGTGATTCAAATAGAAACAGGAATGCTAACCTGGTGTCTGCTGATGAACTATTTCTTCTGGATCCTGCAGGTGAATGAAGACCACGAGCCCAACTGCTCCAAACAGCAAGATGAAGGAGAACATACATGTCAGCCTCATAATTACTGTTCTCAGATCAATCCAGTTCTGGCCCAGGAAAAGAACCGCATGTGATCTCCAGGGCACTCTTCACTCATAGTCTTTGTCCTCTCATCTGGAAGTCTGGTGTAATATGTCTACAAGAAGTAAAAAACCAAACCAAACTTAGCATAGAGTGCATTTATTCTCCCAATGCAGATCAGTAGATTTAAGTTCTCATTTAGACGAAATTACTGATTTCTCTAGTACTTCTTTTGTACAGTTAATTGCAATAATCCAGCCTATTTATGTCC
Organism: Pyrgilauda ruficollis; assembly: GCF_017590135.1. Classification (NCBI taxonomy): domain Eukaryota; kingdom Metazoa; phylum Chordata; class Aves; order Passeriformes; family Passeridae; genus Pyrgilauda; species Pyrgilauda ruficollis. Next base: position 673,266 of record NW_024510766.1, read on the forward strand.
CATCAGTTGTCTTTAATTTTATGTCCTTTTTTTAACATGTAGAAAAGATGATGTAGTACATAGTTAAAAATTGCATTTTGGGAAAAACGGTCACACCACGACTGCAATTTTCAGAGAAATCCCTCTCAATAGTTTGCTTAGAATCTGTCACTTTTTATTTTTATTTCTTACTGATCAAACAACATGAAAACCATAAAGGGAGATAACGTGTGGGGAACAATCATGAAAGCTGCACCTTCGTGCCAAACGCAGAACTGGCATCTGCTGCTTCACCTCTGAGAAGAAACAGCCACGCTCAAACCAACCACCACAGGTCACCCACTGAGGAAGCTCTGCAGGCAAACTGATTTCCAAGGCAAATTGATTTCCAAGGCAAATCCTGGTCACGGTGCTTGGAGCCCCTTTTACTGGCAGTGAACATGAAGGAAGAGAGGGCAGCAAGCAGGAGTCTGTGCAGGAGCCACAGGAACTCTTCTTGCCTGGCAGCTCCCCCAGAGCTTCTGGCTCTGTTCTGCAAATCCTTGCTGCTGGCTCTGACATTTGCTGCTAGTGCAGCCCCGGAGCAGCCCTGGTCCCACATGGGCTGGTATGTGTTTTCCTAAAGCCCTCGCTGAGCACAGCCCTGAAGCTTTAAGCCCATGGAAAGTCCTGCTGGAACCAGGTCTGTCCTCACATGATACTAGGAAGTGAAAAAGTGAAGGAATGGGAACCACGGAGGAAAACTACTACCAGGGCCACATGTCTTTATTAATTAAAATGAAAGCTTCTGCCACAGAGCTATGACAACCCTGCATTTTTCAGTAACACTCTGCATTAGAGCACAGGCAGTGGAACTGGTTCCCAAAATGTAACTGGATTTCTCAGTAGCACATTATTGAACACAAGGGCTCAGCTGGAGGTCAGCAACAGGCTGCAGGGGTAGCAATCACTTTGCTTTTCCAATATTTTTACTGCAAATGTGACCTGCTCTAAAGGAAAGTTTCTGAAGATGGTCTTTGTTTACAAAGGGGATTTTGAATACAGAAGGACTGTAAAACATCAGTTTGCAGTAAGGATGGGTTTTGGAGAGGTGATGATGCAAAGCAGTTATGTCAGGAAGTCTTTAAAGATTTGTTCTTAATGTGCCTGCAGTATTTGGTGTTGGGGCAACTTGTATGCTTTTCATGGTTTCCTTAGGAAGTTTTGAATTTTTCGTAGTGTACTGGTGTTCTCAATTTCTAAAATGCATCAATGAAGAACATGAAGTGTGAAAGATGAAGTCATTCTGTAACTCTGACTGATAAGGTTATTAACATTATTTAGTGGCAACTATATTTATTCAGTGTGTAAAGCAGCCAGAGCTCCAGGCCAGGAATACTGGGGAATGCTTGTATCTTAAATGAATACAGAGCAATACATTCTCTCTCTGCATAAGCAAATTCAGCTTTATTCTGTGTTCAAATTATGGCAGACAGTAATTGTGTATTCTTTTTTTTTCACCTTAAACTTTTCTCACACCTTTAAAAGTAAAACTAAAATAAAACATTGGTTATTTTTTTAGCACTAGCAAAGCCAGGCTGTTACAAGTCCTTGTGCAGGTCCATCTGTGCCTTTTGTGAATCTAGTATGGATGGACATTTGCATTTACTACATATATTTACCTTTAAATGCCAAATGCTCTAAAGCACCAGGGGAGTCAGGTTAGCCTTCAAAGTAACTGTGTTCCAGTTCCAACCACTGCTGTTATGAGCACACAGGGAACACAACCCACCCTCTCTCTGGTTCTCTACAGTGTTTGTTTGGCTGCATAGGCAGGGGTTTGGATGAATGGGCACTTCCAACCAAATCCAGTGGTGGCAAGGCCAGAACAACACCAAACTCACACCATCACTTGGTAAATCTGTCCAGTCAGAGCCTTCTAAGAATTGCATTTGGTTTCCTGACATAGAGGATTTCCTTTTTGTCACCTGTTTATGCTCTCTGCACGTCCATGGGGAGGGGGAAGCTCCAACAGGCACAAGGCAGGTGCCTTGCCCGAGGTTTTTCAGGAGACCACAATGCTGCAGAGAGCTGGAGGGGCTCCCAGTCTGGCAGCCCTGGGTGCTGCCCCTCCCTGTGGGAATGCCCCCACTGGAGGGACACAGAGCTGGTGAGAATGCAGAATCATCACCTGAGAGGGAGTGTCTGAAAAACATCCACCCCCAAATAACAAGGGGTTTATATTTGCTTACTGTTGAATTCTAAGGTCTTTTTATAATTAATTATACCCTTGAGCAAGTATGGGTTTCTAAGACTATTATTATTATTAGCTTAAAATGTGAAACCATTTTCCCTTGATTTGATTTGTTGAAATGTTTTTCTTTGAAGTAGAGGCAACATCAAGAAAGGAGATGCCTAGCCAGGTTTTAATTAGTGCAAGAAATGCTAAAACAGCAGTTTTTAGCAGTTAGAGTGTTTACATTATTCCACATCCTATAGAATAACTGTGTCCAGGAATACAAAACCTTTTAGGTTAGACATTACAGCCTCTTCAGGACACCTCAAGATACAACAGCAACAAAGCTAGGTGAAAGCATATATTTGAAAGAATAAAAGCCACAAGTACTTGCATAACTAAAGAAAAACTGCTGCATGTTGCCTGTAGCCATTGCATGTTTCTGCAAGCAGCAGAAAGCAAGGAGAGCACAGGAGTCCAAGAAAGAAAAAGAGAGATCCTCTTTCCTCTCAACAAAATGACTACCTCTCAACAACACACAAACATCAGACATCTTTAAATTATGGGTCTAAGCTTTCCCCCTCCTGATTCTCCTGTAATTATTTTTCCAATCAGTTGACTTTAATTAACATGTCCTCTGTGAGCAAAGCTGGTGAATGGCAGTGGCTGGTTTATGGATGCTGAGCATGTGCTTCCCAAGCCCTCCCAGGCTGGTCCTTGAGTTACAGGAGCAGAGGAACTCTGAAAGCAGTTAGCACTGACTGATAAATGTGAACAAAGTATCCTCATTAAGGAAACATTTGAAAATACCCTTTACACTCCAATCACATCATTTTAAAGATGGATGAGGGAAAAAGCCTACAAAAAACCCAAGTGCAGCTTGACCTAACAGTTTCTTCAGGCAGTACGTCCTCAGGCATGTGATGGATGCTTTATGGGGGGGCTCTGGATTGACCCACCCAGTGTCCCAGCATCCGTAGGGCAGAATTTGGATGAATCCATACCCTTCAACTTGCACTTTGCTGTCACATTTTTAACTGTGCTCCTCACAATGGACAAAAACGTATTTTTATAATTCTTAGCATTACCCAGGGTGCAAGCAGATAGGGCTGCAAGCAGCTTCCAATCTGAACTCCATTTTGAGCTGCCCTGAACCTATTAAACAGATGGAAAATTATTCATTAGAACGTGCAATAATGAATTGAAACATCTAACTTCTAATTTATTCTTCCTTATTACATTCCTATGATGGATAAAACTCCTATACCAATATCAGGTACCAATATCTGTTTTCCTAAGCTTTCCTATTACCATGGTATGTGACTGCCCTGCACTTGAAAGCAGCACAAGTATGAATGTGCACAGACAGTAATTAGCACTCAGCACTTTCAAATTCAAAGACATTTATCAATCACCACAGTACTCCTATGAATTGTGAGCCAAGGAAGTATTAGCAGCAGGCAGGAGAATGGGTGTTGGATCATTAATGCAAGACTGGTAAGGAAAAAGATGTGCAGTTTTAGGTAAAAGAAAAATCCAAATGTGTTTGTGGAAAATACTTAAATATTATAGCAAAATTTCCTGGCAGCAAATCTTTTCTTTGCAAACACAGAAGCAGAACTAATTTCTCCCTGCTCCCAAGCAGTATGGGAAGACTCTGCAAAGATTTATTTAAATCTTCTGACAAAAGTGGCTCTGAAAGTAGAGCTATGTAGGTTCTGCTTTTGGCAATCTCTGCCTGGAGGCCTAATGACCAAACACTTTCACTGTGAGCAGTTTGCTGTTACAATACTGCATCAGTCCAAGAAAGAAAACATCTCTGTTGTTTGATCCCTGGTCCGGGGTGGGTCAGGCAGGCTGCACTCGGGGTGGTGTCTGATAGCTCATGGCTATTTGCTCATGCATGAGTGCTGCAGAGATGATATTCTCTCCCTTGTCTGCTGTAACAGGTCAGTGTGAAGAACAGCATTGATGAGATACAATCTAAGGGCATGGTGTAATCCTTAGGAAGAAACTCAGGAGCAGCCTTTGGTACATCTAGAACTGGATCTTTCCCTAACCACACTGATGCATCAAAGGAAAGTAAAATAAAACCTTGCAGAGCAAAGTGCCAGGATAAGCTGTCCCTTTTCCCCCAGGACAAGGCTTGTTATCTTCAGCTGAGGTCAGTATGAGTGTAGAAAATCTAAGACTGTCTTAGAAAAACATGGTATCAGGGTATTCAGGTTTCACAGCTGCCCACAATTGCTCACATTTGCAGAGAGCAGGAGGGACAGAGGGTCCAAGGCTGCTACAGCCCCTCATTTCCCTCTCTGGCTGCTCACCTGCAGCCACCCTGCAGGTCCCAAGCTGCCCGGCCCTCTTTGTAATTGGTATTGCTGTGCTGTCACTCCACTGCATAGCTGCTGGTGACCAGCCCAGCTAAATCAGCCTGAGGATGAAAGGCACTGTGCCAAGATGAGAGGAAAAGGGTTTTTTCCTCTATGGAGCTAGGATCAAGGTGTGCCAGAGACTGTAAAGGTGCAGGGCACCTTTATACTTTCTCTTCCTGAGGCTTCACTGCAAGGTGCCAAGGCAGCTGCCAGTGAATCAAGGAGCACAGACTAATGCCAGCATCAGCATTGCATATTGTTGCCATATACATCAGCAAGTCAACAAAACACCCAAATTCTTTGCAAATCACTAAACTACTTATTGCTAAATTGGACAATCGCAAACCAACTGTGAATGAATGTAAATGCTTAGTTTACACATACATGGCAAACTTCATTTCTCATGCTGTGTGAGGTTTAGCTGCTCTTCCTGCAGCGGGAGCAGGCTGGTGCCTCAGAGCAGAGCTGTGTATTCAAAGGAGGCAGCAGGATGCAGGTGTCTTTTGGAAGCAGGGATTCAGGAATCAGCACCTTGTGTGCTGTTGGATGACCACTGCTGAGCAGCAGAGATCAGCTTGGGCACTCCTGCAGCTCTGGTTGTGCCATTCCTGGGAAACAAACTGGGGCATCCCTCTGATTCTGTGGAACTCTGGGGAGGTGCCACTGTCCAGGTTCTGTGTACAGAGAAATGTGGCATTGCACGGGCACAGCCTTGTGGCATTCACATTCTCTGAACAGAGAGACATAATTCTCTCTTAGGGATTTTTCCTGGAAAAGCACAGAGAGAAGAAGAGAAAAACAATTCTTATCTCTATCGCTATCTCTGCTCCTGTTGTTTTGCACATGTGGAATGTGTTAGGAAGAATGTTTACCTCAAGTTATTTGTCAATTGGATTCTGCTGAGGATTGTTTTGTTTCCTTGGTCTATTGGATCAAAGCTGTATCCTGGCTGTCTCAAGAGAGTAACGAGTTTTTCTTTAATATCCTTTAGTATTCTTTGTAGTATAGACATAGTATAGTATAATGTAATATAATATAGTTTAATAAAGCAATTGTTCAGCACTTCTGAATCAGTGGAGTTAGATGCCAATCATTCCCTGCGTCAGGGGTGCCCTGTTTTACTACACAGCCTCAGTGTACCCTCAGTAAAACCCTCAGTAAAACCCTTGATGGCCAGTCCCCAGCTAATGCACCACTGCTGGGATTGCCAGTTCAGAGAGAGATACTTTTTAAGGCAGACATGGTTTTCTTAAGACAAGATTCGCCCGGCAGCAATAAAAACTACATGTTAAATTTCAGCACTCCTGTAGCTGATCTGGAGAAGTTTAACTCAGAGATGTGAGGGGTTTTTTCCTTCTATTGAGTTTTGTTTTGGGTGTCCTGAAAAGGCATCATAACGAAGCATTTTTTGCACTATGAAGATAATTTTACTTGTGTAATATAGTTAGAGATTGGGATAGTGATGCTGGGCAAATAGCTGAATTAAGAAAAAGGGAATATTATTACTACAAGAATATAGGAAAAAAAAATTACTATTATTACTGAAGTGAACTCTTCTATATCCATTAGCTGCTTCTAGGAGGTGTGTGAACACAGCTACTTCTCACTCTGCAGCCGAGCCAAGGATGTGTGTCCTTGCTCCAAAGCACTTACAGAGACAAAAGGCCTTCAAAGACAGGGCACTGAGGGCACTCAAGTGTCCAGTCTGTTTTACCCCTGACTCCTAGATCAGGCTTATCGTAACATTTATAGGAGCAGAGATTGGATTTGTAAACATTATTCATATTCACCAGCAAAACTAACTTTTTCTAGGAGTTTTACAAAAGCAGAACTGGAGATACTAAAAGCCATATTATTCTGTATCTGTCAGCATTTCTTGGAAATAGGAAATGCAAATGACTCCTAAGTATTATGCCCCAAATCCTGTAGCTTCTTTAGCATAGAAAGAAGTAGGAAACTACTAATCCTGTGGCTGCTTCCATTCATTAAATGTTCATCTTTGGGTGCTGTATTTTCTATCACTATATTCAGGCTCATGTATCAATAGAAAAAAAAACTTCAATTTTGCTTGAGATTTGGGAAGGACAAATTTGTTTCCAGGTGATATTTCAAATCAAAACATTTTGTCTGGCTTATATCAACTTCATATATAATCATGTTCTTCTCTGTGTAATAATAGAAATGACGTATTTTGGAGAAAGGTGAAATGATAACTTGAAAGTTGAAACTGTTCAAAATATCCTGTTACTGAAATATCTCCAAAACCCTCTTCTGAAAAGATCTGGATTGAAATTTTCCCTTCCTGTGGGGAAAGGAATTAAACCAACTTTGATGAAATCAGTGGAGAAGTTGAAGGTTTCTCCAGCTCTGAAAGCCTTTTAAATCAGGAATGAAATACTTGAGTGGAGAGGGGTGGCTCAGCCTGGCGTCCTCAGGACCATGATGAAGTCTCACCCAGGTGGCCCCAGTGGGTATCTCCTGAGCACTGCCAGATGCACAAACCAGTTCAGCAGCTGGAATTCAGGACAGGAAAGCCCTGTGTGACTTTGAGCAGCACTACTTTACACTCTCCATTTTCCCAAGAGGAGAATCCTGCAGAGGCAGGAACTGGCACTCGGGTCAGTTGGACCTCCTGAGCGTGGGACCAGCCCGAGGAGCTGACACCTCTTCCCCTGCTGCCCAAGCAGCCTCTCCTGCATCCCAGTGATCCTAGATGCACATTCTGAGCTGACCACCTCTGCTGCCTGCCACCAGTGCACTCCAGCAGTGTGGCAGCAAATTAGGCAGAACTTATTGCCTATTAACAGCTCTATTCTCCAGTCACTGGTGTCATTACACGTGTTGGCTTTCAGCATCTCTTCTAATTATACCAAATGGGGAATTCTGGACAGGATGAGATTCCTGAAAATTACAGGATCCTCTTTTGCTCACCTATACGTCAATTGATTTACCCCAAAGAGTGTGGAAAGGAGCGTACGAGGCTTTCTCTTACTCTGGTGGAAACTTGTTTTCAGGTATTTGTGGGTTCAGTTCTGCTGTCCCACATACACCAGTGTGGTCCTTTGGACCCACACAGTGCTAGAAGGGATATTAAAGCCATATGATGTGCCAAAGCCTGAATTTCAGCATAATTGCAGAAAGTTGTAGTATTGTTTTATGTGGCTGAAGTCAAGAGTGGTAATGTATGACCCCTTTTTCCCATTCCAAAAGCCTTGGCAAATCTGCTAAAGCTGCTCCTCTCACTTCCATCACACATTGCAATAAGAAGCGGGCACTTCTGGTTTCCACTTTCATCTGCAATTTAAGACCAAAAGGGACAGCACTCAGTAAACAACCAAAATAATCCTTTCAAAGTCAAGAAGATTTCTTTCCTATCTTTCTGGGTGCAAATTGTAGCAGGCTTCATGTGTTACTAATCTCCTCAGTACTGCAGCAGGGCCTTAGCAAGTCAACACACACCTCTCCAAGACCCTCGAGGGCTTATAATTCTATTCCTAAACTTAAACATAATCTCAAAAGCAGTTTCCCCTTGAAATGAAAAAGAGTTTTTTACTGTGTTTCAAATTACTATCTCACAGGAACTGCACAGTGACAGTGTAAACAGTGAGTGTCAATAATGAACTTGTCCAGCTTTTATCCACACTGGAGAGGAAGGCACAAAATTTGCACAGCAGTCCAACCTTTGCAGGCACTGCCTGGCAGCAGGATTTACAGGCATGTTATCCACATCCAATATTACATAGAAATATGCTGTGTGGAGAACACTGAACTCTTGTAAAATACAGCAGAAAAGTTCTGGTTATTCAGCTGCCCACTTGGTTCTCATTACAGCCCAGTTTGAAATGCTTTCCTTCCCTGCACTTACCTCAATCTCTCTTCTATTTAAAGTAACTCTCACATCTTCAAAGGGTTTTTTAGATTATTGCACTGTCATATAACAGTTATATGATATTGTACACTTCTTCAATTGCCTTGCTTCATTTGTCTATTCCATAGGTTTCCTGGGTATTCCAAATGAAAATGTCTTCTTTCAGAGGTTCAATGCACCTGGAATAAGCTGGATTTCCAAGGGTACCAAACAAGTGATTACCCCAGACATCCTTCCTCCTTTATGTCAGTATGCAGCAAATGTAAATTTGAATTTTTTCTCTATAAATTATTTTTCTTTGCAGTTTTAGGTGTGTTATGATAAGAAGGAAAAGATGACAAAACTTAAAAGATTTTATGAGCAGCTGATATATATGTATATATGTGTATGTGTGCATAAAAAGTTAATATGTTCCTTTCCACTGGGTAAAAGTTTTATTCCCATGCCACACCTCTTGATATCACGAGATTTTAAACAGTTTTTATAGCAATGATTTTGAGTGGTTTTATGTAAATATATGTGTGGAGCCTTCTTCCTCAACATTATGGCTTAACTTTACCATATATAACATGTAGTTCATCTAATGCAGTGCAGAGGTTTGTGATTCCTCTATGGTATTTCCTTTTTCTAAAGGACAAAAGTATCTGAAGCAGAGAATCTGTGTCTGGGAGTCATAAGCAAGGATAGAAAAAAAAAAGAGAAAACTGAAATGGTCCCTGTAACCTAGAAATTAAAAACCTCTGTGACCAGTGAGGGTGGTTTTAACTGTGGAAACAAAACACACCAAAATTTCTGCAAAAGCAGAAGGAAAATAAGCTCCTGACTCACACTGTGTGGGTTCCTGGTGATGTTCTTCTAGAGGAAGAACAAAATAGGCCTCCTAACCTTGAAATGGCACATTTTGCTGTGGCTGTGGAGAGGGCTCCTTTATTGACACTAGCACCTTCTGTAATGATGTACATTTGACTGTTCTCAGCTAATACTGACTCTTAATCCTTCTAACCATGGTGAGTAATTTGTTTCTTATTGAAATTTGCTTTCTCCCTAATTAAAGATCTGTTTATTCAAGGTGCCTTTTCACTTAGACTATGCCTGTATGTCAGAGCTGAGATATTTTCTCTTGTTCTTGATTTGGCCAGCTAAAACAAAAAAAAAAAGCAGTCAGCTGAAAAGGCATAATCTACAACTAGATCTACTTGGGAAACCTGTTTTGTCTTTAAAATGCCTTTTATATTTTGATTCCAAACGAAACTTTTACCCTAGAATAAAGCAAACTGAAAAAAATATTTGCATTTTATTTTGAAGTGCAATTTCTAAACAAGAGGAAATAGAATTTTTATTTTTATTCAGTCAATGCGTTACTGCAGCATATAAAGGGAAGCTGGACTGAGTGCTGAAGGGGGAAAAAGTTTTATTCCCATGCCACACCTCTTGATATCACGAGATTTTAAACAGTTTTTATAGCAATGATTTTGAGTGGTTTTATGTAAATATATGTGTGGAGCCTTCTTCCTCAACATTATGGCTTAACTTTACCATATATAACATGTAGTTCATCTAATGCAGTGCAGAGGTTTGTGATTCCTCTATGGTATTTCCTTTTTCTAAAGGACAAAAGTATCTGAAGCAGAGAATCTGTGTCTGGGAGTCATAAGCAAGGATAGAAAAAAAAAAGAGAAAACTGAAATGGTCCCTGTAACCTAGAAATTAAAAACCTCTGTGACCAGTGAGGGTGGTTTTAACTGTGGAAACAAAACACACCAAAATTTCTGCAAAAGCAGAAGGAAAATAAGCTCCTGACTCACACTGTGTGGGTTCCTGGTGATGTTCTTCTAGAGGAAGAACAAAATAGGCCTCCTAACCTTGAAATGGCACATTTTGCTGTGGCTGTGGAGAGGGCTCCTTTATTGACACTAGCACCTTCTGTAATGATGTACATTTGACTGTTCTCAGCTAATACTGACTCTTAATCCTTCTAACCATGGTGAGTAATTTGTTTCTTATTGAAATTTGCTTTCTCCCTAATTAAAGATCTGTTTATTCAAGGTGCCTTTTCACTTAGACTATGCCTGTATGTCAGAGCTGAGATATTTTCTCTTGTTCTTGATTTGGCCAGCTAAAACAAAAAAAAAGCTGTCAGCTGAAAAGGCATAATCTACATCTAGATCTACTTGGGAAACTTGTTTTGTCTTTAAAATGCCTTTTATATTTTGATTCCAAACGAAACTTTTACCCTAGAATAAAGCAAACTGAAAAAAATATTTGCATTTTATTTTGAAGTGCAATTTCTAAACAAGAGGAAATAGAATTTTTATTTTTATTCAGTCAATGCGTTACTGCAGCATATAAAGGGAAGCTGGACTGAGTGCTGAAGGGGGAGCTGGCTGGGTGTGCAGAGGCACAGCTGTGACATGCCACCATCTACGTGGGCTGGCCTGCACTGAGCCCCCTCCTCCTCATCATGCCTTGTGGGACCAAGGGCAGATCTGCAAACTGAGAGATCTCCAGGTGTGTATGAGGGAAGAGAAGGTTCTGGAAATTTTCCATCACTTTAAGGAGTGAAATGGCTCTGTGTTGGTGAGAGGGCAGGTGCATGTGGAAGCTGCTAGGGCTGCAGAGAGGCAAAGCTCTACCATTTGGGGTAGAGTGCCAGCTGCACAGCAGGGTGAGGGAAGGTTTACTGGTGTTATACTGGAGCACTGCTTACACAGGGCAGTGGACATTTTCTCTGCCCTTACACCCCTTTGTTTCCAAAAGTTCTGCCTTTTGCCAAAGTGGGCTTTGGGGAAGGGGTGGAGTCCCACCTGCTGCTGCAGCGCAGCCGTGCTTTGAACGACAGCAGGGCACAGCGGCTGACAGAGCAGGGGGAGAGGGACACGGCTGTGCTCAGGAACGGGGCTGATTCCTTAGGAGTGCCTGCACCAAGGGTAAGCCTGGCTGGGTGAGAAAGGAGCTGCAAGGTTGTCTGTGGCTGCCATTTACACAGGGGGGCAGACACCAGTGTGATGGTCACTGTACGACAACTTGGACTGCTACATGTCATACACTTCCAGTTTGTCCTTTTCTGCAAACTACTCTGCACCACAATTTCAGACACTCCACACTTAGAGCAGCCAGAGGAAACACATGGATATCAGTGCAGCTACTCAGCCTTTTAAACAGAATGCAATTTTTGATATTGAGCTGTAATGAGAATCCTAAATAGACATGAATTATCTTTAAAATCAGTTCCGTAATGCTGGTACAGTAGAAGACTATTACTATTTGATTTGCTGTTATTCAGTTATTTTTAAGCACATTTTGTGTGATTTGTAATAAGAAGAGATAAGGCAAGTAGCTGCTAGGCCTACCTGTGTGCTCTGAATATTGGAGATCATTGAATGTCACCAGCAAACTTCCTGTTGTTCCACTGATGCTCTGTAGGAATGGACATACTCTATTGACTCCACACACTTGACATCAGACTGGGTTTGTAACTCCATCCTTCTCAGCTTCTGCATTCAATGAGAAGGTAGACACAGCCTAAACATTTCAGTCCTTTCCTCCCTCTTTTTGCTGTAGTGTGGACAGGCAGAATGGTGCCTGCTCCAGGAAATGGAGCAACTGTCAAAGTATTTGTGACACAGAGGACTCCTCCTGGGGATGGAAAACAGGCATTCTGGCATGGCTGTCCCCAGCACCACTGCCCTGGCTGTACTGCTGAGACACCAACATGCTGGGGAGCTGGGCCCAGACACTGAAGCAGGGAATCTAATACAAACCAGGGATCTTTTCCTGTTTGGTGTGGGCAGCCCTGTGGCACACAGGGTTATTCGCCCCTTCCCTGTGCTGTGTCTCCTGTGGGCTGACAACTGATCAAGTTCTGGCTGAGGGCTCAGACAACATCACTGCAAATTCAAATTATCTGCATTTGGTACTGAAATCAAAGCATGCACACTCAAAAGAACCTGGAAGGAACTAGATGGAAATCTGGTTGGAACTAGATGATCTTTATGGTTGCTTCCAAACCAATCTATGATTCTATGATTCTATGGCTGAAGATCAAAGAAATTATTATTAGTTTACTGTAATCACTCACATTTAATGGTTCTGTAAGAGGTACCAATAGTATTGGGGTTTGACTGTAGACAGTGTTTTGTGCCTAATCCTTCTGTGCAATTTCCACTGGGAGCCGTCCCACATAAATATTTTGATTAAGTTATCCAAATTTAAAATCAGGACCTTAAAAATAAAATAGTTACTGACCTTTCAGCTCATTTATAATTAAAATCTGTTCTAATGTTGTTCACATAAATAATAGATAGCTGTTTTCACAGATCAATGCCTTCTCTTGCTTTATAAGAAACATTTTGAAGTAAAATTACTGTGCCTTTAAGTTTAATAGGAAAATTTGATGTGTTAGCAACTATGGGCTGATCTCTGTACATTTTTCAACTGTAAATTTCACTTTAAAATACAAACAATTATTAATATTGATTTGGTCTAAAATAATATTGAATTTCAATATATTTTTGGCTCTTTTATGAATTACCCTGCACAGTCAGTGTGATTATGATGAAAGAGTATTTGCACGCTCAATTTCTTTTCAGCGAGAAACCTTGAAGAGTGCTAGTTGTGTTCAGGCTGATAATGATAAACACATGCATTCAAGGAAAATCAGACTACCTTAAAAATCTCAACTGAAGCATAATAAATTAATATTTCATCCTATATATGCAGTTCTTATATCAAGCTAGCTGAACTTTCATTATTAACAAATACTGAGCATTTAGTTAGAATGCAGCTCACTGCCTGAGCTCTGTTTTGGTTGTGCATCGCACGCAATTACAAAATGATGTCAATCCATCACTGCAATTTCCTGCAACTAAGCAAAGAGATGAATATATTCATGTCCTAGGATGCTGTAAAACACCAATATATTTAAGTGCCATTAAACCCATGTTTCTATGCTGTGGTTGGAATAAACATTTCATAGCTCTGGTGATAGAGGGATTTGAGCTTTTCTTCTGATCTCAGCTCTAATTTCAAGGCTGGTTTGTTAATTGCTTACTCAGCTACCCCAGCACCTCTGCAGAGGCCTCACCTCTGGGCCAGCCCTTCCCCATGGCCATGGCTGTGGCCAGCAGGGTCACTCAGCCACCGTGTCCTCGTTACACCCACAGCAGTGGTGGCAGGGGGGTCTCCGAGAGCCCGCGATGCGTGGGCAGAATCATCTCGAAAACAGAAACTCTGTTCCCCAGGGAAAGCAGGTGAATTGAACTAGGACAAAATGTCAAAGTGACATTTTTGCAGAAATGGATTTTCAGAAAAATTTAATTTCTTGGGCCCTGAAGTAGTGTTTTCATTGTGGGTGGCTGCTATAACCTGGAGAGCTGTGCAGCAAGCCTGGGACCTGGCAAAGGTTCACCAGGAATGTGGAGGGCTCTAATCCTCCCCAGTTTGTCCTGCTCCTCTCCCTGTGCAGTTGGCACATGCCAGGAGGACAGAGAGCTGGGGACTGTTCACCTCCAGCAGCCTGCCTGGGCAGCAGCTGTTAAACTCACTTTTTGCTCAAAGTGGTGTAGCAGGCAGCAGCTGGGCCAGCCTTTGTTTTGATTCTCCCAGGGAAAAATGTATTTTTAAAAATTTTCTTTTTCCACATAGAAAACACTGGTTGTGCGAAAAGGGCATTTTCTTGCTGAAAAACCTTCTGTTGGAGAATTCCCCAACCAGCTCTTTTTCTGGAACTTACTCCCACAGACTGAAAATAACCCAAACTTGGTACCTTTCCAGTCATGTTACGAAAGCTAATGTTTTGCTAGAGTCCTTGGAGACGACAGAGTTGTGCTACTTATATTAAGAAAGGGGTAGCAGCAGCTAGCAAGTGCCTGCAGGACTGATTTAAATGCTGCTGGCCCTTAATTCAATCACAGGTAATGAAAGATTAATAATAAGGCACTTAACCTTAAATAGTGTTGCAATTACTTTGATTATGGAATAAAAACCAGAAAGCATTTATTACATTTACTATTTTTAAACCTCATTATTTTGGAGAGTGTCATTCAAGAATTTTGAACACTTGAAATCAGTAAAACAGAAAAATGTAATGCCACTGATTTTTCTTCACCTGACTCACATGCTCTCTAGTGTGATTTCTCCCTTCTATGGCTAGAGCAGTAGGTAGGTGAAAGAAAGTGCCCTTGAGTTCCTTCACTTGAGAGGTAATCTTGTTTCACCATTTTATGCTCAGATGCCCACAAAAGTGTAGTCACCTCTCTGTAGTTTATATTGTGTTTATATAGTTTTGTGGTTTTGATTAGAACAAGTCAATTTTCTTGGCCAAAATGGCTTTTTAACAAAATGATACCATTTTCAAAATGTATTGTTAGGTCATAATTTTGTGATGCAAGGGATGCTTTCCTTGACAAAGATAAATTCTGTGTCCTATATTGCCAAAACTAATATTGTGAATATTACTATAATTTCATAATACATACATGTTGCATGGTAAATATATTGATACAAAACACTCTGAAGGACACCAAAATATATTGATACAAGACCCTGTAAAGGGCTCCAGCCTCCAGGAGAAAACTTGGAGCTGTATCATGTTGCCACACTAACTGCACACCATAAAACCTCTCAGCAGAGAGAAGTCTAGTTTTTAGGAAGGAAGAGTATCCTTCCCTAAATTTCCTTAGTTTGATCCACATCCTGCACAGCCACTCCATCCCTTTTAGCTAGACTAAGTTAAGATACACACCAGATTTTGTGTCTTCCAATCTCAGCAAGAACGGCCAATGGAACCAGTTGTGCCCTGCGCCCTGACAGCGTGGTTTGGTTTAAAGAGGAGCGAGCATGTGGGCTCTGCTCACACAGAGGGAGGGGCTGCTGACAGCAACACAGCTCAGCTTTACTGGGGGGCATTCCCCAAGGAAGTCCTCTCAATGGCCTCAATGAACTTTTGCTCAAGTTCACTGAAAGCAACTTCTGCCTCCTCAGTAACTTTCTTTTCAGACCGATGCCTCTACTCATCCTGGCAAGATGAAATCATCCAGAGCCTGAAATCTTTACCTTTTCTGTTCTGCTGCCTCATCATGACACTTCATGGTTGCGTGACTCTGATAGAGGAAAAACAGTGTAGGATTCGAGGAAAATACACTTTTTAAAGTCAAGTCAGGCTGCACATTATTTCTACCCCACTTGCAATTAGCAGTGTGTGGGCTGATCACCAGCACTAAGCTGTGGCTAGAATGAAAACTTCACTGTGCTGCTCTGGGTGTCACATCTTGCTGTAAAAGTTGAATTTAACAAACTGCGGAAGCCAGCAGAGGAATTCCTGTGGTTCCAGATAGCAATGTTGCAGCTCTGCAGCCCTCTTCAGGGCTAACAGTGACTAGAGTTTATGTACATGCACCACAGGGAAAACGACAGCTTTGCCCAAATGCTGTCTTGCTGTGTGTGCCTAAGAGTGGCTGGACCAGTGTCAGATCCCCAAAATACTCACGTGGAACAGGGAGGTTAAGTGCACTATTTCAGATTTTATTCTGGCTTTTCCCAGCTTCCAGTCCCTTACTTTTCCTTCCAAACTGTTTATTGATTCAAATTTTATTGATTGTTCCTACAGGTGAATTTTTCACCCTTTTAAAGTAGCATCATGACTGTATTATTGCTAAATGTTGACTGCAAAACAAGCAGGACCTGACACCTCATCAAACCCTTAGTTCTGGTTTAAACACACTTCCAGTGTGGCAAGAATACTTTAGAGCCTCTTTCTCACATAACTAAACTGTAACTACAAAATCATGATTGTGTGTAAAACATTGGAGATCAGTAAAACAAAGTGAATTGAGAGCACTGAGACTAACTGTGCATCTTATGGCTAATGGTTGTGATGCATTTGTGCTTCAAGGACCTGCTCAAACATAAAAAGAGCCATTTTGGTTTGAACCATTAGTGCTACCTTCTTTGTCACGTCCATTTATCTTTTATCCATCTTGCCTCATCCTTTTTTGTCTATTCTGTATATTGAGCAACTGTTCAGGTGTTTAATGTCAAAGCCATTAAAGGGATAACCCAAGGGACATAGGAGACAATGCAAACAGCAAGTGTAGGTAGTGAGCAGCAGCTGTGTGGTGGAGGAATTCCCAAGCTGAGTGTGTATATGGGCTATTTCTAAAGTGTTCTGAAAATCATCTAAAAAATCAGCCTTATTGCCATAGACTTATTTATCTGTAGAGCTATGCAGGCCCTCAAACAAAAAATTAGGAATCTATTGCTCAGGAAAATAAATAAACAATCCCCCAAACTGAAGACCTATCTGATGTGTTGAAATGGTTGAGCCATGCCAGCAGCATCACCTGACCCTCCCTCCTGCAGCTCTTCCCAGTTCAGCTGCAGGAAAACATGAAGTTGGTCAAACAGATCCCTTACAGATAAATGTGCTTGTATTACACACTTGCATGACTGGTCACTACTGACTGAACCAGTCACTCCGAATGATCACACTGTCTCTTCCCCTCACACTCAACTGCCGAACGCAAACATCCTTATCAGAGAATACACAAGCTTGCAAATGAGATGCTGAAGCATAGAGTGGCACAGAGTGCAACTAGAGCATGGTCCTCCCTGCACTGGGTACTTGTTGTTTGGCTGAGGTGCCTGTGAATAACTGGAGGCTGCACCTTGCAGAATGAGAAGAAAAGGACGAGCAACTCTTTTCTTGTGCCTTTGTGCCTCTTGTGCCTGTGGATTTGCTGCCCTTCCAAATGTTATGACTAATGCATAAAGCATTGCTCCTCTCCAGACACTCAACTTTTCGCTAGCTCAAGACTTAAAAACAAGCCATGAATCTGTCTGTTGCTGCAGGTCTCCAGGCGTGTAACCTTTACTGTATATGCCATGCTGGCATTCGCTGTCTCGCCTGTGCTGTTTATCAGCCTCGCTTACTCGCTGGGAGTTTGCAATCTCTGAGAACCTTCTGTGTTTACTCTTTGCCGTC
Organism: Pyrgilauda ruficollis; assembly: GCF_017590135.1. Classification (NCBI taxonomy): domain Eukaryota; kingdom Metazoa; phylum Chordata; class Aves; order Passeriformes; family Passeridae; genus Pyrgilauda; species Pyrgilauda ruficollis. The sequence continues at coordinate 690,680 of NW_024510766.1, forward strand.
CTCCCTCATAACTACAAAATTAAATGGGAAAATGATCTCTTGGAGAAACAGTCCAAAAGAGCCTAGGCAACATTTTGTGCTGAATTTCTCTCCTTGGACCTTTATATATCATTGGTGTATCTTGCAAGACACCTCTGGGGTTTTGAAACTAATTTTCCATCATCATTAGTGAGAAACCTACCCTCAGCTTCTTTTCATTAATGTCTGACACAAGACTGAGAAGAAGTTCTGAATGTGTACACTCTTTTTAACGTGATGATGCCATATGCAAATAATTAAACAAGGCACAGAAGCAATGATTAAAAATACCAAAAAACTTCCTCATTAAACTAAGCAATTATCTGCCAGAAGAGAGACATCTGAACCCTCTCACTCCACACACATGATAAAATCTCCACATCTTGCAGCTGTTCAATTTTTCCACAAGAGGAGAAGAAAATCACATTTAATTACCATCAAGGGTGAGGACAACATGGTGGGTGCATAGATGGTGACATTCAGTTTGTATCCATCAGTGAGGTGGCTGTGACTTTGCACGTGATCTGTCTGCTATTGCATGCAAGGGCACAGATCTATGAAAATTCAGTGGAAACATTAATTGAATTCCAGCTATGTCATGTGCTACTGTGCAAAAGAAATGACTCCTGAAACTCTAGGGCTATGATTTGCTGTTTGGTGGTGGTTCAACTCAAGAAGTTAATACTTGGAGCCATCTCATCCTGTGTGCTGCGTGACATGGGCATGTGTCTCTGAGCTGTCTTCTTACTATACTTTGGGTAGTGAAGTGAGCTGAGGAAATGGATTCAGCAAAGGAACAGTGCATCAAAATAGAATGGCACCAAAAGAAAGTCATATTCATGGAGATACATATATTTTCAAAGCACTAACTCAGGTTAAATGCCCCCATGTTCTGTTCTTACAGTACAGTTTATTTATTTCATCACCTGCACCGTTCCTGTCACTGTAATAGCTGAGATTTTCACAATCTGTAGTTGTTAAAACAATGCTGTTGCTGCCTTTTACAGAGGTAAAGCTGGGGCAGAGGAAACTGAAGAACTTGACTACAGAAGTGGGAAATTTGTGGACAAAAAGAGGATAGCTTGGACCTTCCACACTTCAGGTTAGTTTTCCAACTACTGAATCATCCTCCTTTTCCTTAGGTACAGGAGAATAGTGAAAAAAGTAGAATGTTTATTTTTGCATAAGAAAATTTGAATATGCAAATTGGAAAATGGGAATAGATTTTTTTTCAGCTTACGACCAGAAGGTGTTTAAATCTGCCAAGAGCTTCAGTCAAGCAACTCTTTAGTGCTAGTTGGGATGTAGGTTAGTGGTTTCAGCAAATACACAGATAATTAACTGAAACTCCTTTTGTTCTAGCCGACAACATAAAAGCAATGAGAGAAAGGAAAAAAATCACAGGGGAGTTCTGTGGCATCTTGCAAGGTTTCTAGTGCAATATACATAGAATCACACTGATGAGCTTTTCCAGTGCTAATGAGGAGATGCCAGACTGACAACACCATAATCTGATGGTTTTGCTGAAAAGCAAAAATATGAGAAGGAGCAGCAAAAATTCCCTTTTCCAGGAACCAGTGAACAGCTGTGAAGGGAAGGCCACAGACAGAGTCTCTCTTCCCCTTTCAGCAGTGGCACAGCCTGCAGCACTGGGACCCTGAGGTGGCCAAGGCAGAGGCTTCTCAGGGGTTTCCAAGGCTGTGACACAGAAAAGCAGTTTGTCTGTAGGAAAGGGAATCTAAGCTGGGTAACTGCAATATATAGCACTGTATTATCATTACGTATTATCTGCAGTATATGACACATAATAATTATATATTACGTGCAATATACAGCAAGAATATCATGGACATCTTTCTGGAATGTCCCTGCAGGTGTAGGAAGGGTCTCTGATCAGTGAGGACTTTGAGGGGAAGGGTCTTACTAACTTGTAAACTCCTCTGTTCCTTGCTCCCTCCAACAGTTGGTAGTGGATTACTAAAACACAGTTTTGGTTTAGTGCAGCACTGAAACTCGTGGTCAGCAAGATGCGAATTAATGAGGACTCTCCCAGAAAGTAAGAAGAATTTTAACCCAGCTTCTCCCGAGATCACATGGAATCTTATCAGGTTATTAGTAAAATTATCATTGTCCTTATTGTAATGGCAAAGCCAAAACACATTTATTTAACAAGAAGTTTTATAACAGAAGAAGCAGTGGCTGGTCTGTGGGGTGCCCAGCAACCCTATTAGGTGAGATCCTGAGGGGTGTTTTATGTTTAGGAAGGTTAGCACGGCAGGGTAGACATGGTGCTGAAACTTCTGGAGAGGGTTGGGAGGTGGAGGTAAGGTGTGTTTAACAGGCAGCAGCAAAAATACAAAACAACCTCTGGCAAAGGAACTTGCTGAGTTATCTTGCTGCAGCCTTGTTTGCCAAAGAAGTTGTCTGTAAACCCTGCCATCATTAGAATTCTTCACGGTGATAACAGCACTTTCCCCAGAACACTTTGTTGAAGCTTGCAAATGGAATTATCTGCTATGACTGCTCTTTTGAGCAGTGTAAATCTTCAACAACAATCCTAAATAAACCTGTGATATACAGTGCATGGAACACCTATTTTTATAAATATGTCTGCAGAGGAATGCTAGAGATAGGAAGAATAAATTACAAGAAAATGGCAATTTAAAACATGCTCTAACCCCATTTGCTCCTTGGCACTGCTGCACATTAACTTAGCTCCAGCCCCTGGAAAGGCAAAAGTCACAGATTTTATTTACGTAACTCAGAATTTCTAAATAAGAAACAATAAAGAAGTGAAGCTTTGCAGGGAAAAAAAACCCCACATAAAGTATGAATAAGAAATACTACTTTAGCCTCTGTGGACAGAAAGATACCGGCGTTGGGAGTAATGTGCCATTTTAACAGAGACACAAACATTATGACCTGACTGCAGTACAAATACCAGGCTCCCCGCTGGGGAAATCACATCTCCTTTCAGGTGAGGGACACCAAATGACTCTCTGGTGCCTTGTTGAGAGCCCAGTGCTCAGCACCTCACCATGCACAGGACAGCTCCCTTTCTGCTTTAGGCTGTGGCTGCTCCTCAGGGATCTGAACTTCCCTGAATTTGGGTGTAATCCTAAGTATGAAGTACTTCTTAAAGTAATCCTAAACCACTACTGCATGTAAATGTCCAGAGCTGAACTCAGTGCCTGGAAAGCAAAGAAAATGTTTAGCAATGGCTCTTTAAGCACTTTCTGTCTTGTACTTTACAGCCTGGCCTCAGCTCAGTGAAATTTGGGCTGTTTAGAAAGGACCAGAAAGTTTTGCCATGTCCCACTGCTGTAACTCAGAAGCCTCTGCTTCATGTTGCAGCACGTACAGGAACTGGAAATTAGTGTTTCTCTTCCATTTCACCTCAGCCAGCTCTTCTTCTAATGCTGCTCATTCTGGTGAGTTCTGGGATGAACCAATTTGAGCAGGCACAAGAACCTATAAAGCTGGCCTGGAATAATGATGGTCCGGGTATCTTCTTATAGAGCAGATGACAAAAATAATAGATCTTATCCAGAAGGAAAAGTTGCATTTTGCTGTCTAAAGAAGATTCATAACTATAACTCAGTAGAGAGGCTGTGATACTGTTACACTGAGTTAGCCAGTATAACTTGCTGTACTCTGCTATTGTACCTTCAAATTAGTGCAGAGCAGGTACGATCAATCCAGTCATGTGCCATAGAGCTCCTATCATTTTCTACCTGTCTGGGAGATGACTTTTGTCACCCTGGTTATATAACTCCTACGCACCTCTGTGCCTGCTAGATGTGCTGCTGGCGAGGGAAAACACATATCTTTAGGCATTGGCCATGCTGAAAGATGATTGGGATGAAATATAGAATTCTTTTTCAGGATCGCCTTCTACTTGCAGCAAATAAGGAGTACCTGCAGATGTTTTAATTTTTCACACTATACTGCTGTTCTGTGTGGCCCAGGCTCTGTAACTGCTGTCAACTCAAATGTCAGTTGGTATTTATTACACCAGAACCAGAGCACGGAATTCCTAAAGACCTTAAGGAAAGCATATTTAGTTTCTCATGCTCAAGAGAAATTTTGGAATAAGTCCAAGTGAGGAAAGAAGACAGAATAAAAATTTTTAACTTTCAATGAGCCATATCTGCACATACACGTTTCCTGTGCTACAAGGACGTTTCAAGCGGATGGGATGTGACCAACCCCAAATTCCCAGAGATGTAGCAGAGCTCTCACTCTTCTGCAATTCAGGGCTATAGCAATAATACCTGTATTGTATGCTCAGTCAAATTGCTCTTCCCAGAGGCAGTGCTCTGGCCTGCTTCGATGGGCACCAGCAAAATGCCACCTGAGAGAGAGCAGGTGAAACACATTTAGGTCCACTGCTTCCCTGCTAGCAGCTGGTGGGTATTGCTGTTACCGAGAGCATTCAGAGTCCTTGTAAAGGGTGGGGTGAGCTGGTCCTTGTCTCTGCCGCAGCCCTTCCCAGCCGCCCTGGGCCTGCTGCCGAGCCCTGGGCAGGGCTAGCGGCGGGGTGTGAGGGCGTGAGGGAGGCCCAGGCCCGGGCCCGGGCAGGGCCAGCGCCAGCGGCGGGGCCGTGAGGGCGTGAGGGAGGCCCGGTCCCGGGCAGGGCCAGCGCCAGCTGCGGGGCCGTGAGGGCGCGAGGGAGGCCCGGGCCGGGGCAGGGCCAGCGGCGGGGTGTGAGGGCGTGAGGGAGGCCCAGGCCCGGGCCCGGGCAGGGCCAGCGCCAGCGGCGGGCTGTGAGGGCGTGAGGGAGGCCCGGGCCGGGGCAGGGCCAGCGGCGGAGTGTGAGGGTGTGAGGGAGGCCCGGGCCCGGGCAGCGCTCAGCGCTGCGGCCCGCGGTGTCTGCTGCAGGAATCGCATGGGGAACAGGCATCTGCACACCGTGGTAACAGCAAAAGCACCGAGGTGGAAGGCTGAGGTTGCATAAAGCCCAGGTAGGGGAATAGTGCCCGGACAGTAAAGCTAGTGAGGGAACAAACAAAGACTAGGGGGATGCCCAAAGTAGAAGAGACCCCAGTGGTAGGAAGACAAGGGGAGAGAAAGCTGTGGATATTGTATCCTGACTGTGTCCCCCCCAGATAAAACACATTCCAGCTCATTTTGTCTCTCTTGGTGTGTGGAGAGTGATAGAGCAGCTCCCTGCCGGTGCGGTGCTGAGGGCTCTGCGCTGCCAGGCCACGCGCAGCCAGTGCCTCCAGGCTGGGCCTCCCTGCCATGCAGGGGGAGCTCTGCTTTCTGCCAGTCATGCTCTTGGAACATTCTGGAGTCCTTTGGACTGAAATGTGCAACACTGTGTAATTCTCTGCTACAAGGACATAGCCAAACAGGAGTCAGTAACAGCCTCAACACAATTCCCTCTTGTGTGGGAGGCTCTTGAATCCTTCCCAGTGTTTATAAAATGTGTGTAAATTAACGAATGCATTCATTACTAATAATGACACAAACATATTAAAAACTTTAAACTAAATACTTGAAAGAGTACTAAGCCTACTACCAGAATGAAATCTAAAGGTTCTCAGCAGCAAAGTGCAGTAGAAAATTGTGGCTGAAAGGAACAGATGTTTAAAATGAGTGCTTTCAGTGTGCTGAACTAAAATATAATTTAAACACATACAGAAGACATATAGACTGGCTTTCAGCAACACAACCCCCTGATACACCTTACAAGTAACCTTGTTTTGGATCAGCAAGGCTTATTCTATTTATTAAATCAATAAGTGTAAAGCCATAGACCATTTTAGTTATCAACCTTTTCCAAATGAATATCCCAAGCATTTCTAATCACAACCAACTGATTTTCATTATTTTGACCTCCTTCTTCTTTGACTGGATCAATAATGTCTGATGTAATAATTCATCAAATTATACTGGGAAAATTATTGATTCTTCTTGTACACATTAGCTGGGAGAAAAATATGTCAGGCTCTCACTTCAGCCTAAATGGCTTCCAAGATTTAAATTAAACTGCATTTGGTATTTGTATGAAGGATATTAGCACTGTATGTAAAACAAATCACTGAAGCTGAAATGGATGTTTTACTTGCCCCAGTTCCCCTGACACTTTTATGGCACCCATCAGTGCAGTGTGTTTTTCATACCCTAATTGCTTTGTGAGCTCTCTGCTCTGCCTCTTCCTCCCACCCCGTGCACTGGTGCAGCATTCAGCAATGCTGTCTGACACTCCTCCTCCTCCTCCTGCCTCTTGGGGAGGCTCAACTCGAGGCCAACTGGAGATTTTATTTAGTTGAGAGATGTACTAGAGAAGTAGAAATCTTTCATGTAAATCCTGGGTGTTCACAAAAGGATCGAAAGCTTACGTGTATACAATGGTATGAGGCAGGATTAATATTTAGCCATGCCACGTTTTTAGGTGTTTAGGGGTTTATTAGTGAAAGTAATATTTGAAAGAAGACAGTGAAGAAAACTGTATGTTACAATATGCTGTATTTTCTAACAGTACTGAGCCCGTGAACTATCAATGGCAATTCATTTACAAATATCAAACTCGTGGAAACCTAGCCAGTTTTATTTCTTAATACCTCTGTACTGATAATTTTTGGGGGGGTGAGGGATGTGAAGATGAAAACACTACAACAATGTGCTGAGTCATTAAGCAGAATGAACCATCCCTTCCCCCTGCAGCTGTAATCTGTCACCGTATCACTTACCTATTGCATGTGTTGGAATAGCCAACCATAGTTTCTTTTTCACCTTTTGTTTCAGATGAAGAGACTTAAAAATTGCAAATGTTTCTCCCCTCAGATGCAAGAGCATAAATCAGGAGTAATACTGAGCTCTCTGCCTCATATTGATTCTTTTGTGAACTAAGCCAGATGGGTTCAGATATGAGCATGATCTAATATTCCCCTTAGCTTGATTTATAGATTTCTTTGTGCATTACCTGACCATAAATGAGTCTTGCATTATTTCTTGTGTGCCTGTCAAATTAAAGAAAAATACTCTCATTGACCTTTCAACCTGGGAGAAAAAAAATGAGTCAGAGACATTTTACTGCATGTATTACGGGGATCTCGGTGCTTACATGCCAATTAAGAGTGTGTGATTATGAAAGAGGTCTAGCAATTTGTGTTGTGTGTAATGATTTCATTTTCCTGTAAAGCACGGAGTGGATGTACTGACAGTAGCATAAGCTACATTGCAAATAATCCTAGAAGAGAGAAGAAGAGGAGAACAATTTGGCACAATTCATTCCTTAATTTACAGAAACAAGCACTGATTGCAAGAACTGAAATGTCTTTCTGGAAGAAAATAATCTTTAAAATGTGGGCCCGGCAAGCGAAATTGCTGAGACGCCGCCGCAGACACGTTAATGCCGGTGAAGGGAACAGGAACCGGTGTCTGCTGACCCCAGAGACCTCTTCTGGGAGCAAAATGAGCTTAATATGTATGAAAAATAATGAGCAGTGTACCACGAGCTTGTCATTAGGACACAACCTTAGGCTCTGGACTTGCAACCGACTTGAATGGGAGACACTGAACTTTGTCTGAGCAAAGAGCTCCTGCTTAACCTGCAGGGACTGACCTCAATGACCCCTCACCTCCTCCCACAGTTCTCAAGCATGTTTCTACAGCCTAATAAGCCTATTATCTCCTCTGTATTTACTTGCAAATAATGTTCACATCTAGCAAAACTAGGCATTAAAAAAATAAAATATTTCCATCTTTGCTATTCTTCAGTTTTTTGACCACATGAAGTATGGTAAACATCCTCTGAAACTGCTCAGCAGACCAAATCCCTGTCATTTTCCTATTCAGGTGGAATCTCTATTCTGTATCAGGAGATGACATTTTCAGGAAGAACAAAATTTTAGCTTCTGCCTTCTGAGAAATAGAACTTTTAAAATAAGTCTTTATTTGCTATGTGAGCATGCCACAAAACCTGGCTGGTAGCCCTGGCTCTGGAAACAGGCAGACCTGTTTGTATTCTCAGCTCTCTTTTCCAGGTACCCCACCCCCATGTGTTCTATGTCACCAGAAAAATCCTTTTTCCCCCCTATTTTTCTCCAGCTCAGATATATTTAGACTAGCCAACCTGCTCCTACAAATGAAAATAAAGGTTCAGGAATATTAATGTTCCTTTCCAAACCCTTGTTAAGGTCATTGAAACATGAACTACCCCATTTCCTAGACTACAGTCTTTATTTTATTCTTACATGGCTCTGCTGTGGCAAGAAAGCTTTTCTTAACGCATCCAATTGGCCAAACAATGAAGTGTTTTACATCTGCCCAGGGATGCAGCTGAGCAGTGAATCTGTTCTGGGGGCCAGTATGTTCATGAGAGAAGGTCATAAGTATAGATTTTCTTTGGTTTGGATACTTTATTTTAATTCCCGTGGCTGATCACATTTGTTTATTTTTAGTACACTAAGCTTCCAGTCCCAGAGAATGGGATCTGTGGTGCTAAAGACACTTTTATTATATATGAGACTTCAAGTGATAGTCTTTGCCCTAAGGAGCTCACAATAAAAATAAGCAGGCAGATAGAGAGATAAAAGACATGATTCAGCATCAGATGTAATTTGCTGTATGAAGCTGATCCAATTGTATTTGAAGGATTTATTTTACACATGAAGAAACTTAGGCACAATGAAATTAAATGACTTGCAGAAAATACCACAGAAGTCCATGGCAAAGTAAGAACTAAACTCTGATTGCCCCATAGCTCCCAGGACAGCCCTTCTCTTTGAAGCAGAGGGAACTATTTAAGCATTAAGTGTACACAACTACACATGCTTTACACCCCAGTTTGTAGAATTTTTGCTGGTCTACACAGTTCTGCCACCCAGCAGTTTTTTTGTGTTTTTTTTTTAATCCTTCTGCTGTGCATAAGGTTAGCACCATCTCTTCTTTGTGAGCTGTTCTTATTCAGAGATACTACTCTTGACAACTAGCACAAATGGTGCTTCAAAGAGATATTTACTGCATAAAGACACAGAAAATACACCTAAATTTCCTATTCTGGTCAGTATATTTATATGAAAAGTATTGTGGTGATAGATCAAAATGCAGTGATTGTTATTCCCCTTCACATGGTGATTTATAATCGTGGATTTACATCTGACTAAAAGACTGTTCAGACTGTCTGGCTTGCATGGTAATAACAACAGGCTCTCCTCAATATCCTTTTAGTAAGGCAAAGCCCCTTCACGTTAAACGATTCTATGAACACACAAAAGGAAAGTTAAAAACCTCTTGCAAAATATAAAAATAATAAAGCACAATCAGTGAAATCCTAAATCATAATGACAACTTTATCCAGTGTCAGCTACAGACACTCACTGACTACAGTGTTTTAAGAGAAGCATTTCTGTATCTGGTAAGCAAAACAAACAACAAACAAACAAACAACAAGCAAACAGACAAAAAAATTAGGGAAAAGAGGCAGGGGAAGAATATTCAAAAATTTCTTAATAGAATTGAGGGGCTAACAGCAGAAGAAGACTATTGACCCTGTGATAGTATGGAGTTTTATTTTACAGGGAAAACAATAGGATACTGTAGGCTTAAAGCGTCCTGTTCCCTTGAATAACATTTCTCAGTCTGGGAAGTAGAAACATCCACGAGTCACCTTCATGTCTGTATACTGTAAACAATTATCTTTGGTTCCCTTTGTTGAACCCACTAAAGGGTTTTTTCCTTCAGTTGCCTGGAAAAACAAATGTACAAGGCTGAGGGCTGGTACCTCGCTGATATTATGAGCTGGACTACGGCATTCTCATTTAAAATGTAAAACAACAGACTGACCTGTGAGACCTTTACTGTATAATGAATAGGATCTTAAAAACAAACTGCTTCATGGAGGAGTTTTCTGCTGGCTTCAGGACTGCAAATTTCTTCCTTTTTTTTTGAGGTTGGTCATGGACAGGCTGTGAATGTGGTTCAGGCTTCTAGGGAAGGGAAAACTGTAATCCATGCATTTCCCCAGAACTCTCCTCCCTACTTCAGTATTCCTAGAGCTTTCTTAGAACACAATTTCTAGAATGAAACATGTCCCAGAAAGGCTGAAAACAAAGAAAACCAAAATTTGCAAGTTCCTGCTGATATTCAAGACCTGAGCCATTCACACCAAGAATCCTTGCCATCTGTGACACCCTTCAGGAGGAATATGCTGTGCTCTCCAGGTTGCCTCTGCACAGCAGCAAAATATCCTTTTTTTTTTGCTAGACACACACTGCCCTTATGAGGAGATAACCTGAGTTGAGCTTTTTTGGAACTATCCATCACTGCAGTCCAAGCAATAAACCCTTCTCCTTGTCCAGCAGTTTATTCCATAGTAGAAACATAGTAGAAACATAGATAGTGACAGAGAAAATCACTTGGATCATCTAGTTTATCCCTTGCTGGGATAAAGATGGCTTCTTGCATTCATTGTCTTTGCAGACAATACCTCACCCAAAATTATCACCTGACCTAAAGTCTGACAGAGAAATGGAATATTCCTAAAACAATCCCTGCTTGGGTGCCTGGTTTATTGCTTGTGTAGCAGCAGAGAATGAGTACAGCTTACAAGATAAAAAAGGGGGAAGCACTTTCTCCTTCCCAAGGATACCATTTCAGGGGAGATGCTGAGGGAAGGGGAGAACAGAGCATTATGTGTCTGTGAGCAGAACTGTCCTGAGGGGGCACTAATCTGTGAGAATTGCTGGAAATCACTAGAAAAGAGTAAGTGTAGTAGTGGTATCTAGGAGGGTCCTGAAGGACTCCCCTTTCCCTAATCCAGGGGATTCTCTGAGAAAGGACAGGGAGGCCTTCCCCATATCTTCCCCCATAGCACTCCCTATAAAGGGAAGAAGTCACAAAAGCGTTGATGTCTTTTCTTTTAAAAATTATAAAGAGGATGATGCTTCTCAAGGCTCTGTACAGCAGCTGGAAGCCACAGTTGCTCCTTAGGACAGACCCACTAAAACAGGATTTTGTAATGTCAGTGGTTTTTAGGGATTCCCATGTGCTCTTATACCACAAGTTACAATTTCATTTCCAGAAGGTGTTTGCTTTCATAACACTCAAGGTGACTCTAGGACAGGACCTGGAGCAGTGAGAGGGAAAAGCAAGGCTTTGCCATACTTTGACTGATTCAAGGTCCAGCCTGTGGGAGACTCATCCTGTTTCTGCCACCAGGAATTGCTGTGAACTGTTCCCATCCTCCTTGGTGTCCTTGAAAGGACATTTTAACAGCCAGGCAGCCTTCTGTTCTCCATGAATCCCTTGGAGCATGGATGCCAGCTCCCTTTCAGCTCATCTGGCTTCTTACTCCTATATTTCAGCCTCAGCTCTAGGTCTTGAGTTTATACCTTCCTCTTGCACCCTTTTACCCCTTTGCCTCATGTCTGTTGTCTCACCAGGACAGCCCAGATCCCTCTTTCCTTGCCTTAAGCAGGTGCATGTGCTGCTGTCTCCCTGATTTTATTTAGTGTATTTTGCAGTCAGTGTGGGGGCTGGGAAGGGATATGCTAAGAGCAATGTCAGAGACAGGAGGTCAGGAGAGGCAAAAGCAGTTAAAGGATTGGTGTCTCACCATGGACTATGTGAGAGGCTCCTCAGCCTCTCCCTGCCCTCTTTCACCCTGCTTTGCCCTCCTCTCCTTCAGCAAAGAGCACAGCCTGTCCCCTAGGTTGTGGACCAGGGCTTGTGCTGAGGGCCCAGACAGGATAAGCCATCCCTGTCATCTGCTGAGGGATGGCAAAGACCTTTCTGTTCCTATTGCATCAACAGCTGGGTTGGGATGGTCAAACTTTTAAACAATCAACTAAAAAAAGGTGATATTTTGGCCCAAACAGGGTGGAGAAGGAGATGACAGGCTCTTGTTCTTGGGACTGACAGGAAATACAGATTTCCAAATCAGTTTATTTTGCTTATGATTCACCACAGGATTTTACCTTCTCATTTGGAATGTTGTCAGCACACATGGACATGGTAAAAAAACATGGTATTTTGGTACATTGTGATATTTAGAGCAGCCACAAAATACTAGAATCCAAACCATATCCTCCTGTCATGTGATGCAAACCTGCATAGCAGGAGATCCTCTGTGCCATGCTCAGCCCTTGACAGAACTCTCACAAGCAAGTAAGTGATGAGCTCCTGTTTAGGAACTGACAAATTTGTGTGGATCAATGATTATTAAAAAGAAAATGTCATTAAAGAGGACAGTTTGGTGCAGTATCGTCCAGGAACTGTCAATCTCTCTGCTGGGAAAATTAAAATAAAGTGATCTTACAGCACATATTTCAAATATTTTGAATTTAATAATTAACTAAAAGACAGATGCAACAGCCCATTTCCAAAGTGCATTTTAGTGTCCATTGGAAACACTGATCCTCTAAAAGGCAATTACTTCATTGTAATTTTTGCTGAGGCTTGCTGGGGTCTTTCATTTATTAAGTGTTTTATGAACTAATTGGTGGGTTTTGATTTTTTTTAAATGAGGGTAGCAAGTAATCAAACATGAGAAACTTTATTCTGAACTTTAAAAAAAAGTCTGAATGTTTTGTTTTGACACTTATAAGAAAAAAAATAATTTTTGTATTGGAAAAAAGTTTTAATTTTGAAGATTTCTGTTTCAGTGATAAAAACAAAACACTTCAGTTGTCTTTTGAACAACTGAAGCAATTCTTCCCTTTACTGATTTTGGTTCGACCACTGAAAAGAAAAATTATTCAGAGGCCAATTCTTCTGGCAGGAAGGGGCTCTGCAGATGTTACTTTTCACTTGTATTGTCCTGTGAAGCTGTCATGGCTCTCCTGATACAGAGTGAGGTGAAGTGCTAGTGAAATCGGCAGTATTGCTGCAAATAAATATTTATAGAGTACAAAGATAGGAGATGTTTTAGAAAGTTTGTCCTGTCCTTTACGTCGGCAGTCCTCATGTGCATTGCTTTTAATAGTTATTGGAGGGTTTTTTTTTTCAATAAGTCAATGTAGAACTGTGGATTAGTTATTTTAAAAATAGTATGATTACAGATATTCTTTCTCTCATGATTTTTCAGAACTGAGACCCTAATTGCAAACCCATTACAAACACAGGACAAGAAGAGCCGCTGGTTTCACAGAATAAAGGAGTAAACAGACCAAGGGACTGGGGGAGTACAAGGCAGAGGCTGGAAAAGAAGTGCTTGCTTGCTGGGTTCTTGTGTTTGATGAGGGACACCATCAGTGCCAGGGAATGGCACATGTGCAGAAATCCAATCCCAAACACATCCACAGAGCCCAATGTGCCACAGTGCAGGAGGCTGTTTCCATCTTTTAGATCTTTGGCATTGTTAGAAATCTTAATATGGCCTCATTTTACAAATTTAGGTTCAATTTTCTCCCTTCTTCTCAACCTCTCTGTTGCTCTGGGGAGCTGCAATTCTTTCACCATACAAAGATCTCACTCCCAGGCATGATCTCCTTTCCATGATGGGTTACAACCTTTTCCTGAGGCTCTTTGCATTTCACATTTGTCAGGTGTAGATTTGTTAAATTGGGAAAGGCAGTGCTGGGTGGTGGAAGCTGGTGCTGGCTGAGCCCTGGGGTCTGTGAGGGAGAGCTCAGGGCAGGGTGGGCTGGGCCTGGCAGCTCCTGTGGGATGCTGAGGTGAGACAAGGGAAGATTCATCAGTACTGCCAAATCACAGTACCCAGGCTAGATCAAAATCATCTAGGTGGAGCATTTCTGCCTTCACCAAACTGAATTTCCTTCCCAAGAATTTTGTATTTCGTGACAAGTTTTAAAACTGAGATTTTTTTAATCTTAAAGAAAATCCTAAACTTAGAACATCCCGTAGGACACAAATTCATATTTTGGTGATAAATCATAGGAAACTGCTACTGGAGAAACTAACTGAATGTCTGGGGACAGGTAGCTGATAGTACTTTCCAAAATGGCACAGGGATAATCCTGAGGACAGTCCTGCCCCCGTTACCTGTGCAGAAGCTGCACCAAATTCCCACAAAGCTTTTGCAGCAAACAAAAATTGAACTTAGGAGCCTTTATAACCAGTTGCCTTCTTTAGTCTTAGTGCTTTCTGTTGGTACCTTGGTAGCAAAATGGAGAGTTATTTAATATATTTTCATTTGCAAAATTAAATTTGGAGAGGAGAGAGATAATTCCATAAAGTAAACCAACATAAACAAAAATAGCCCTTCTGGGTAAGAAGATACAGCTAACTGTGGGAACTGCATGTAAGTCAATACAAATAACAGCCATCTAAAACCATGATGCTCTGTATTTCTGGCAACCAAACTTCAAAAGAAGATGAAAACAAAGGAGGACAATGGCATGTAGATTAGAGAACATAACATGTGGTGAGGCTGAGAAAGCCAAATTCAGAGTCCAGTGAAAGAGATGGCTCAGGGTGAACATGACCACAGTCTAATATCAAAGGCACAACAGAAATGAAGGAAGTTATTCACAGTCTCAGAAAATTGTTGGCCAGGGAGCAATGGCCTGAAGCTAAGAAAGAAAAAATTTAGGTGTGATATTAGAGGAGAAAAGAAGCCCTGAGAAAAGAAAGTAACAGGGTAGTTGAACAGCCAGACAGGGAGGGTCCCAGTGTGGCATAACTGGCAGGCTTGTGCAGCCTGTGAGATGGTCTGGAAAAAGCAGAGGGGCTTTGATCAGACACACAGGAGCCAGCTCAGATGGAACGAGTATTTCTTGGTCTCACAGGCTCTGCTCCAGGTAATGGCACACAGTGATACATGGAATTACAGGGCAGAGCTGCTTCTTTGAATTAGCCCAGCTGCTTCCTCTGATGCTCTCTCACATATCTCCTTTATCCATCATGCACCCTCCCTCCCCATCCAAATGTGGATGAATTCCACGTAGTCCCCTCTTACCTAGCTCAGCTTTCTGTCCCGCTGACAAGAGGTGTCAGGAGAACTGCTGGGAGAAGAAGCAGTTGTTACTAAGGCAAGGCCAGCCAAGAGGGCTGCTGATATGATGGATTGTAGAAGGAAGTCTCAAAGTCACTTAAGGATGAGGAGCTGGAGGTGTGCATGAATAATGCCAGTGATCATACAAAAAACTCTGCAACACTGAAAAACAGAAAGAAACCACTGCCTCTGCTCAGAACACTGCAAAAGCCAACACTGACTGGTTTCCACTGAAAGAATGAGGAGATTCCCAGGGCTGAGCTGGACTTTGCAAAGGGAAGACATATCCTGGAGGAAATTATGAGCTCTGGTGGTGGGTCCCCTCTGCACAAGATCTCCCTGCTACTTTGCCCTAGAGATGCATGGGAATGGGGTCAGCTGGATTGGAGACAGGCTGATATTAATTCTCTAACATGTGAGAGAAAGGTATCTCTAATACACACCTCACACTTCATGGTGTGCTAATAATAAACAACAGCAAGTTTATAGTCCAAAGACACCCTGGAGATGGGATTTGGTTGCTCAGAGAGCGTGGGAGGAAGCAGGAAGGCTGTTGCTACCCACGGGCATGAGGCTCCTGCGGCGAAATGATGCACCATTATCGCAGAGCTCACTCTTGGCTGGCTTCTAGTCAAACTCCTGGGCACACAGCAACCAGCACCCAGGGTGGTTTACAGCACAATTAGAGCTACTGCCAGAATAAATACTCAGTGTAGAGCACAGAAACCGCTTGCACAGAAACCTGCCATAAATACTGCCAGTTGTCCTTTCCCGTCGGGGTGCTGCTGCAAAGGTCTCTGCACACACAGCACCACTGCCTTGGGGCCTTCCCACACACCTCACCTCTGGGCACTGCCCACAGGGGTAATCATTGCACTGGAGTTGTGTCACAAGTGAAGCAAAAAAGGCAAACATATTTCTGCTGAAGTCCTCCAGTGGAGCGCCACCATTTTTAGAATGGTCCAGGGAGCTGATGTAGATTTTGCCAGTGGTATCTTGGTTATGAGGACCTAGCAAAGGGAGTTTCTTGGGTTTGCTGGTTTATTGTTTACAAAGAACTACTTAACATAATTATTCTCTGATGTGTTCACATCATGTAATAGGAGAAGCACTTCAAAAGAGATACAACTGGAATACAACTGGGTTACAGAGAATGTTCATTTATGGTAAGTGCCAATCACAAAAAATGTCAGATGCAATACTTTGAAGACCAAATGAAAAAATGAAGAGTTGTTTATCTTAGGTTTCAAAGCTACATCCATATCACTTGTTTTGCAGAAAATCCATGGCAATTACTGGTGAAATAAAATGTCTAAGAGACTTCTCTCATGATTTTAAAATTTTAAAAAATGATTTAAAAAATCATTATTTTAAAAGTCATCCTTTTTTTATTTTAAAATTATTGTCCATCCTAAGGAATCCAAATAGGTAATTACAAACAAGTACTTTCAGAAGATATGTCCTTGAAAAATCTGGAAAGAATAAAGAAACAAAAGAGCTGCACGGGTCTGCGGTACCTTCC
Organism: Pyrgilauda ruficollis; assembly: GCF_017590135.1. Taxonomy (NCBI): domain Eukaryota; kingdom Metazoa; phylum Chordata; class Aves; order Passeriformes; family Passeridae; genus Pyrgilauda; species Pyrgilauda ruficollis. The sequence continues at coordinate 707,125 of NW_024510766.1, forward strand.
TCCAAATTGCTTTCCCTCACTAACTCTGCTAAAACAATTGCAGCTATGTCCATGAGCTCAAACAATAGTATATCTGAATAGCTCTTTAACTGAAGGGAACTGCAGTCATTCTGAAGACATATCTCTGTTACAATCTATAATGAGTGTAATCTTCAAGGGGCAATAATTTCTCTCAATTACACAATTTTTCTGTTAAAAGTGGCATGTGTTACAATCTGGGTTGTCAGTTCCTCTGGCCATGGACACACACATTTCTCAGAAAAGCCTCTTAGACACCCCCTGTATGCTATCAATAAGATCAGTATTTATGTTGAAACTTTTTTAAATTTAATTGCATGTTAACATAATCTTCCAAGTTATTTTTTCAATATAAATACATAGGGCACAACAGCTGTTTGGAGATCTCAAATTAGAGCTATTTTGTGGCTGTCTCTGCAGAAAACGCCTTTGGCTAATATAATTTAAACCTCTTCTGTGAATGAATTTCATGCTTTGAAGCTACCTAATAATTTGTCATTTAAGAACAACGTTCCATGATTTGCTCCTAATAGTAAAAAAGAGGAAATGAGCACTCCCCTGTGCTGCTGCTCCCAGCTGCCTGTGTGCCAGAGCACTGCCCTGGCTGTCCCAGGAGCTGCCCTGTGCTGCCAGGGACGGGGGCAAGGGATGGTGCTTTAGTGAAACGTGGGAGAACTTCCCCGTGCAGTCCCAAGGTCACAGCCAGAACTCAGAAGGAGAACTATAAATTACAAAGTGCTGGACTGCAGCCAAGCCCATGGGAAGCTGCATTTAGCATATCATTCTCTAAGCAGCAGGATGAAACCTTAACTCCCTTTCAGAGAGAATTTGAATGGAATTTGTTATAAGAACACTGTGATTGAAATATCACTGACTGACTTTCCACGACAACTCGGAAATGGGCTGCAATCACAGGGGGATCCTCTTCCAACCAGCCCAAAATGATGATGAGGATGATAGAGCCCCATCAAATATTTATGAAAACCAGATGAATTTCTGTGCTAGCAACACATGCTGCTACTATAACAGAGACCTCAGATCCTGACATTATCCTGAGCTGAGGCGAGGTTTCTCCCAGTGTAAACTAAAGGTAGAATAACAAGCTGAGTCTAGTATTTTGAAGTAAAAGTGCTGGAACAGAGGTTAATAATGTATCAGAAGAACACAGTGCAGGTAGGTATGATGATTTGTTATTTATAGATACTATGTAGTGGCTGCTATCAGTGCAGTAGCTCTCCTGTGTAAGGTACAGAATAGAAAAGCTTTATGAGAGCTGTAGACTTGCACATATACAACATCTAATGCTGTGGGGAGACACTGAGACCTGCAGGAGTGACAGCATACACAAAACAATATGGGCAGTGCTATTCCAAAGCATTAAACAACTACAGTGTTTATGAGAAAAGGATTAATTAATTAATTCAAGGATTCAAACGTAACTTTAGATTTTAAATGTTGAAAAGAAAAAGAAATTGTTCATGTAAATTTTCTGTATCATAAAATCTCTGCACCTTGCTGTCACACCAATAACTCCAAGACTGGTATTTAAAGATGAGAGATAATACTACTGCCAGTCTCAGTGGGAGAGTGGCATTTTGAAATGAAATCCCTCCCCCTGGTCTGCAAAGGAATACTGGCATTAAGTGCTGAAACAGCTGCCATCCTTTGTTTTGGCACTAAGTTAGGTGATAGAAAGCTGGGAAGAGATGCTGGAGAGTTTGGGGAGCACTGTGTGAAGGCAGACGGTTCAGTAGTTTATTGGACAGCAGCTTCCTTGGGTGGATCACACAGCCATAACTAACAGGCAGATGTGAGTTACTTTGCTAGTAAGTTATAAGTGACTCGTTAAAATATTGTCACAGGGCTTTGGTATTATTGGAAGAAACACTAACAATGGGATCTGAATAACGGTTGAGAAGAAAAGCCAGAAAAGTAATAAATTAGCTTCTGTAGTTGGAGGTTTTTGGATGTGAGTGTGATAAAGTCTGCTTTTGGGAAAAGATGGAAAAAAGCACATAAGTATTTGTATATCATAGGGATGGCAGAGAAGGAACTTTCCCTAGAACTGGTGGATGTGGAAATCTGTGTTGGATGGAATAAGTTCTGGACTGAGGAATGGAAGGATGAAATAATAGCTGGTCATGCTCTGCCTTGCACCCAGTGCTGTGATAACCCCCAGATGAAGAGGTTTTCATGACTGCATATTAGGAGGAGATTCTCTCTGCTCTCTTTTCTTACAGGCAAATACATTTCTGCTACAAGAAAGGGGCTGCATTCTGTCCGCTCACCCTTCTCTGAGCCTTTGGCATCTGCTCAGATGAAGAAAATAACTCCTCTTCTGAACTGCAACACAAAGGGGAGATTCATGGCATCATCCTGTCTGTGTGCCTGCAGACTCACATGCTTTACTGACCAGGACGTCACTTGTACAATTTCTTTCTTTATTTCCTAGATCTTTTCACAAATGGATTTTGTGATTCCTGAGAAATGAGGAGTCTAAAGGTTCACAAAAAAAACAATCTGTCTGCTTTTTGCCAATGAAAGAGCAACTTAGCTTTTAGCTCTTTTTATGCACTAGTCTAACTTCTGATGTACTCTTTAGATTTTTGAACTTATTTTACTAATGCAGCTCATACTGATTTATATGCTCTAAGCAGATCAAGCAGCTCATGCAAAAAAACCTGTTAAAGTATATTAAATAATAATTTATGTAACATCTTCCATTAAAGAACTTAAAAGCAGCACAAAAATTAATTGATCTTCTTTGAGCTAAGTAGTATCCCCATTTCAGGACATAAAAATGAAGGCATATTAAATCATATTCAAATGTAGGTGCCTGAAGTCAGTCATCTTAACATACATGTGACCAGCTAACTACTGCTGTGATTCTCCCAAATCTGAAGGGGATTGGCTATTTGAGGACCACACTGAATAGAAGGAGAAACAACCTCACTCCAGCTGTTTCTGTGCAGGCATTAAAGGAACCCAAATTTAAAGACCAGGCTCTCTTGCAGCTTTGGCTAAATTAGCAACTGTTAAAAAATAAAGCAACTTTTATTTAGCTCTACTTTTAAGTGGATGTCAGATGACAGGCACTTGGGTTCAAAAAGCACTCAGAAAGTTTGTGCAGCTGATCTGGCCACCTTTCCCAAGGTGAGTAATTAGCGCTCTCTCGAGGATGGCCATTGAGTTAACATTTCCTGACTTTCTCCTGCTGGGTTGCTGTATGGGTGAATGGCAGTCGGCAGATCAGGCCCTAGCAGACTTTAATGTGTCTGTGCTTCTCTGTGGCAGCACTGCAGGCAGCATCAGGCCCCTCCTGCCTCCTGACTTCATCCCAAGCACAGCCACCAGCTCCCTTTCCCAGGACTCTAACTTGCACTTTCAAGACAGGGAGGCTTCATTCTGATGAAGACTGAAAGACCACTTATGGGTGCTCTGATGCACATTTTAAATTAAGTATTTTAAGGATGGTGAAATAATTGCCAGGTTTGCATATTCAATGGACCTTGAGATATAAGCATTCCCCAAAAATGCCTAGTTAATATTGGTTTGACAGTGAATTGGCACAGTGCTGAGCTCCGATACATCAAATTAGCATTGATTTGCAAAATGTTACTGAAAGATCTCTTAAAACCTGCCAGGTTCCAAAATCAGTGTAGAAGAGGGTCTCTCAGCCCGACTGTCTTCTTAAAAGTCCTTTCTAGTACCTTACCAGGGTTCCAAGGGCATTCCTTTCAAATGCTTTAGAAATTATAATTCTTTTCAAACTTTGTATTTGCATCCTTGTTCAAGAGTGATCAATCCCTCTTGGGGTCTTTCTTCACGGTACAACAGGAAATCCTCTCGTTCTGGGTGAGGAGTGGAGCTGTGGCCATGCAGTGCCCAGTGGAGGTACAGCTGGACTCCGCACAGAGGGTGAGTGTTGGACAATCTGCGGTGCAGGTGCTCTGCTACCCCCCGCGGATGGCTAATAAGTTCCAGGTGGGATTTGAAGGAACTGGCACTGCCCCATTACGTTCCTCTACGGCTTCAGTCCTGGCCATCCAGCAGCTTCCCCTCTCCCTGCACAATATTAACACAGCTGCGCTCAGCGGACCCGACGGTGCTGGAACGCCCTCAATAAACAGAGGAAAGCTGCCAGGCTCTGCTCCCTGAAGGGCTCGCGGCTCCGCCTGCCAGCTCGGGCTGTGTTAACCCCCTGGCACGGCTGTGCTCGGGGCTGCCGGGGCACTGCCCGAGCCTGGCCACAGCCTGCCACTGGGAACAGTTTCAATTAGGCTTATGCTGCCAGAGGAGGAATTCTCCAGGGTGGCCTTGTCCTGGTTGGTATTAGCTCACTTGGCTTCCATTTTGCTCTGTGGTTTTTCAATAGCTATGATAGAATAGTGTACATTAAAACAAAAGTATTAAGATATAATGTTGACATTTTTCTCCAATATTTTTATCTTCGTCTAACCAGGGATACAAGTGGCAGGGTGACGTTCCAGTATCTGTTAATAGACATTTCCTTGAAAGTGTGCTGTCACAGCTATTACAATGTTTTACCAGCAAAAGTCATGCAACAACACCTGTTACAGAGGCTTGTGACACTGGTTTTGATCCTCTGAAATAATAGAAAATGGGAATAGACTGTTTAATGATTGTTTTCTATTAGGGATGCATGCTGTGGTGTGGTTACTATGAGGTGGCACGTGCCAGCACCTAGTGGCTCTAAAAATGGCACTGTCAGACCTGGAAGGTCAGTCCCAGCATGGCAGAGAGTGAGCTGCAACAGTGTTCCCCCTCATTTCAACCTTTCTCAGCTGTCTTCCCTCTCTGCTCTTCACCAGTGGGGTCATGCTGTGAAGATGAGGTCCTGCTGGTGCTGCTGCCACAGCTCCAAGGTTTCAGTGGTGGCACTGAGAGCAGAGCCTGTGCCTGCAGAACATCTCCCTACATGGCAGCTCCAGCTGCCATGGCTGTACCTCACAGAAACAGAAAACTCCAGCAAACATCTGTGGAATCTTGTTTGTGATTGTCCCCACCAGCTCCCAGTCAGCTTCAAAAACTGGAGGCTGAAGGGCTGCTCCTGTGGCTCATCTGAAGCCAGAGACAAATGTCGGCTGCTGTATGATGACTAAGTCTCACATGCTTATTGCTCCTATCAGTTAGAGCTCTTAATCACTTTGTGCTGTTTCATCCTATAATGTGAATTCACTTCAAGCTGTGAAATTCACCGTTTTTGCCATGACTAATTTGTGAAATCTGCCACCTTTCTTTGTGGTTCATGTTGTGCCCTAGTTAGGCATCATCTCTCTGATTAGGGAAGTCTGTGATTTGTTTCTTGCAGTTGAGCCAATACAATTTCATTCCCCTCCTTTCTTCTCTCTGCACTCAACTGCAATTTTACTGTCACCCGTGCCCTTGGATGCACTGAGGCTGGAGTGGCGTGGAGGCCACCTCTGCTGGGGCTGGCACACAGGAGTCCTGCTCTCCTCCTCCACAGAACACGTGCCTGGGGCTCAGCCTGGGCTTTAACCCTGGCTTTGCTTGAAGCTACCTAGGTCCGTTATGTTTACCATCTTCCTAGATTTCTCCCAGCCTGGTTGCTGCAATATTTTGGAAATCATTTCCCACCTGCCTTGCCAGTGCCTTGTTTCATGATACATTCATCTGTTACTCTTTACATTGAATGTTGCTGGCATTACTAAAGGCTATAAATATACCCAGTATTCCATAAAAATACACAAGCAGATGACTGGTCTTGCCTACAAGAAATACTATGAATTTTTCATTTTTTTCACATGCTCTGAGCAAAATTCAGAGGGTGTTTGAGAAACATTTCGTAACTGAATCAGGCCCTAAATTCCTATTTTCTCACTAATTAGTTATTTCCTAAAAATATTTTCCCCCACTCTTAATGTCTTAATTGTTCCTTAAAGTCATTGCCAGCCTATCCATCCTTTTTCATACCCTCTTATAAGCCCAGTGAAACATTATTTCAGTATTTCTGTCACTGAAATACAGTGATAAATGGTCTTCTTTTAAAATCAGTGGGAACAGAATAATGGATGTGCAGGAGAGCTTATTGACTCGCTCTTGCCAAAATGGAGTCCTGCCATGAAGTTCAGAAGGATCACAAGATGCCCTGGATATTCCTCGTGCTCCTCTTTTCTTGATGGTAAACCTGATGGGTTTGGGCTACACAAAAAGCATCACAAGATAATGATGGAAAAGCAAAGGAAACCTTCTATCTCTTATTTTACCATAACCATAACTTTCTTTTCCATCTCTCTTCCTATATTCTTTTTTATACAGTTTCACTCAAAGTTAATCACCTCCCTGCCTGAAAAACAGTCATGTGAATAAGATCAATAGCATGATTCCTCTTAACAGATGAATAAATGGAGAAATCTCTGAGAGTCCCTGGCTGTAATTAACCCTTTGTCAAAATCCCAGAAGAGAAGGTTAAGGAATATCCCAAGTGCATGTTCATGACTTGTCCAGCTTTGTCCAGCTGTCATAATACCTAACACGCCTGATTCCTGCTTCTGCCCACAGAGTTGATAACATTTCCCTGAATGAGCTTGAGAGCAGGATTGTGGCTGGTGCTCAGCATCCCATGCCCTTCTCTGTGTTTGCTGCATCCAGCACAGCAATCTCGCAGCCCTGCTGGCCCAAGCCACTTACTTACCCCCACTGCAGCCTAATCAGATGGCAATAAAAGCTTTTACTGTGCCATCCTGTTTGTGCTCAGCAGAAACATAAAGAGCATATTAGAAAATTGATTTTTGGCATTAATTGTGAGCAAAGAACATTATACTGAGTAGAGACAGGGTGTTTTTTTTCAGGCAGAAAAATTCTATTTTAGTCTTTTAAAAGCAACTGTGGAAGATGCTGAGCTAAGCCCCATGGACACTCTTTTCAAATACCATAAGGCAAAGAGTAGTTACTGAATCTCCTCAGTCTTATTAGCTTACATAAACATAAAAATTTGAATAATGTTTAAAAAGCTAAATTCTCCAGATAATCCACAATCAGTAAATGTTCATTACTGAGATGTAGCAAATATGCATGAGATTTCCCTGGTGGTATTTTGGTTGCACGATCTAAAGGGTATAGAAAAGCCTCCTCCATGTGGGGCTGGGCAAAAACTTCTATAGGCTCCTGAGGCCATTTGGGCACAGTGTGGACCTTCCTGGTCCCTTCAGGAAGGAGCAGGAGGAAATCAGAATTCACTGTCTTGTGTTACAGTCTGGTGATTTATAAATAAATCATCCCCACAGGATGATTGATGTCTCCATATAAATAATTAAGTCTTGACCTTATGTTATGACACCTGCTAAATTTTTTGGCACTTGAAACCAGTGCTCAGGAGACATTCTTGACTCTGGATAAATGAAGGTGGGACTGCATTCAAGGGGGAGGGGGAGACAGGTTTTTGTTTACCCTCATTTTGTTCTGTTTGATTCCATCAGCTAATTGATGATGATTATTAATCTCTGTTGCCATCTACTCTATGGATTTAATTCCTGCCTGTGATTGCTGTTGGAAAGTTTGCTCCATTAGAAGCAGACTTTGATTGGATTTCCAGAAGCCAGAGTTTCCCAGATATCCCCCAAATCATTGTGTTACCTAGTCCAGGCACCTTACAATTATTTTTGGTTGCGATTTACTTAGTTTGGTGGCAGAGCTCCAGTAGCCTGGGTGACACTGTCATTATGCTCAACCAGGCTAGGTAGCAGGTGTCAGCAAAAGTTTAATTTGGATGCTCATGAATTCAAAAGAAGAGCTTAACAGTTATCCCCAACACAGAGAGCTGCTGTGGCCTGAGCCTGGAAAAGAGAAAATCCCAGGGACATGAAAGGAATTGATGAGACACCAGGCATCTGACAAAATGAAATCTTCTCGGGATAAACTGAGGATAGCTTTCTTGTCAAATGGTGAGCATCATTGATAAACAAAACAGATTTAGCAGCAGCATTTCCAATTTTCATTTCTGAGACCGTTCAGGTTTACTACTCACCCTCTCTCCCTGGTACTGTAGATACAGCCTATTCTCTTAATAGCTGCAACTTTTAAATCTTGCAATAAAATACAAGAATTTTCTATGTAGGTGTCTAACATTAAAAAAAATGAGCAGCTTTGTGTTTTTTAAAACATGTTAATCTACATGCAACCTAAGTCAGCTACAGACAGAAAGCAGTATTATAACACAATTACAATAAGGGGTTTTCCTAATCCCTGAAAAATCTTAAAAAACTAATGACACAGCTATAACAAGGTATCACATCATTCCTGACTACTTCAACCAGCACCCGGGAATCCCAGACGTCAGCAGGGTGCTGTCCGGTTGCCCATCATGAGCACCCTGGGGTGAACGTACTTGTACAAATCGTTCTTCGCTGTATGCTTGCCGTGGTTTGAGCATACCGGTTCTGGAGGGCTGGGTGAGGTGTAAAGGGGCATTGCAAGGTCCGAGCTGCCAGTGTGGCCGAGCAGGGGCAGAGCAATCGGGACGTGCTGAAAAGCACTCGTGCGGGAGAGCAGCGCCCAAAGGAACCCCCTGTTCCCTAAAGATAGCTCCAGAAATTAAAAAGTGCCTCCGAGTCCCCACACACCGCTCGTGCTCGCACTGACTGAACTCCGGGTGAACTGGGCTTCCAATCTAGGGAGACGCCTGCATTTATCAACTAGTTTGCTTTGGACCCGTTATTTTCGTTACAGAAACCCATGCCGGACCCGTACCTGCAAGCGTTCAGCCGGTCGAAGCCGGCGGCTCCATCCTCCCCTGGAGGTGGGTCCCGGTGCCAGTGCCCCCGTGCCCGAGCGGGGCTGGGCCGGCCCCGCCCGGCAGCGGAGGGAGCGGAGCGGGCTGGGGCGGAGGGGACGCGCCGCAGCCCGGGGCGACCCGCACCGCGCCCGGCCCCGAGCGCGGCCGCTGCCTCTGCACCCCGCAATCACCGGCACTGGGAATTACAGCGCCGGGAGCCGGGAGAGCAGCCCTGCGATCAGGGGGTCGCGCCGCCGGGGATGAGGAGGGGACACGGGACGAGGGGCACCAGCGCGGCCCCGCCGCAAGTTTGGTCACTTTCCCGAAGTGGTGCGGGGAAAAGTTGGGGAGCGGCCGGGGGATGCGGGGATCCGGGTGGCGAAGCGCGTCCCGGGCCCGGGGACAGGGGGTCTCGCCACTGACCTGCGCCGCGGCCGCGCCGCCTCCCGCGCTCGCTCAGCGCATCCTCCGCGCCGCTCCCGCCGCCGCCCTGCGCGCCGCAGCCGCGGCTCCGCGCCCGCGATCCTCGGCGGGGAGGAGAGAGTAATGCGGGACAGCCCGCCCGAGACGGGAGGCCGCCGCCCCCCTCTCCGCCTCCCGCCCNAGCGCGCACCTCCGGGAGCAGGTGCGGCCGCGTCCGGCGGGGAGCGCTCCCGGTCCTGCCGCGCCCCCGGCGCATCTTCCCTCGCCGCGGCGCGGGCGGGGCCGGCCGGGGCCGCCGCCTTTCCAGGGGTGCTCTCGCCTCTCAAGTTTGACACGTTCTGGCGGCGCCGGCCGCTCCCCGCCGCGGCCGCCGGATCGTGCATTGTCTGCAGGGCAGTTCCAGCGGAGCGGGGCGCTGCGGGCCGAGCCTGTGACCGCCCTGCGCGCTCCCGGCTCCCGCATCCCGAGCCCGCGCGGCTCCCGGCTCAATATTGCACCCCTCGAGGGGCTGGTTGCGGGGAGGGAGGAAAGAAAGGTCCCGGGCAAGGTGCGGGGGAAGCCTGTGCGCCCCTGCTGCCGGGTGTCGTCTGGGAGGAAAGGAGAAGGGAGGCTCCTCCATATCCTCTGTGTGGATACAAGCATACTGCCGGGCGTCTCCTCTGGGCTGCAATTTGTAGGATGTGTATGTATTTTGAGACGGGTTGGGAAGATCGGTGGCCCATACTTGCTCCCAAAAGACGGTTGTGAACACACGCCGCAAGGGCAGACACAGAAGTAAATGGAAGAGAATTGAAGTGATGATGTCCTCGAAGAACAAACTGGAGCAGACACACTGTAGCCAGGGCATGGTGGGCACCAAGGTGCCTTATCTTGAGCCTGGATATGGACTGCAGAGTAACAGCACAGAAGGGGCCTCTTGCACTCTCTGCTGGCTATTTTCCACCCTAAAATACAGAGAGGATTTCCCACATAACTGTGCAGCAGAATAAAGAGTCTCATGAGAGCAGAACCAGGGCATGGCTGTAATCCCCAAGAATGGCCTCGGTGGCATGCCTGGCTATTGCTAGTGTAATGACGTGGCCGTTTAATTAGACTGAATAATGCCCCCAGAGCCTGTCATCAAGGGGTACATTGTGCTCTGCACCCACTCCTCAGTTTGGAGTGTGGATCCCAGGAGCTGCCTCTGCTGCCAGGGAGCCACAGAGCTGAGCTTTGGCAGCCTGGGGGCAGCGGGAGCTTGCCAAAAAGCAGCACCAGACATGCTGCCTTGAGTGCCCACCACCCACCTCCACCTGACACTGTGCAGTGTGAAATGTGTGTCAAGATGGATCCTATCTACAGCCCTCAGAATAATTCCAGGTGTGTCTTATAAATAAACTATGACATTTATCCTGTGACTAGATTAGCAGAAATATATTACACTTAGTCTGCTCCCTAGCAATCAATTGTTCTAAGTAGGTGTTATTTATTAAAGCATTGATTAGGAACCCAAGTCTGTAGTCCTTAAGCAAGCCAGCTCATTGCTGATAGGATGGAATATTTAAATGAGATTTTTGAGATCAGACTTTGTGTAATTCCATTGTCATAGAAAAGGAAGATGCATGTGACAGCTTTCCAGGGGAAGATGCATTCATGCCACTTGGAGTTTAAAGGAAGAATAACATGTGAAAACTGCAGTCATTGCTTTACCTGAGCACTTTCTGTTCTGCTTTCTATGGTGCAGGATGCATAAGCTGTCACAGCAAAATAATAAGTCTATAACTGGGTAAAGTGAGTTGCATACTATAAATGTAAAACACTGCTCGATGTCTGTTGCTATGGCAGGTGACCGGGGAGAAAACGTCCTCCAAGGGCCATCTCCTGGCATAAGGAACCTTTCCTGCCACATCTGTGGTGGGTGCCTTTGTGAGCAGGGTGAGCAGAGTGTGGCTCTGTATTCTCTATTCAGGTTGTGTTATGAAAAATGCTTTAAATGGATGACCTTGAAAACAAAGCCCAAACAAGAGTCCTGGCACTGGGTCCATTGACAGCGAGTTCTCTGCCTGCTGCCTGCAGGACTCACAATTATGTTTTTCTCCAATTTTGGCTCCATTACTTACAAAAAATTCCTGATAATTTGAAAAATAAGGTATCTTAAACCACTGATTTCTGGGGGTTATTTTTGTGTTGGGAGGATTGATTTTGATTTTTTCCCCTCTCTGTCTCCAATGGAACAGAAGGCAATGTGAATCCCTTTTGTTTACTTCTTTGTTTCTGCTCCTGACTGCTTATTAGCAGATATGTGTGTGGCTCTGCTGTGGTCTGGGGCTGGTTAGTGACTATTACAAAGTTAGGAGGAAGAGCGACAGTCACAAAGCCTTGGTTTTGAGAGGGTAGAATTAAGCGGAAAAAAATAAAGGAAATATTTATCTAGGAAAAGAATATATTTGGTAAGTGTTTATGCTAGAACAAGAAAAGATTTTTATTCTGTTATTTCTAGGAAATGAGATTTCCAATTATTTTGATATTAAAACATGTTAAAGCAAAGGCAATATTTATTGAAGGGTTTATTATCTGATTTATTAGTTGCACGGACTCAGACACTCAAGGTGCAAAGGAACACTCCAGCATATAATCTAGTATCGTGATCTAGTGATGCTAGTACCGTGCTTATAATCAGGATTTCTGATTATCATGCATTGCACACAGTCACTTAGAGCCCTATATAGAATCTAGTTTCTTTTAAGACTGGAAGGAATTGTTTACCTTTGCTTAGTCATCAGCAAATGCAACTTATATTTTCAAAATGTTTGCTGTGGAAAGATGGAGAACATTTGGGGGTGAGTGGAATTAATTGTAAAATTGTTTCTGGTGCCTGGATACATGTAAAATGTTTCTGGTGGAAAAAACTGGAAATTATTTATCTTGATGATTTGGAGCCTGATATTTATAGCAATACTGTTTGAATGCTTTAGGGAAAAGATCATTTCTCCCATCCTGCCAATTATTTGGGAAAAAAGGTCATTTTTTAAAAAATACTATATATAGGAAAGCTTATCTTATACTGAGTCTTTATTCATCTCTTGGAAAATAGCACAGAGAAAAATGAAGAGAACATATGGTGTCTTCTATCAGTCAGTCATCATTACTGCTTCTTCACACTATGTCATCACCCCACAAATAGCAAATGAGTGTGAATTTCTCCCTGCTGAAAGAGAAAAGATAAAAATGGTTAGTACAGCCAAGTAAAAAAAAATTAATAAATATTACAATAGCATCAACTGGAACATTATATAAAATATTAATGACAATGAGAATGCGGAGGGAAAACCCTCTAAACTGTCAAACAATAGTATCAAACCTGAAAATGTTGAGCTGGAGCAGAACTCATGAATTTCTCTTGATTTGATAACCAAGCTTGAAATATTGATGGGACACAGTCTCTCTTGCCCATTCTTTATGAATGATTCTGTGCTACTTGAGGTGCTCAAACAGGCAGAACTCAAATAAGAACAGCGAGGAATGTAATGTAATAGTTTGTCTCTGGGGCATCCATAAAATCTTGAATTTCCTTTTTAAGCAGACATCTAGGAAAAATATAATTTTATTTAATTCCCTGATGTTCCTATTACACTTTAGTATAAAGGTTGCAATTGGAATGCTTATCTGCAAAGCCCCTCTGCCATTCTTGATCTCTTGCAAAGAAATGTATGACAAAGCAGCCTTGGAAACAGCTGCCACAGGAACTTAATAAGCCTCAACACTGGAAACATCTGTCCCAGCTTTGGAAGGGATATTTCAAAACCATCCTTCTCGAGAAGCAGCAAAAGCAGTTGGGGTTTATGGGGGAAAAAAATGTATATACGTGTGTGTGTGTGTCTGTGTGTCTGTGTGTTTGTGTGTCTGTAGTTAGTGCAACAAAGCAGCAAATTAAGAGCCTCATTGAAATGTCTAGAGCAGATCTGGGCCATGTTGTCTCCCAGATCTCTAATCCTTCATTTCCTTTGCATCATTCCCCCAAAAAGCAGCTCATAACAGGATGCTAAAGCACCTGGAATGGAGCCCCACATGTAAACTACATGGGAACAAGCTCATTTGCAGACTCCACTGACTCTGGCACCCAGATGAAATAAATGTGTATGAGGTGCTTGGTAAAGCCCTTCTTCAAACATCTGCCCATGTAGGCTCTTGGGCTAGACTTAAGTTTCTCCTATGGCCAGTTCCAGGATCTAATTATGTTACTGATGCTGCTTTAGAGTTACCAGAGCTGACTGGGGGATCAAAGCTTTTCTCTGAAGGCCATTTTCATAAAATCGCTTACACACAACAAGTCAGTCAGGATGAGCTGGGCAGGCTGGGGTCTGGGACAGTGCCAGTGAGGGTCGAGGAAGAGGGGAAAGCACAGAGGAATGCTAGGGACAGAAGAAAGTAGAGTAATAGTGAATTTTCTGGGACAAAAATTAACCAAAATTAAGAAAGTAATAAATAATTCCATGCACTCTGCCCCTGGAGCAATGCTTCCATAGGTAGTATCTGGCAATGTTTCTATGGAGAGGCAGTGTCTTTTTCAGACCAAGAAATATCCATGGGACAAATTGTAGGGTACACAAACCATTCTTTAGGAACAAAATAAAAATCTCTGGAAAGATTATAGAAACCTCAAAAGACAGAACTGGAAGAGATGTATTAGATCATATGGTTTCTTGTTGGTAGAAGCAGTAATAAATTGCCCCCTGGAGATAGAGAACATCAGTTATTTAATAAAATATAGCCAAAGGGCCCAGAAGGAACAATATGGTTTAGACAGGAAGGCCTGAGAAACATTTGATTTAGTCTTAAGTGAGAACAGCCAGACCTGGCAGACTCAGATTCCAAAAATGGCATTCCAAACTACTCTTTGGAAACTCCATCAATAACTTGGAGTAACTGAGAGCTGGAGCTGTTGTGCTCCTTACTGGGTAGGTGTGGGAAGGGGTTCTTTCCACATACAAAGATGTGTGTTGAAATATTCCCCAGAACAACATATAAGGCTGCAGAGGTTTGGAGTATTTTACTACTCCTTTTTTTTTTGTCCATCCTGGAAAAATGGTGGTTAAGATGGAGTAATTGCTGATGGCTCTTCCAAACCAAACCTGAAGGTAATGCTGTTCTCTAAGGACTAGCTTGTTGCAGGTGATACAATGTGCTGTTCTAAGTTTGAGTCCCTTGGGGGTCTATTCAAGTCTTATCCATGCTGGCATTTGGGGCTTGAGGCTCTTTTGGATTGGTTTCATTGTCCTGGATGGATTTGCTTTGTCATTTCCTGAGACAGTAAAGCTCAGGGACAGAATTTGCATGCACCTCGTACGCAGCTCCTTGTTGTCTGTGTTTGGGCAAGAAATGAAACCATGATCTATCAGTATAGTGATGGACTTTGCTGTGCAGCTGTTGTGATGGTGCGGAGCATGTTTTTCCAAGTGGATGTGTGGAATAAATCACACTGGAAAGATGAACTGGGGAAAAATATTCTTAGTGTTGGCCAGTAAATGTGATCTTAGTGGGATCATTCCATCACTGAAGGAATGTGTCACAGCTCTTTCATAGGTGGCATAAACAAGTACCTTTTTAGGCTGCTGGGAACTGGGGCAGATCTCCTGACACTTGCTTTCATTCTTCTCAATTTTATGTGTTTTGTAAGTTGGTGGTATGAGTCAGCAGGGAGGGAGCACTGTGCAGGCATGTAAGCCTGCTCCTGAACCACTGTTCTGAGAACCAACCAAAGCAAAATAACTACAAAGTCAGGCTTTTCCCAGCCTCATGTTAGACCTGGCTTGTGATCCCTTATCAATGACCTTCTCTCTCTTCACCATCTCTTGCCTTCTGCTTCTCAGTCCCTGGAATGCACCTCTGCCTCATCTGTCGCACCCACCTGCTGCCAAAACAAGCCTGTCTTTGACCACAAATTCCTGCCACAAATTCCTTCTTTTTTCCTTTCCTGCTTCTGTCTTTTCCCTCTCATGCTACCATTAAGCTCTTTTTTTAACATATAATATGAAGAATTGATTTTGTGTGTGGTTTGTGCAGAGGGAGCTGAGCCTGTGAATGAAGCCGATGTTTCTTTTTCTTCATTCTCCCTTAGTTTTGCATCTGTCTTGCTGTTTTCAATAAACAATTAAAATAAGTACAAGTATTGTGGTCAACTGAGATTTCACCTAGTCTGCTTGCTTGAATACCCCCACTGTGAAAGGGGAATGCCATACTCTGGAGCTGCTCTGTGATCCATGGTTTCATTATGTGGCACTGCTCCTTGTTTCCCCTGCTCTCTCATTGTTTGAAATACTGAGAGGAGCAAACCAGGGGCAAAGGGGAAGCCATAGATTTAGGCCTGGCTTTGCATGACCTCATCAGCTGGGTTTTGTTTGCAAACCCACGGGTGCTTGAGATTCAGGTCATTGCTCTGAATCCCCCTGCAGTGGTAGGCGTGTGTGAATGCATCAGAGAGGAGACATAAATGACTCACACTATGATCCATCTTTATTTCAACAGTCCTCAGCAAAAGTGAGAGGCTGTCTTTTGTGTTGCAAAACCACGTTGATTTAATTTTTATTTTGCCAAGCTGGGTGTGGTTTGGGAAGAGGTACTTTGTATTTTATCATATCTATCTATCTATCTATCTATCTATCTATCTATCTATCTATCTATCTATCTATCTATCTCTATCTTCCAGAGGGTGAGAGCAGCACAGACCTGTGATTTTCACTTTGGCCAGCTTCTCAGAGGAAAGCTAACAGATCAGTTCAGAGGAAAAAAAGCAAACTACCTTTGTCCTGTAGATTTCCCCCTGTTGTTTTCATTTCTGAACAGGCATTGTCATCTTGTCTCATTAGACGTAACACAAGCTGAAGGTTAAGAAGGAAAAAATCCAGCTATTGACATATGTGATGCAAACCAGCTCTTATTTCCTTTGTAAGTCAGGAATTGTGGGAAACTGTAGCAGATGTCAACTGGGGAATCTGCTGCTGTCCTTTAAAAGGCAGCTGCTGCCTAGGTGAGCTGGTTTTCCTTAGAGCTAGAGCCAGAGTCAGGCTTTCAGTCTTCCCTGAATTTTGAATCACTAAAGCACCTGCAAGGTCACTTCCTGGAATACCTTTGGATTATCATCACTTTGGGCCATCTGGACTAGATGAGCAAGGTGATGTCAGTGAACTCCTTTGTGAGCAACTATCTATATGGCAAAGGGAAGAATGTTGTGAACAGGGGAGGTAAAAATCTCAGGGCAGACTCGGGATTTCAGGTTTATTTTGAACCAAGCAATGTAACCTTTCAAATTCACAAAGCATTGTCAGCTCTTGTAATCCTTTATTAGTCTGCTTAGGTTTGATTTCTGTTTGTATTTTTACTATATAGGGAAAAACAGATTTTGGCATCCTTTAGTCTGAACATTGTCAACTGTCACTGTAGGAATAGGGCAAGTAAGAATTCCTTATGTAAGCAAGATTTAATTGACTGGGCACTTAGGGAGAAGAAAAAAGGAGCAAGAAGAAAAAGGATTAGCTGTAGCTTGATTCAGGTACCTTGTCCGTTCTGGAAAGAAAGGAAAAGAGAACATAAGGTGCTACATTTGTGTGATTGCACTAAAATAGCAGCTTGTGTTTACATTTTAACTTTCCTTTACAAGGCTGCTGGCTGTGTAGCTGGAAGCACAGATTTGGGATGTGATGAGTACCTGTTTGCTGGGCTCTGTTACAGTGCCCCAGACAGCCAACACACAAATATCCTTTTGATATTATCAGTGCCAGCTTCTGAGGCCAAGACTTATGACACTGGGGATTTCACAGTGTCCTTGCAAGTGCCAAATGAGAATATGCAGAAAAAAAAGACACAAATAATGTTTGCTCTGTCTCTCTCAAACTGATTTTCCTTGTACAGTTAAAGTGCTCAGTGACTCTTTGTACTACTGTTAATTCAACACTGCAGTAAAATTGTCCCTTGTGTCATCTAGGGCCAGGCTCTGCCCCCAGGTCCGTTTTGAGGGGTTTCTTGGTATGTCAAGTGTCTCATTAGGCTCCAAGTGTGATAAAACACAAAGCAATATTTTATAGCATGTCAGACCTGAAGCACCAGTTGCAATGTAAATGTTCTCACTCTTGTATCTAATTCACTCACACTGATCCCTAATGTAGGTGGTTCCCTGGATGGTTTCCCCAAATACTGACAGCAAAACCACAGCCATATGCTGGAGGTGCCGATGGCCTTTCCTTTGTAATAACACTTATTCTAGTTACAAAGCTGTTCTCAGGGTTGAAGGAAATACCCTCCTTCCCCTCCCCTCTCCCTAGCTTTTTGGAGAGATTGAATAAAGACCTGACTTCTGGCTGTCACTCTGCAAATCAAGCTGTTTTCCAATCTACACACAGTTATTTGCCCTTCTGTCCCTTGAAAAGCAGTGATAGAGATCCCTGACATGAATTCAGTGATGACATGTGAACACTTTCTCATTAAGCAAGGCAATTTGCACTGGAACCTCGCTGCTCCTCTCAGAATGCAGTAAACTTTTTGTCTAATCCCACAGGGTCCTTGAAGATAATTTCATTACAGACTATAATATCTCCTAATGGAAACTAGGTAATAGACGTACCAAGAACTAGCAAACAGGAGATTTTGTGTCAAAAGAGAATTCAATTTTAATTAATCTTTTCAGAGTAATTCAATTGAGTCTTCAGGAGGAACCTATTTCTGCTTTTCCCTACAGTTCCCTCCACTGATTCTGTGTATTTTAAATCTGTAACTCAGTAGTCTAAGAGTATAGCTAAATAAAAAGCAAGAGATACATATTAGACCACAGCCTGGGAAATTTGCTTGTATACAAGGATTGGATCTTTTCCTTTTATCAGGACTCGTGTGTTTTGGTGAGAACAATGAGATCTTTATGGATTTCCTGTGTCTCATTCTCCCTCCTTCCCCCCCACAGTGCCTGCACAGGTGTATGTGTATCCACATCCATCTGTGTAAATATTTTGTTGTTTTTCACTGACAAGAAGACTTATCTTTTCTGACTCTTAATTTAAACATGAGCATTTCTTTGTCACTTCCTCTGCATCCCTTTAGCAGTGCAAGAAAGAGCCCTGTGTCAGCAGGACAGGTGCAGTATTTGTGTGTTTAGTCTCTGCCTGTATCCACAACCTCTAGAGCCAGATGTCATAATTCACACATGAGTGTCAGCCAGTTTAGAACTGATTCTCTTTAAAATGGAAAGAAAATGCATAGAATTTATAAACATGTAGCCCTTCTAGCCAGTTCTCTCCCGACCTCTGAACAAATAATTTCTCAGTTTTGATTTTCATTTTGTTTAAGGCTGAAAAAAAAGGATTTCTTGCCATCCCTCTGATTTTTGATTGCTTTCAATTAAAGCACCTTTATTTCTTAGATGATATTCCATTGGCCATGAAGGGAGCACATCACCCAGATGTGCTCTGCCCCCATCCAGCTGGGGAGGGCCTGTCCAAAAAGGATGTGGTTAGAAGGTAGGTTGGGATTCACTTGCTATAAGTGTACAAAGTACAAAATCATGTCATCCCAGTGCAGTGGTTATTTCCTGACACCCATTTTATGCAGAAGAATCTGAGGGTTTACCACAGAAGTGTTGGCCAAGTGAGGCCCCACATCATAGTTCTGAGCACAGAGCCAACGCAGAACACGCTCCCTCTCCCTCTCAGATTTCTGCTGTAGCCTGTAATAGAAAATAAATTAATGTACCCATTTTAATTTTAGGCAAGGGAGAGTGACATACATTGCTTATCTGGCAGTGCAGGGTGTCCATATCATCTCTGGCAGAGTGGGGAACACGCCAGCAAACAGAAACTGCTCTGCAGAGTGGGGGCCTGATGGAAGGTGTGCACTGCAGTTATTGAAGTGAGAGCAGCTGAGTGCTGCAAACCAGGCTTTAAATGCCCAATTTATTTTCCATTTAATTCTCCCCTTAGCTTTATTTAAAATTGTTTTGATAATGGGAGGCATTTGGCTCTGGGAATTTTGCACAGGGAGATGAGAATACTAAGAGTTTGATTTGCTGTTTCTGTAAGTATATCTAGTATTGCTGTAGTTGTACAGTGCAGCTTGAATTCTGATGCACTGCTTCCCCTCAGCACAGTGGGTAATAGCCAGAAAGTGTCACTAGAATGGGGCAGAGAGAAAAAGGAGAAGTAAAGAGTTGAAGGGAAGAGGGTAAAAAGAAAAATGGATCAATAAAAAATGGGGGAAAATAGAAAAGGGGATAAGAGTGGTAAATACAAATGAAGGGATAGGGCATATGTTAGAAAAAGAACAGGAAAATGTGAAGTGGCTTGAGGATGCTGGGAAATCTCAACCTTTCAAAAAATGGGACTCTGGGAACCAGAGTAAGGCTCGATGTTAGAACATTCCCTCACAGGCTGAGCAATGGCAGGAGTGAGAAGAAAAGCCTGAAAGGTAACTGAGGAGAATAAAGAGAGAGTATTTTTGACAGTGGATGCTGTTGGTAACAAGAAGGGAGGTGGTGCTGCTTTCTCCTGGGGTGCAGAGATGCTGATTGTCCTGCTGGGGGTTGTGAGGGACACAGATGCACAGCCGGACCTACCATGAGAACTCCCGCGTTGGAAGAACTTGACTTTACTGTACTTAAGGGCTATTTATTTGACCTGCTGCAGAAACTTGCTTTTCATTAAGGGAAAAGGTGAATCTGAGATAATAGCCTAATTTATAAAAGAAAGTATCTTTTCCTCAGCATTTTTAACAAAGGAGTCAAACGGAAGAAGAGAAGGCTGCAGGAGGAAGCCCCATGTGTCCACTGAGCCAGCAAACAGTTTGACCCTGCAGCTATTAGTGTTTATTTTGGAGCACTTTTGAAATGTCTGTTTCAAGGCACAAGTCTGCAGAAGCAGGGGCTGCCCGGGCTCCTGGCAGTGGCTGGCTGTGGTGGTTTTGCATGGGAGGTATTTATGAGAGTGATGCAAAGCTTCTAGCTACTGCAAAAACTGTGTATGTTTCTGAGAAAAACTCATGTTAGAGATGAAAGAAACCTGGGAACATTTTTACTATTCATGAAGGGAAACACAAGAGAACTGTTTTCTTGTAGAGAAGTCTCCATAACATTAACAAGAGAGACTTGTCTCCCTATGTGAACCAAAGAAAGACTGTTCTAGATGTAGTAAACTGACTAAAATTTTAAGGTTTGTTTCTTTACATTATCATTGAGAAATAAAAGGTTGTAAGGGGAAGAAAAGCATTCTAAAAATTTTGTTCTGATTCTTTTCACTCATTCTTTTAGTTACTGTTAATGAACTTTATAACCTTTTAAATTTTAAGCCTGCTTTACCTTTCTCCTAGTCCTACCTGACAACAAAAAAATAGATTAGTACATCCTAGTGAGTGTACTGGTGATTAGGCAGCACTGAACCCACCACACTTATTAGTGCATTAGCTGAGAAATCTCAAATGAACCAATAAAAACTGTGGAAATCCTTAAAATCAGAGGGTTTTGGGAAAGCTGCAAAAGGCAGGCCTCAGAGACAGCAGAACTGTATTTAGAATGAAGCAGTAGCCATAAGACTTATCAGCAGAAAAGTTATATGAGAAGTAGAAAGTAAGGACAAATAGAACAAAGGTCTGTGTACTAACACTTGGCTAGAATAACTCCCTAAGCTGCAGAAAAGTATATGTAATGAGATGTTAGGAAGTTTTAAGCTTAATAATGGAGCTCTGTGCATTGTGTTTTAAGGCTTACAAGCAGGTATTGTATTCGAAATAAGCAAGCATTGTTTTAACCAAAGGTTCGTGTGCTTATAGTGATTGGATAGAACTGCTGTCAATATGCTTTTGCTTTGTGTGATTGGCCAAAAAACTTTTAAAGTAAGTTGTAACATTAAGTTCTTTGTCTGCTGCCGGGGATGTGAGCTGCTGGCATCTTCCCATTGTCATAACCATGGAATGAGACTGATGCTGGAAAATAAAACAGCTCGAGACGTTCCTAGCAGTCCCGTCCCGTTCGTGATTTGTACACAGCCCCCGGCCAGCAATACAAAACCCCTACCCTGGCACTGAGCCACAGAGTCGCTGCTGGAGCTGTCCCAGCAGGAACCCATCACGGGGAGTGTCTCCAGAGTCCCTGCACAGCAGGACACCCTGACACCTAGCAGGGTGTGGCAGCACACGGCGCAGCACCAGTGGCGGGCTCCTGGGGTGGCCTGTGCACTGCAGGTGTTGGTAGAGGCTGCAGTTGGGTTTGTCAAGGCCTTGGACTCACTTGCCCAGGGCTCCTGTGGGTCCAGGGAACCTATAGTAAAATGCAGGGTGCCCCCAACGTGGCAAAATGATTGGCATCTGACTCACTGATTCAGAAGGCTGAAAAATTGCTTTATTAAAACTATATTATATTACATTATACTACACTATATTAAGGAGATGCATACTATACTATACAAAGATACATACTAAAGAAAAACCCGTGACTGTCTTGACAGCCAGGACACAGTTTTGAGCCAATTGGCCAAGGAAACAAAACAATCCTCAGCAGAATCCGACTGCCAAATCCCTTCAGGTAAACAATCTCCATAACACATTCCACATGTGCAAAACAACAGGAGCAGCAAGTAGAGATAAGAATTGTTTTCTCTTTCTCTGAGGTTCCTCGCTGCGATTCCCAGGAAGTATCCTTGGGAAGTTGTGCCTGCTTGCTCTCTATTAAGAGAGCTGTGGCTACAGGAACCAGGCTCACGTGTGTGCGGGCACATCAACCCTCTCTTTCTGTCCTGGTAGCCACGCTGCCAGGCAGGGAGCACAGCTAATGACTGCACAGAGCAGTGAGGAGCATGGGGTGTGGTGTACAGCAAATGCCTGGCATTGTCTCTTTTGACCACACAAAGAGCTGCATCTCTTGAAAACAAGACAGATCAACAAAGGTTAGGATTCTGTGTTCAGTTGCTTTAATTCCTGCGGGGATACTTGGATTGAGGAAAACTCAGTAAAAGTATAAAAACGTGGTAATATCCCTGAATGATTCTCCAGAAATGTGCTTAGGAAATTAGATAAATTATAGGCAACCCAAAGGAAGATGACAGCAGTGTTCCGAGCGCTCCATGACAGGCTGCAAATAGGAGCCATCTTTTTCTTAAATCAAAGTGATGGAGAAATATTAGGAAAATCTGTATATATTTGATGCCATTGTATGGTATGGCTAGCATCTCATCTGCTACCTGTTAAGGAGCAATGTTTAGTTACAGCTTCCTATTTACTGCCATCCTTTTCTATTTGAGCATGTGTAATTTAAAATCATTTGAAAAACCAGCGGAGTGAAACAAACTGACTGAAGCACACAAGGTTATTTCCTTAGAATTTGGGCTTTAATGGCATGCAGAAAGGGGCTTGCTTAATTTCCTTCAGGTAGTCTTTGATTTTTTTATGGTTCCTTTGAGTCCAGTTTCATATGAAATTGTCTTGGGAAGGTAAAAGGAATCCCAGTTCCTAGGAGGAGAGGGGCAAGTCCCCTTCTGTGTACCCCAGGGACAGGGGGGTGGCACCAGCACTGCATTTGGCCCTGTTTGGGAAGGAACATTTCTGAAGGTGCTGTGTGTACTGAGTAGGGATAAAATAAAGAACCATGTCAGTCCTGTAATTTTTGCAGAATAAAGAGGCTTCCCCCCACCCCCATCTCACAAGCATTTGGCTTAAAATGTGCTCTGACTCACTAGCCAGGTGGCTGGTAGGAAGTACAGAGCTCATGTCTCTGCCAGGGAGGGAGGCTGCTGCTCAAAGCCCTTTCTGTGAGTGCACAGAGCTGGTGCATGCCTGGGATTTGATGCTCTGGGATCTTCCCTCTCTCTGCCACAGACTTTGCCTGCCCTGCCATGCCTATTTTAAAAATTTCTGGGTTGTTTTCTTATGTTTCTTGTTGGAGTGTGAACCACCAGCCTCATGCCTTGGGTTCCTGCTGAAGCTGTTCAACCAAATTCCTGACTTGTGCAAAATACCCTTTTCTCTCCATCTGATGCAGGGCTTAGCAACACCCAGCTGTCCCAGGTGACTTTCTGAGAGGATGAGCAATCTCCTAATGCACTTTCCATCAGCATCCTGCTCTGCAGCTGTGTTGGTCATATGGCTGAAAGGCATCTGAATGTCACTGGTAGAGGTGACGTGTCAGGTGCAAGCTTCTGTACAGCCTTTGGCAAATGCAGTGGTGGGATCAAAGGTCTAAAGCTCTGGTAAACAGGACATAGCAAAGATAAACGGTCTTAAAGAAAATGCTCTCACTCAGATTTTGTGGATGGGCTCATCCTCATCCTTACTTCAGGATTAGGTTTTTCCTTGCCCCTTTTATTCCCTTGTTTTTCAGCTGGCTTTGCTATGGGTCTACAGGAACATTATTTCTGTTTAGGAGGTATGAAATAAGCAATTAAAACCCTTAGTTCTGTAATTTGCTATGTCTTGGCAAAGCTTGCCAGTGTCCCCACTGAAGGCATTGCTGGCTCTCCAGTGCAGATGCAGGGCTCTTGGGTGGGAACA
Organism: Pyrgilauda ruficollis; assembly: GCF_017590135.1. Classification (NCBI taxonomy): domain Eukaryota; kingdom Metazoa; phylum Chordata; class Aves; order Passeriformes; family Passeridae; genus Pyrgilauda; species Pyrgilauda ruficollis. The sequence goes on from NW_024510766.1 coordinate 730,814, forward strand.
TAAAGCTGTTAATGCTGGTGAACTCAAAACTTTGAATTAACTCTTCTGAAAGTTTAATTTACTTTTCCGACTTCTCTGAACCTGGACCTCCCTGAAGGCATCCCAGTAGCCCCAAGGGTGCCATTACCCTGTGGGGCTGGAAGTTCTCCAGGGCATGGATCATTTCATCCCACAGATCTGGTGTGTGTCATCCCCAAAGGCTCTGACCCCACAGGCAGCTGGAGGAGCTGTGCAGCACATGCACTGTGCAACCGCAATAAGTTACATGAAAGTAGGAAATAGGAAGAGAGATTCTATTTTTGTTGCCTTTTATTTTTTCTAGGCCTCAGAATAACAGAAGTTATTTTTCTCAAGTTGTCAAGGAAAAAATATTGTGTTGAAGTAGAGGCTGAGCTTAAGGCAACTCGGGTGGAGCAGGAGCTTTCAGCAGTTCCTTCCCCATGTGCAAGCACCTACTCGGGCTCTTGGCTCTGCCTGCCCTGTGTTCCAGCCAGGTTTTGTCCAGGAGTTGGGCGTGCCCAAGCAGAAGAGGACTGGGACACCTGCACATCAGGAGCTGTTGGGAAGGGAGGAGGGATCTGGACAAAGCACTGCTCCACCACCAGACAGTCCATGCTGCCTGGGAGCAGAACATGAGTATTTCTCCTTTCCTACCTCTGTTCAAGGAGCAGCAGGGAGGCACCAAAAGCTTGCTCCCTACTACTGAGCAGTGTGTTCTGCACTTCTGCAGCAGCCAACAAACACTGAGTAAGGTTCAGCTGAGGTTGGGCCTCCAGGGATTAGTTCCACTACGGGAAGAAAGAGACCCAAAAGTTCTGTCATTATAGCAAAAGGAAAGAAAGTGATATGAGCACAGATGCTTGCATGATTTTGTATTTTAGAAAGTACAAAGTGTCTGTAAACCTGCCAAGGAAAAGGGTTAAGCTTGGTTTTGCATCTTTCTTTTAGGCAAGCAGGCAGCGTGCATGGAAGCCTGCTTGGAAGCACACTTCAGATGGAAATGGCATCACTACTACTTGGCAGTGGCTGATCTTGTCCCTGTAACACACTGCAGTCATAGCCAGGCAGTGCTTCATGGCAGGATGGCAGACACAGCCCTGATTTCGTGTGAGGGATGGGGAGAGCCCTGAGCCCCCCCAGGGCTGTGTCCCTGCAGGCAGCTCTGCCCCAAGCACAGGCCTGGCTTCAGTCAGGTGTTATTGTCTATCTGACATGTGAAATATCTGAATCGAGCACAGTGTTAACAACTGGCATGTTAACAGCCCATTTGGAATCTCAAGGGAAAAGAGAGCCTTTGGAGCTGATACAGAGTGTGGTGGGGTGCACAGGGACATGCTGGGACGTGGCTGTAGCTGATAACAATGTGGTTTGCTGGAACCTGAGGGGTTTATTAAAAGCTGCTCTGTTTCACATTTTGTCTACCCATATCTATATTTTGCTAAAAAAGTGACATGTGAAATGTAGATTTGGATACTTCAAAACTACCTAGTCTCAAAAGCACTGACTGAGATGTGAATGCCTGAATTTCATCACTCTTGAGGATACCTTCCTGAACACAGACACTGGAGAAAGTTAAACACCAAGAAGAAATAATTTCTTACTTCAACTGCTGCCAAATGATGAATACTTAACAATGCATGTGACTAAACGGACATCAACATTTTTCTAGCCATGCTTTATAGCTATTATTCTTGAGACTGGTCATAGTCTGAGGGGCAGGTATGCCAAAACTCCTTGGTAAAAAACATAAGAAAATTTGGAGTTTGAAATAACTCTATGACTGTCTGCCCATTTCCCTGTCCATTTCCCCACCTGTACCCTTGTCCATCCTTGGCCTGGCCAGCCAGAGGGGAGCCACATCTTGGATGGCAAAGGAAGAAGCACCTTCCTTGGTGCTAGAAGACTGAGTCTTAGTGCTGTGCTTTGGAACAGGTGATTGAAGAACTTGATGAGGAAGGATAAACGCAGCAGGATAATCAGAGTACCCAGCAATCCCCAGAAATGGCCTGTCCCAGGTGAAAGGAGCTGCAGTGTGTCAGCAGGGATGCAATGGCCATGTCCTGCTCTCAGTGGGACCTAGCAAGAAGTCAGCAGATCCTCCAGTTTGGCATCAGCAAAATCACAGATGGAATTGTATTTTCTGAAATTTTTGAAGGAGAGTACAGCTCTGCCAGCAGAGTGAATGCAGTCAGATCCAGCATAGCAGCAGTGGGGCTGGGACACCATTTTATTCTTCTCAGTTTTTAATAATTCTGGGCTTTAGCACTGCCACTTATTATTGCAGTAGCTGACAGGGGACCTACAGGAAAATCCAGTTTTATTGAAATTGAAAAGGTCAGTTTTGTTGAGCATTTCCATGGTGAAAATGGTGAGTTAAATGTATTCAGACTTCTCAAGCTACTCAGCTCCATGGTCAGACTGACCAACTGGAAGATTTTTCCTGCAAGCTATTGTAATAGTATCTCATTGCACAGCTTTTGTGTGTGGGGTGGGCTTGAGGTTTTTGTCAGAAAATAAAAATTGCTGGCCAAATTCTTCAGCCTTTGCAGTGCTGTTCATGGCCAGACTGCTGCCAGGCATCTTGTGACAGGCTCTGAAGGCAATGGGAAGGCAGCTTTTCAGTATTTCCATTTCTGTCTCACCTGGGACTTCTGCTGACTGCCTTTTTAAAGGGTGTTTTGTGTAAACATTCCTTCATTTGTCTCTGGCAAGTGTCACCTGTGACTGTTGTTCCCCCTGATGTCAGTGAGGTCTTTGCTTTGTGTGGGTTAGTCCATAACAGGATACATTTTATTAGGGCCCAGATTGATTTGGTTAATTGTTCAGGTGAGTGTGAACTCTCTATCATTCCCTGAATACTGGATGCCATTCACAGCTCCTGCCTCAGGAGATGCAGACCCCTTCTCTGAGGTGCTGCTACACCTTGAAATGCTCCCTTTCCTGTCTGCAAACTTGCAGGACTCCCTGCCCCAGCAAAGGAGCTGGAGCTGAAGAGGCTTCTCTGTGTGCAGTAACTCCTTGGAAGGAGCAGTAACACATTTCTTGTTCAGTCATTGTAACTAAATGCCCAGTCCTGCTCTAGGAATTTTCAAATAATTCATCAGTCTCATATACTTTCTTTATTTCTTCTTCCTTCTGCTTGTTACTTAGGTGCCATGGGCATAAAGATCGAGATCTTCCTTTTAAAAAGTTCATCTGCTCCCACCTCTCACTGCTAATTAGTTCTTTCTTCCCACAGTTTTCTCTCAGTAGCCAGGTATGGTGGCACTTCCTACAGGGTTTTTTACCTTCTGTGGTGTAGGCTGTCACTGATCACGTGCAAGGGGGTTCTGTCACCTCCCCTGGCTGTTTTGTAGACATCATCGTTTGCACGAATTATCAAAAATGTGCAGAGAAGCCATTGCCCTGGGAAGGGAGTGCTGTCCTTCACAGGCAGGCTGCGACCCCTGCCCCAGGGTCTGACACAGGGATGGCAGCCGTGCTTCTACCACAGCCCTGAGTGTCTTGTGCTGGATTGCAGCTCAGAGGCTGGCTGAGAGCACAGAGGAGGGGCTGGCAGTGGCCTGCCAGGCTGCTGGCATTGGTGGCTGTCCCCATGGGAAGCTTGGGCAGCAGTGGGGCAGTGTGAGACTGCTGCCCCCAGTTCCACTAGCCCACTCCCCTGGATGAAGGGCAGGGAGAGCATGTCAGTGAGAGACTCCCTGCAAAGACTGGAATGAAATAATTTTATTTTATGACTTTTTGCATGGATGTTTGTACCTTGAGATAATGCCTGAGCAGGGAGGCACTGCTCAGCTGAGCTCTGGAGCCCTGCTCATGCTTGTGGATTTTGGATGTTGCCACACTGGCCTGTGCAGTTTGTACAGGCAGCAGACCCTTGAGAGGCAATGGTCATGTTAATGGGAGACCTGCCTGGCTTTTATAACCTTGGATCCATGCCCTTCACTCCCTCCTACCCCTGACTCTTTACCACAGCTTCTCCTTCTGCTCTGGTGCTGCTCACCCCTGTGCCAATCAAGCAGCTTTTCCCTTGGTATAGCAAGAATAGCTGAATCTTGTATTTTACTTGCAAGATACAACTGTATGTAAATTGAGCTAATTAGCTTTGGTTGGGTTTTTCTTTATTTTTTCCTTTCTTTCTTATTTTTCTTTCTTTTTGCCCACAGTAGACTGCAATATGTATACCACGGTAATCCTTGTATAATATCCTCAGTGTTTTTATAGCTCCCAGTTGTCCTGTACCCTCATACCTGCCAGTTTCTCAGTGCAGTACCATACACCATGCAGCAGTGTGGAGCTGCTGGGAGGCTGGGCAGTGCTGCTGGTCTCCCCTCCACCCCCACACTCCACCACAGCTGCTGCTTCAGGCACAATCCTCTCTCAGTATGTTCTCCCCACATTGCACATGCTTTTCAAATCCTGGCCTAATGGTTTTTAACCATTCCAGCTGATTTCAGAGGGGTTCTTCAGCCTATACATGTAAGAGCTGTTTCATTTTGCATTCAATGTAACATAAATTGAAAACCAGTATTGCAAACTTTGGTTACTTTTACTTTGTTTTTTGCACATACATGCACATTCCTGCTTACTTACAACGGTTTGGCTGTTTATTTCTCAGACCAGGCAATTTTGCTATTAAAATCTGCAGAAGATTTTGTTTTCAAAAACAGATGAGCACCCACAAATTGGTGTGCATTACTGTTCTCCATTTCCCAGGGATGGAAGGTGAAGAGAAGAGAAGAGAAGAGAAGAGAAGAGAAGAGAAGAGAAGAGAAGAGAAGAGAAGAGAAGAGAAGAGAAGAGAAGAGAAGAGAAGAGAAGAGAAGAGAAGAGAAGAGAAGAGAAGAGAAGAGAAGAGAAGAGAAGCGAAGCTCAAAAATTAATATTACAAATCCTTGTTTAGTTTGCAACTGGCCTGGGGCATCTCCTTTCACATGGGAACTGTGCATGCTCACAGAAGGATGGCACAGCCCAGTACAGGGAGGGAAGCAGAGGAATGTCCCCATTGTGATGGTAGAGATGAGAGGAACAGGGACATTGAGGAAGTCAGGATGAAGCAAGGAATCTCTGGCAGAGCTGGAGCTCACTGCAGAGTCCCAGCACATCCGTGCCTTATCTGGAAGATGATTTTTCCCCTTGTTAATAGTGAATATGATCTTTCAAATATTTTTTTGATTTTATGTTCGTTTACATTTAATAGCTCATCTTTCAGGGAGGACTCCGTCCTGCTTGCTACTGCATCAGTTTGGGCTGATTTAGGTATATTGGGAGCTAAGGATGCTCCTCTTTTCCTAAACCAAGCCCTTCAAGAAGCTGATGCTATTGACAGATTACCATTTATAGCTCTTTATTGCTTACTGTAGGTTTATTGCAAACTCCTTTCCTGCTTAGTTTTCCTTCCCTCTCTCAGAGCAAACATAATGTACAGCCTATGTAAATATAAAGCATTAAGCAATTACTGGGTTATTTCAGATGCAGCACTAATAATATATCATTTCTGGAAAGCACAGCTTCCCATGTTGTCTGGTACAATACTGCCTGAAAGGGACCTCAGCCATTACTGCTGCATCCCTGAGTTATTACTCACCCACCCCAGGAAACAAAGGGGAGTCCCAGAGGTTAATGTGGTTAGTAAAGCAATTTGAGGAAGATGAGCTTGAATCTGCTTACACAATGCACAGAAGATATTTAAGCAGCAGACTTCCATCTCCTGCTCTGCAGCTCCTGCATCACTGCCGTGCTTCTGCAGGGACTGCCGGGCTGCTGCTGGAATGAGGAGCAGCACCTCTGAGAATCTGCTGTGTCTGAGATCCCCCAGGCACATTGCCTGCCACCAGTTTTAAGAGGCTCCATGTGGGTTCTTGCTGAAAATGAAGAATCCTGAGTCTGCATGGCTGTTGTGTGCTCCTGTCCTGCTCAGACACAGCCTGGAGTGGCCCGGTCAGTGCCAGGTGAGGGAGGAGGGCAGCAGTGCCAGGGGATGAGGGGCAGCTGCCAGCTGAGCACCCAGCCTGCTTCCCTCTGCAGTGCACACCCTCTCTTGGAGGGTGTTCAGTTTTTTAGCAGGTGCCAAAGGCACATTGGTCGGGCAGGCTCAGCAAAGTTTGTGCTGCCTGCGTTGTGCCCGTTCAGTGGATAAACAGCAGAATGGATCTCCAGAGCTGTCAATCCCACACCTCCGCTGGCACTGCAGGGCCTAAAAAAGATGTTTTTAGAGAAAGGTACAGATGCACTGTGCTTCCTTGGAATACAGAGTTGAAAAAAAGCTAGGATGTGCTCAAAAGCCTGTCTGTAGTCTTCTTTTCTGCACCTAAAAAAATCCACCTTCTGAACTTCTAAAGTTCATTTGGTAAAATATTGAAATGAATGCATTGTGGCTCCCCGCTGGAGGAGGCTCCTCGTGGCTCAGGACACACAGTCACTTCTGAGCCCTGCAAATCCCCGTGCCCTGTGCTGTTATTTCTGCTTCAATAGGATTTGTTTTGAATGGGAGTGGGGCTGTTTCCAGCTCCCTGCTGAGCCCCCAGACCCTGCTCTGGAGCCTGGCCCTGGCAGGGAGGGGCTGGCCAGCCCTGCCCGTGCCAGCCTCGCGTGGCAGCGCTGGTTTCTCCTTTAGCGCTGAAAAATGAGCTTTTACTGATGGATTTTTGGCTGGCCTTTGCCAGGCATTTGGCTCGCAGCTGAGCTAGCTGTCATGGCAGTAATGGGACTGCCTATGATCCTGATAAGGGGTTGGTTTGCTGATGGATTATCTTGTCCTTTCCTTTTGCACTTGGGTATGAAGAACGTGCTTATGTTTTCTTAAAATATCTGGTCCCTAATTCCAGTTTGGGAACCATGGTGTATGGGTGTGCTTAGATATGAAGGTGTGGTAAGACAGAGAGACAAACCACAGTAGTGGGCTGAGCTTTTTATCTTTGAGTCTTGTTACATTTGGAGTACTATAGGGCAGATCTTTGGTGCAGTGTCCAGATTTAATTTGTATTTGTGTAGGAATAAGCAGTGCTCACTTATCTAAGCAGCATTTGCCAATTACATAAACAACATTTATAATTATGATTCATTTATTTAGATTTTCTCTTGTGGGATTTCCACAAGCACAGAGAATTAGAGAGAATTAAAATAATGTGGCTAGATTACTAGCAAGGCATTATTTCAGGCTTGCTCTGGCTGTATATCATTCCCATTTGATTCAGTGTGTGAGTGCAATGGCCACAGTGTAATTCTTTATGGACATAATAAAAATCTCCCAAGCTGAACATTAATTGACAGCCTGTTTGGATGACCTGATTATAACCTGCAGCAGGACCAAGGCAAGTTTTGTTTCTGGGGAAAATAACTAAACTTGGGGCACCACGAGCACTTCTTGCCTAGCCATCTCATAATGTGCTTGTCTTGGGAGCACACAGAAATTTCCAGTGCTGGGCTTGTGCTTTTGTTAAATTCAGAATTTCAGCGCATTGAAGCAGAAATGATCAATAGTTTTACACATCCTTCTCTCTTTTTGATGTGCAGGATCTGCTGAGCAGGGCTGAAAGGCTGCTATTTATTCCTTTGGGAAACACTGGCCTGCTTTGGTAAAATGATTTTTGTTGGAAGAAAATTTTTGATTTCTTGTAGAAGCCTTAGAAGATGCAAAAATAAATATTTTTAGTTCAGAACTGGAGAAAATTAAAATGTTTTCAACATTTCCTTAAAAAGCTGACTGCTCCAGTAGGAAACCCCCCCACATTCTGCCATTCCCTGTTCTGTGGTCTGTTCCTTGAACATCCTTCACAAAAATCCCCCAACACATTCATAAAAGAAAATTAGAAGGAAAAATTTCAAGCAACCCTTATATTTACAAAGGGAATTTTTATCAGCTCACAGTTTCCAGAAGAAAATCTCATTCCTGCAGAAGCAGGAACCCAGACATATCTCCTCTAATGAATTTCAGCCAGGAGCAGCAGTGTGTGATGGATTGGCCCAAGCCTGTGCAGGGGGTGGATGCTGATAGTGCTGTGAGCAGGGCAGATTGGCAGATAGCCCTTCTCACGTCCTGCACAGGAAATGACAAACCCCTATTATTTACTGTCCTTAAATAACTTGCCACAGTCCAAAGCTCCCCCCTGTACTTGGCCAAACTTCCCGAGAGTTACCGTAATTCCAGTGGGCTCACTGAGCACCTTAGGACTGAGCCTTGTGCCAGGACACCACTATTAAGCATCCAGTCCTGATGGTTTGTAACTGGGGCTGGAGAGGAGACATCCTTCTCATTTGCTGCTCTTCCAAGGGTGGCAGAACCACTGGGCTGCCCCTGTGGGCTATTGGGGCCACTAAATGGTTAAATAATGGTAAACAGCACACATGGGAAAATGGGAGGTTGGGAGAGTTCCTGGAAAGACAAGTCCCAGCCAGGTGCCCACATCTTCTGGTCTGATTTCTGCTGGGAGTTAGGCAGGAAAGGAGCCTGCTTTGTCCATGCTGGCAGTCAGACAATTTTCAGGGAACATTTTAATGAAACAGATAAAGTCTCCTTTTTGGGGAAAAGTTGATTCATTGACATTTTCTGACAGAACATGTTCTGTCAGAAAATCTCTACCTACTCTGAATGAGAGGGCTGGTTCTGGCCTCTGTGCTTCAGGCTTATGTTTGGATATCAGATAGTGAATTTTTACCAGTGTGAGCAATTTCCTAAAAATCACTTTAGTATTCTGGCAGTTTGTAAGATGGGGAAAAAAACTTAAAAAATGCTTAGGGGCAAATTTTCTGCGTGGTGTACAGGGAATTTTAACACATAATAACTGCAGCTAGGTGAGTAGCTCACTAGGATGGAAATTTACTTCTTCATACCTTGAGATTATAAGTCAGGATATTTCTTTGTGTCAGCCTTGGGGATTTTGCCTTTTTTAGATCTCAACTTTGTAACTAAGTGGAAGCAGATGAAGTTTGTAATGCACAGAGAAGGGAAATTTGCACTGCTCCTTAAATCAAACAGGGCTGAAATAGCTCAGGAAGGCTTCTGTGAGGCAGGAATGCTACCCTTCCCTAAAAATCCTCTGGTAATCACATGTAATGGTTGTGCTGGGAGCTGAATGCATTTCAAATGGGAATTAGACCTATGTAATGAAGATAGTGGGGCATAATTATGGCACTTCATAACTGAGATTGATAGATTTGCATGATACCCCGGCTTTCAAAGCATCTGCAACATTCCTCCCCAGTTACCTTAAGAAATTTCCTAACAATTTGAGACCGAGGAATGAGGAAGGCAGGCCTTTGACACAGTGCTTTAGGTAGGGCAGTGCTGTGATTTGATCTGGTGGTGCCTAGTGTTTAACAGGACACTGGGCTCTGAACTGCACCACGGACCAGAAGTTTATTTTAGAGAGCATCTCTAAAATAGCTTTTTCCCTTTAGAAAGTTTTGATTCCCTGAGGAAAGATCAAGAACAATCTAATCCAAATTAAACCCATGATCCCCACATGCTGGAGGTGTGAAGGCTCTTGGCACCTGCTGCTTTGGTCTCCTGATCCCACTCCAGCTGAGCCTGCTCATGGAGACCCTGCTGGAGCCAGGTGCAGGACTGCCTCCCTTTGTGCTGCTCTAGCCCTGGGTAGCTCTTCCAGGGGGAGTAAAAACATCTGAAGGCTGCTCTGAGTGTCTCTGGTGAATGCCAGCCTCCAAAACAGTACCCAAGGGACAGCAGGGCCTAGGAACGGGGACCATGGACCTGGAGGGGAAACTGCAAAGTTTGGCACACAAAGAAAAGCTGAGAGAAAATGTAGGTACTGTACTACCAAGATTACGAGGAGGTAATTCCTGTCACCAAAATACTCTTAATTAGAGCTGACTCTAAGATCTGACATATTAGAGGTTTTGATAGGGACTGAGACATGGATAATTTGGGGTGAAAGCTTTTGTTGACTTTGTCTTCCAGACTGCTCTTAGCAACAGGAGCAAGCATGTGGGATGCCTCACATAGTTCTAAAGGTTTCCATAGTTTATATATAGTTTTGAGAGTTATCAGATTTCCAGAATTTTTTCCATATTTTTAAGTTTCCTCCTCTTCATCATATCTTAACTTGACTACAGAAGCTGTAATAACAAAAATTTCCTTCGCTCTTACACCACTCTAATCTGACAAAGCAAATAGAGCCACATTATTACACTCAAGATGTAAGCAAAAGCCAAAAACCCCAATTAGCCTTTCTCAATCACTGCTAAGTTGACATGGGAGGGATGAAGATAATACTGAAAAGAAATATTAGTTTTAAAATACTTGTGTAAGCTGGAGAAATTGTTCCTAGCCAGCACTTGCAGACTACAATGCTGATGTCAAAAGTCTCTGCACAGAAAATTGTGCAAGAACAGAGAAGCAGAACAAAACATTACCAGCAGATCTCTGCAAAATGCAAGTTTCACTTCGAAACAGCTGCTGCAATAATTTTCTTCTGATTTTGACCTTTGTGAATTTAATATTACAAAGCTGTAGCTGTAGCTTTGGATTCAGGTGAAGACAAAAACCTAAAAATAAACCTAATTTGTTCCAAGACACAAAACTGAGGTCTGAGTAACTTCAATGTGCAATTACAGGTGTGCTCAGGTTCACTTGACTAGTTCCTGTAGAGAATCAGTTGAAAACACTTGCAGTGTTAATTTAAAGCTAGGAGCAGAACTTGCCAGAAGACAAATCAGGCAGGTTTCCTGCAGCTTTATGTTGCTTCAGAAGACTTCTTCCAAATGAGTAGTTTTCTCCTCCTGCTCATTCATTAATTCTACAGTGCTGTGCCTACTGTCAGAATGTGGTGTGGGGGTTTGTCAGTGAATATTATTATGGCTGCAAGCCATGAATAGGGTGAGCCAGGCAGAGGGGTGGGCTGCTGGCAATGCTTGTGTCCTGGTTGTGTCCTGGTGTCCCTCTCCACGCTGGCAGTGCCTGTGCTGGACCCCAGCAGGCTGCTGGGCATGGCCTTGCACTCTGCTGGCTCCAGAGGGGTCCTGGTGCCTGCAGTGCTGTGCTGCTGTGTTTCAGCTGAAGAGGCATTACTCACAAAGTGGTTTGCAGGAGTTGGGGGGTTTGGGATGGCAAGGAAGGGCTCCTTGCCACTGCCCGTGCTTGAGGGGGCTTCCTTCTGGAGGTTTTGGAGTAGTCTCTGTGCAGCTAACACAAAAGCAGTGCCCAAGAAACATGGCTAGACAGTCAGAGGTGAGATTGGACAGGATAAATGTCCAGGAAGGGAGCATTTTAAGGACAATTACACAAGCTTGTTTGATCCTAAATTTCAATTAAGAACAAATAAAATTATACTGCTGGGCAGTTAGAGATCTCTCTGATCACTTTAAGGCATTGCCTAAGGGAATCTATGAATATCCAATGTGATGACCTCTCTTATAATATTGCAATCACCTGAAAATATATGAAAATATAAATCATGGAGGTTTTTTATCCTTGAAGTAGGATTTGTGTTACTTTTTTTTTTTTTTTTGCCTTGATTGACTGGCACACTCTGAACTCAAGTATTCAGTGGTTAACATTCCTTGATCATTGTATGTTGATCTTGACTATGCCTTTCTCATCATAGGATTGATTATTGAAGTAGTTGTGTGAGCCCATGCTAACCTGGTTTCAGATTATTCCAGTGGGTTTGAACTTTTTTTTTTCTCTAATAAAACCCTTCATCTGCAGTGTCTGTACAAATTGGCTCTGATGCCTCTTTTTGTGCAGGGCTGGGGATGCTGAGTTCCACACTGCTTCCTATTCCATCAGCTGTGAACAAAGAAACTATTTGATTCCTCATGTCTTTTCACCAGAGCTAGCTAGCTAGCTTTTATTTAGCATTAGGCTAAATAAAAATCCTCATTCACCGTTCCACTTAGGCCTGTTTTCTAGGCTTTGACCTTTCCCACTGCTGTTCTCCTTCAGACCCTCAGCAAGTGGTCCAGGTCCCTCCTGAAGGACAGTGCCCCACACTGCTAAGCTTCCCCAACAAACTGTACAACTTGCAGACTATCCCTTTATTTATGCATGCCTGTCTCTTTCAGAATTGTGGCGTTCTTGCTTGCCACTCAGTATAATTCTTACTATAATTCTTAGATCCTTTCATAAAGAACTTCCAGCTAACCAATTTTCCTCCATCTTGTATTTCTGCAGTGGAGTATTTTTGCAGGTTCTTATTGAAATAAATTAAAAACAAGCCCTCTTGTTTGTGCTAGTTCCCCAGCTCGCTGGGGCCATTTGCAATTCTGATGCTGTCCTCCCACACATTTGCAGTCCCTTCTGGCTGGGGTCATTTGCAAATGTACTGAGAATACTCCATGTCCTACCTTGCAGGTCACAGCCATGTGGCATTGAGCAGAGCTGGCTCAGGACAAATCCCCAGGCAATACCTTTGTTTTGTGCATCCTTCCAATTTGAACAGTAAACAATCAATAACTCCTCCCCAGCTTAAGTCACCCTGTCTTTCTTGCTTCCTCCTACAGAAGTTTAATCTACATTGTATATATCTGTAGCTTATATAAAAATATGAGAAACAGTGTCAGAGACTTAGCAGGTTAAGTATGGGGTTTGCCCTTCTCCCTTCACCACAAGGTCTGCTACCTTGTTGCAAAATGAAATGATATTGTTTTGATATTATTTTTACATGACAGATTCATGCACAGGGCTGTTCATCTCCTTCATGTCCTCCCTGGCCTTACAAATCACTTGTTTATTTGTTCCAGCATTCTCAACTGCCCTTTCATTCCTCACTCTGCCATCCTCCCCCGTGTTCAGCTTGGGCACTGTCACTTTCCAATTGTTTTGTGCCTCTCCATGACTTCTCCAAGGTGAATTCCTACTGATGGCCCTGACTAGTTCTGTGTAATGCCCTATGGGCTATTTACCTCAGGAGCTAACTGGCAATCACAGAGACCAGACTTACTCAAGTACCCTTGAAACTCAGTTGCTGTGTGTTTTCTTTCCCTTTATGCAGTTACTTTCATCATAAGTCTAAATTGTTGTCCACCTACTGTGGACCTGTTGATGGAGATTATTGCTCACAAGAAAGCCTCGAAATCATCAGCATTCACCTCTGCCATACAGAGGTATGACACTCCTGGTTTTCCTCCAGTTTCCTCAGTTATTAGGGTTCTTAGGTCATTGCTTAGCTGTAGCACGTTCTGTGACTTCACTGACCTTCCAGCCCCCTTTGCAGGGTGACACTGCCCTGGCAGGGCTGGGCACGCCAGGTGACACAGCCCTGCTGGGGGCACAGCAGGGGACCCTGGGGCGGGCACAGCAGGGCTTTGCTGCTGCAAAAAGGCAAAACTTTGCTGCTCTCCTGCTCATCCAGGGTCGCCAGGTGACACAGCCCTGCTGGGGGCACAGCAGGGCTTTGCTGCTGAAAAAAGGCAAAACTTTGCTGCCCTCCTGCTCATCCAGGGCTGCTCAGTGATCACACAGAAATAAACCTGTCTTAATTCACCTCCATCCTTGGTTCTCAATATATACTGAGTTAGTGCAAGCTAACTACATCACAGAATCACAGAGCATTCTGGGCTGGAAGAGACCCACAGGGATCATGCAGTCCATGGACTCTCAGATGACGTGGCCTTCATTTTCCTTTTGGGAGGCAGAAGGCAACTGGTGAATGTCACAGACAGCCCCTGTCCTCGTGCTGAGCTGCTCTGCTGCAGTTCTGTCGCACGCAGCCGTGTGCAGCACAGCCAAAGCACCACAGCTGGGAGGAAACTACGCACAATGAAACTCCTCTGGCCCAGCCGGTCTTTGTGATATATGAAAGAATTGTGTTAATTTATATAAAGTGGCTTTTGCTAAGGCTGCTCCTACTTGAATTTGATTTTGAAAAGAAGGAATTATTCTCCCTCCTTAATTCAGACTTTGTAATGCTTATTGCATTCTTCGTTCAGGTCGCTCAGTACCTGAAGCATCCCACTGCTTTTCTCCTGCAGATAAAATGATGCCTTTTGTTTCCCTTTTCAGGCTTGACCTCTCCTCTTGCCCTGCCATCCACCTCTCTCTGATGTCTCAATTTTTGTGGGCTTAGCCGGTGCATGAGGAAACCTTTGTGGAGGATATAAAGGAGTAGGTCCTGACATTCCCCCTTCTAGTTTCAGCCCTGGCCTCTCCCAGCTCCAGCAGGATCCTTCCTCCCATGTCCCAGTTCAGTCTGATTCATCTTCCTTCCAGCAAATTTGCCATGGGAGGCTCCTAATCCCCTGCTTGGGGAACTTGCATTTCCCAGAGGGCACAGGACTAATGCCAGCTTTCCTGGCCAGCTGATGTGCTCTTCTGTCTGCTACTCAATGCATGAACTGGAAAAATCTAATAAAATGTTTACAACTACTAAAGCATTGCTACTCTCACCTGCTTTTCTCCCTGGACCTCTTTTGTATCTTCCCTTACTTATAAACCTGACACCTCATTTTCTTTCTCATCATTCTTCCCATGCTTGTCACTTGCCCATTTTAAGATTTTTCTCTACCTGGTAGATCTGATAAATGAGAATTGGATTGTTAATGATTAGATAAATTTCTGTGTGAAGACAGGGTTAGAAGGTCGGGATTATCTAGATCTGAAGAAAACTACTCGGAGTTGATGTATAAATCAGAATTTCAAGTCAAATTCCTTCCTATTTGCTGCTTTAAAAAATAAAAGGACATGGAAACATTAACTTGACAAGAGAAAGACAACAATTAAAAAACTAGTAGGTTTTTAAACATATGTCATGAGTACCTGGAACTTGCTACTTTTTGTCTATCAACATGTAGTAATGTTCATGGGGAAAGGCATTTATTTATGTGGCTAATAAGAACCCACACAATTAGAGAAGATTTAATTAAGAGAAGAAATTTGTAAGACATATGCTTAAAGTATACTCAGAGGTGTATGTGTCCATTGAAATAACCCCCCTGGCTTCAGAGCACACAGCAGCCACTCATGGGAGAGGGTTTTGTTATAACAGAGGGGCCCTGCCCCAGCAGCTCCCCAGGCACCCAGCAGAGTTTCCTGGCTCAGGAAGGCTCAGGGCATTTCAGACAGTCTGGCTGCACATGATTTTTTACAGGATGGTTAAAGTGGAATCTCTGTTTCAGAAAAGCTTGATGAGATCTCTTCATGAGAACACAGTTAGATGGACTTTAGTTTTCTACAACTTTCAAATACAAATAGAAATACACAGAATATGGCTCTGAAGAAGTCTCTGCTGCTTGCATTCCAGGGCACACCACAGTCTTTCTGCATGGGAAAGATCATACCTGGCAGATCTTTACTGACCACACACCTTAAAACATCTCTCTCCCCGAGATAAATGCACACGTATATGAATATACATGAGCCCTAACAAGTATTTTTCCTATTGCCTTTTGTGAATATTAAAGATCAATATTTTTTTCATTATTTTTCTTTTCATTACCTCTTTAAAGCTGATGTTAAGTAACAAATCAGACTCAAAACCAACACAAAGAGCTGTCACTGGCTATTTCATTGAAAATAACCATAACCCTGGCAGCAATAGTATTGGTGTTGGCAATAGAGTTATAAAACCAGGCACATCTCCAGAGGGCTCTATGCACTGAATGATCTAAGACTTGGGTATCTTTTGCTGTGCAACAAAATACCAGTGTAACTCACTCACCATAGTCAAGCTAGGGCAGACAGTGTGAGTCAGTCCCCAAAAGCCGAAATGCGCTCTCATCAGCTGCAGCAAACAGCTGCTGGTGGGTGTGATTTGTGTCCAGTGCCACTCTCCAGTGCCATGCTGGGCATTCCCTGCACTGGAGTGCACAGAGCAGGTGGGGACATCCCACCTGAGGTGACTGAAGGGACCTGCAACCACAGCTGGGCTGGAGGGGTGTGAAGTGACCCTGCTGCTCAGCCGTGCTGCTGCTCCACAGCCTGAGCTTTGTCACCCTCCCAGCAGTGCAGCCAGCCTGGGCTTGGGCTGTGCAGGCAACCGCATCAATAATGCTGGAGGAACAGGTATTACTGTAAGTCCTTGATAAATAGCTACAGCAAATAAGGGGCAGATAAGATGCTGTAATAAAAAGACAAATAGGTTACATGAGATAAGCTAGGAAGAAAACAAGTTAGATAGCTTTATAAATCACATCAAGGAGTTATGAGACATACAAGTTTGATCTTTGCTAGGGAGGCTAATGGGGAAGTATGAGCAGTATCTACAGACAGGAGAGCTGGACACTGGTAAATGAGACATGCTTACAGGATTACAGGAAATGATCTTTCTATCATTACACTATTTAGATCTGGCAGCTTACGTAGATTTGAACTCACATCTATCCTGCTTTTATCAATGACTTTAGCTAAAAGAATAGCAAAAATGTTCACAAAGGCCTTGAGGTCTCCTCAAATGATGTCAGAAATCCTGGGAGCAGATCCAGTATTTTCCCTTTGCTGTTGAAGTTCCATGTGCTTCTTGGTCCCTCTCGGTCTGGGATCACACCTCACACCATCAGGAAGCAGGGTCAGGGATTTCATCCAGTGCCAAAGGATGTACTGCACAGCTCCATCCATATGGCAGCAGAGTAGAAATCTTAGTAGGATCCTTTTTGTGGGGATGTGGGGGCAGGTGAGCCATGAGCCAAGTGGGGGAGTTGTCAGATTTCTGAAAGTCCCTCTGCAGCTGATGTGCTTCATCCCTTTTTATAATCTCCTTGAGCTAAATGACACATTGATAAACTGTCGAGGATAAATAGTGTTTTCCAGACATTACCAGACAGTGGGGACTTTTTCAATGATCCTTTGTCACCGTTTAAGATCAAAAAGGTTTGTATCCAGTGAAATGGGAGGAAGAAAAAGCTTCTTGATATTGCAGTGAGTGTTTAAGTATCCTATTGTTTAGTTAACATGTTTTGACAGATTTGGTTTCAAGATGCATAAAAGTGTAAAAAAACACTGTTATATAACCCTCATCAGTCAAGGATTGAAATTTAGATTTACTTCTTACTGAACAGAGCTATTGTGTTCTACCATGGAGCTAGTGAAAATGCATAGCCATAACAGTGCTGGGATTTAAAACACAATATACCAGGTGGACTCACATGGAGTGATCAGAATACTAAGTGTCACTGGTGGGTTGCAATGAGCCTGAGAGATTATTTGTTTTAGGAAGAAAGATGAGTAGGCTTGCTGTAAAAGTGTGAGGAATCTTTGATTGGGGTACACATGGTAGACAGGCCAAACATCTTTCACTGTGATTAAGTGGTATCAGACACTGAAGCTGGATTGCTTGTTCTGGTGATGCTGTTGCTCCCTGCGTGCCACGGCAAGTTAATCTGGTTCAGCAGTAGCTGGGGGATGAATTTTGGCATTTGGAGTATGTTTTATCACCTGTTCCCCTTCTCTGATTTCTCTGTTTGAAGTAGGGTCTGTGTGTGAGAACAGTCCCTCTGAGCTTTGATCTGCTTCAGGCTTTGCCCTGATGTCCCTGCAATCTCTACCACACAGAACAGAGTGCTTTAAAACAGAGCATGGCACAGTCTTCACCAATTTTGAGCTGGGTTTGTACTGCTGTGTGATTTTCCACATTCTGCACATTTCCACATGACCTGTACCTAGTACCTGCTGTGCTGGGGCTTCAGAGGGGAGTCTCAGGGCACCTGCTGACTACTGAAACTCCAGCTTCTGATCTGGTCCTTGCCTTGCTCCCAGAAAAACAAAGGTGATGTGTGAGCATGCCATGTAAACATGTCACTTGCATAGGAATTCATCATTTTGAGCCCTTCCCATGCAGGACAGACTTCCTAGCCTACAATGAGGAGAAACAATAACAGCAGTGCTGAACAAGAATATTTGTAAAATGGCAGGTTTTGGCTAACCAAGCTCCCCAGTGCTGTCCCTCCTTATCTTCTGAAAGGTTGGCCAACCTTGGCTGCAGGGACATGCTGCTGGAATACACAGTTGGCAGAAAACCCTACTGGGAAAAGCAGGCACAGCTACTGTTTTGGACGGAGTTGCACTTGTTTACACTTGAACTGAGCTCGATGCCCAGCTCTGCAGTAGTATTTAGATTCCTGGTGCTTTGCTGTGTCTGCCATTTGCTCGGGCCACCTACACACAGAGGTAGTGCTGCAGCTCCTCAGGGCTTACAGCAATCTTGTTAGTTAGGGTTTTGTATAGGGCTTGCCTTTTCCCCCCAAAAATGTATTTAAACAAGTAGTAGCACTATGTTCTGATTTTTTACTGAGCCAGTAGCAAAGGAGCTAACAGCAGGAGAACAGCAGGAGAAATACAGCAAAGATGTGGGGGATTAAACAACAGGCATCTTCTCATCTTACCAGCAAAGCTTTTACTGAAATATCTTTACAGAAAGAATTTGAATGGTTCTGATTTTACACAGAGTGACATTAAAAATAAATGCAGTCTTTTAAGCATTGTAAAATCTCCGTTACTGGACTACTTCAGGTTCTGGCAATAGGCCAGACTATACACTTTCTCTTGTTTGCAAGACTGTGGCAGTGGTGTGGATATTCCTAGGGTAAAAGGGGAATGGTCCCGATGGATGGAGGCAGGGTTGCCACTGGTGTGTCATAAGTCCTCTCGTAGCTGCTAATGAAGAGGTGCTTGCTGCTGTTGTTTGTAACCAAGAAGGATGAGGGCTCCCCGAGGCTCTGATTCTTGTGCTCCTGGCCATCCATAACTCTCAGTGTAGCAGCATGACATGAGCAAGAAAATGAAAAGGAAAAAAACATTGGTTGTCTATAAGCATCTTTGAAAAATTGATCCAATAAAATGTTCAATGAATATATTCACAAGTAATCTATGCAGCTCTATGAGTGGAAAATAAATATGGGAAAGAGGAAGGTCAATCATTATATACCTTGTTCCAAATAAATCAAATAAGCTGTCAGATCAATTATTTGTCAAATATGAATTGAGCCATTTTTGGTCTCCTCTAGTAGTATGTCAAAGAACCACATAATTGGCAATAACCTGGCTCACCAGTGATGTTGACTTGGCCTTGAAATTCTGTAAGCCATGTTATTAAGCTGCTCAGACTCTTCATGAATTTGTTTGTTTGGTTTGGCTGTGCATTGCAAGATGTCCACATATATAGATGTATGTCATTGCTGGGTTTGCTCCTCAAGAGTTCCACTTTACCTTCTGCCCTTGGCAGATCCTTCACAGCAAACTTCTGTGAACATCTTCTCATTTGCTTGCATTTTCTGTAGCTGATACCTTGAGGATTTCTGTTTCTTTGTCTCCTTGTTACCCTGTTTGATTCACTTATTAGCCTGTAAATGTCCCTGGGGACTTAGAAACCTTGCCTAGATGGACCAGTGACTCATTATTAACAGAAATACCTTTTGAGAATTCATTTGTATGTTTTGTTGGTGGGTTGTCCTCTATTCTTAAGAGTTCATGTCTGCTCTAATTTGAGAAAAGACTTTGATCCTTAATTTTGTGCTCAATACTGGGATGCTAACTGACAGCATCTCTTTGCTTTTCTTCCCATTTTAATATACACAGCATTTAAAGCCAAATCAGGAAAAATCACTCACTGTTTAACCAATGAATTCAGCATAAGCTTTGCCAAAAGAAGATGAAAGGTTTGGGCCAGTTACCAGTTTCAGTGCTACAGAAACACTGGAAGGCCTCAAACTCATACTGTATGTCTCATGCCTTAGACAAGCACAATGAGGGACAAAAGACTGCCAAAAGGACAAGATACTAGGGAGTTTCATGAGCAGGGGTGGCAAAGAGGCTGCAGGATATGGGAAGGGAGGATATACAGATTTGGGAAGGAAATTGAGTACAGAAGTAGAAAGGAGACTTTGAACAAATGGAAAATCTCTCTAATTCCCAGCACCCATAGTGACAGCTTCTCATTTCAGTTGACTTTCTCAGAACTTAGACTCGTGCACATGTAATATTTGATGACTTAGGCAGAAATAGGTCTATTTTCAAAGCTGATCTTTGCATTACATATTGAATCCATTATAGATTCTCTTCTACTTTAATGAAAGGCCTGCATGAATGGCTTAAAAAATGAAAAGAACTTACATCATAAATCGGACTGAGGCACTTGCTTGAGAAGTAGCATGAATATGTAAAAACTTCCCCAATGAAATAAATGGTAATAGTAGAACTATTCTAATATCTCAGCATAAATAAAAGAGATGTAAGTGCACTTTGCATTCTGTGGCATTTTGTGCATCTTTGTCAGAGGTAATATTTCCATAGTATTTAAAGGACACATTCTGCCTTTTTATGCGGGGATGCAGTGTGACATGAGAGCGAGTCCTGATTAAGCTGACTACTTGGATCAAGAATTTGTAGCTTGTGTTCAAAAACATTTTAAAAAGTAGTCCTCTGGAGGAGATACAGATGTCCATGGAGCTCTCCATGACTCGTGAGCAAATGCATGGCAGCACGTGCTGCAGTGTACTGTATCCTCACAAGGAACTGTTCAAAGGATGCCTCACAGCAGCAGAAGGGATGAAAAAGTGGCATAATCCAGCTCTTGGGCAGTTTTTTCACTCCAGACTGTGGCTCTGCATTGTAGTTTTCAGGCACTGAAGGGAAAGATCACCAAGCAGAATGAAATAATTGGGTCAGAACTGTGATTACAGTGTAGTTCTGTTTTGCTAGTTAAGCTAGTATTTCACCCAAAAGATTTAAGAATTTTGGATTGGTAACAGAAATGAACACACAAAATGAGAGCAGCAAAAAAATAAATCTTGGAGTCACTCTATTTTTCTGTTTTATTTTCTTTCCTGGGGCTTGCTGGGCTGTACAAATGTTGCCTTGTTGACACTCCTATAGCCAATAGCACCTTTTCTGTGTTTGATAGGGAAACAAGTCTTTTCCACTTACCTGGGAGAACAGCACACTCAAACTAAAACTATTATTTATTTATAGAACAAATGGGAAGATACTTAGAGAAGATCAAGTATGCAGAATGAAATGCCAAGGTTTTCTTTTACATCACAGATGGAAGTGATTTGCTGTCATCCCTCATTTGGAAGATCCTCATCATTGTGGATGTTCTAACCCATCCATCCCCATGCAGAACATCCAGGCCTCTGCGTGCTGCGTTGTCATGGGTACCTGTGTGTGTCCATGAACTCTGTTCAGATGGAGCCTAAACAATCACATTCCTACACAAAAGAAAAATTCTCTTTTCATAAAAAGAGCTGAATTTGGGCCCACACTTCTCTCTGTCTGTCCGCAGAAGCTTGTTTTTTACTCAAAAGCAGCAAAATAGAAAACATTTACAAAAATGTCAGCATAGCTGCAGCTTTGGGGTGGGGCTGGGGGAGAGGAAGGTTTTTTTTCCCAGAGGAGGGGTAGAGTGACTGTTTTGGTCTCATGACCTTGGAGAAATGAAGGACCCTCAGAAAATTGTGGAGTTTGGTCCTGCCTGTTGACTACTCCAGCATTTATGGTTGTAGCCAAAGGACTGACTGAGTGCCTGCCACCAGCTGCCATCTCCTCTCCTTCTCCTAGGAGCAGGGGAAGCAGCAGATTGGAAGTAAATCACCACAAAATGCAGTAGCAAGTAAGGATTCAAGCTTTCTGCCCCCTGTTCCACCTACTCTAGAGATACTTCCCAGCCTGTGGCCCATGGGTTCCCAATTTTGATGGAAAACACAGGCTGATTTTGAAATGTGACAGCAATTCAGAGGGAGGGAGCAGAGACTGCCAGATGGCTCTGCTTTGCACCTTCCTCAGTTTGCAGGATAACACTTTGTGATTTGCCATAAATTTATCATTTTCTTCTGTGCTGTGGAATGAAGCTAAACTTTTGGCCTCTTGGCTCCATCTTTCCACCTAAGACCAAAACGATGCAGTATGGTGGAGGAGGAGGAAGATTGTCTGCTCTGGTATGTGCAAAGGGAATAAATGGGGGAGTGCTACGGAAGGAAGGAGAAGCAGCTCCTGAAGAATGTAACCAGCAGAGCTGGAAACACCCCCTCACTGCCCACAGGGAGTGCCACACATCTCATTCCTCTGAGAGTCTGGTTGGGGCTGTCTTAAATCCATGAGACCAGGAGGAACTGCTTATTGACATGATCATAATCTAAGGTGGAATTATAGCCTGAATTGATGAACTTTTGGAGGTATATTACTTGTTACTGTACAATACCAAATGACACTTTCTTTGCTAATTTTTTTTTTTGCTCTCTTCCTGCTGGTGCAGCAGGAAATGGTGAAGCAATTCCAGTGGGGCATGGTGGCCACAAATCTTCACACCGAGCGACAGCGGGATGTGCTGTGCTTTCAGATCTGTGCTTCAGTGTCCTCCTTTGTCCTTCTGGCCTCTCTTCAGAGCTTCCATGGAGAAAATTTTAACCATGTTTTAATTCACTTTCACACTGTAACTAGTAGGAGTGTGATAATATCACATTACATGATTATTTTTGGTAGTTTCTACCAGGGACTAAAGAGTAACAAAACTATAAATACTCATTGCATGACCTTAATACAAACCTTCTAGTTTATGAAAATATCAATTTTCTTTTATGGTAATTTAAACAAATATAGCATATAGAACAGAAACTTGCAGTTGGGAGCTCTGATTTTTAAGTTCAAGACAGAATTCAGTACAGAAAACTTGTCAATCGGAGGGGTTTGGAGCATGTGTCAACATTTGCAGAGAAACTAAGTTTATGCATGTAATTTCCATATTCTGATTGAATTCTCAACCAGACTTTTAAAATTATCGTCCTAAAATTTGCAGTGAGTTTAGTCTCTTCCAGGTTCAACCCAGTCATGCACTGGGTTGTTTAGCAGGACAGCGTGGCTCGGTAGTCCTCACACAGAATGAAGAGCTTCTTACAACTTGCCTCCCTCCATTTTGTGTCTGTTGCCAACAGAAGTCTTCTTGTGTAACTGGTGGAACGAGGAGCTCAGCCAGGAGACACTGTGTTGGTCATCAGCTCCATCAGTGTCCTGCTGCAGCTGAGGAAGGATTCATGGCCCTGCATATCCCCATGCAAGCACCCCTATTTCACTTCAAAGCAGCCACCCCCAAATCCTACAGGTCCTTGTGTCTCCCCTGTCTGTGCCTTTCCCGTTGTTTTGGTGCCTCTGCAGCAGCACAGCACAGCATGAAGGGTTCTGTCCCCAAGGAGGATGAGCTTTTCGCTGAGCCCAGCTTTCTGCCCATCTCCCAAGCTCAAGGGTGAGCTGCTCTGTGTGCACACCTCCTTCAGCCATCCCAGTCAGGCAGGTTGGAGCAGGGGCTGCACACTGGGGATGGTATGAGCAGTGAGCTACACTTAATAGTCTGCATGTGATCTAGATGCATTTTATAATTAAGGAAAAGTGTAAATATCTGCTGGTTTGCACTCTGACATCTATGCACCTTTTCAGGACAATGTTACCTGAAGTGGCTCCTTCAAAGCAGATGCCTGTAGCCACTTGCCCTCTGAGAGGGCATTAAGTGCACAGAACCTAAGAGCTGCTATCATTTCTGCTTTGTTCAGAGACAGCCCAACTCAGGTTTAGCTATCAATTTACTGTAAGTGTGCAAGCAATTTAACTTCTACTCCGAAATCTATCTAAAGCGTTAGTTTGCAAACAACTGTATGTGCAGAATTTGGTTTTCTCAAGAGAGCAATGTGCAAATGTGATAAGATTAATTAAATCCTTTCTATCTGCTCCTGTTTTAAAAGTTCTTCAATGCTACTGCAATGGCTGGAATCAAAAATTTGCTTTTTCTATGGAAATAAAGATAGATACAAGTATAGGTACTGTGCTGCACATGTGAGCTCTGGTCAGGATAACAGCTTCAATGTAAGAATTCATACTTTTTTGATAGCACCTGCTGTATTTTTGGTACTCCGATAGGAATTCCAGACTTTGAGAATAAATCTTATCTTTATTCAAATCCTATTCAAATGAAAATTGTAATTTAGACACAAGGACATGATTTAAAATAATCTGTGTAGGTTGTAGCAAGAGTCTGTCCTTAATAAAACATTGATCTCAGTCTTATTTGTCACCTTTAACAAGGTTTTTCTTGCAGAGGAAGAACTGTCTCCAGAAGGTCTAGTTCAAACAATAAAGCAGGATGAAGATGCTCCCTGTTTTCCAGACTCAGTTTGTTTTATGGGAGTAAATTCTATTAAGTCTGAATTTAAACAGAAACTCATCAGGAAAACAAGTATCAGTTTCAATCATCTAAGATTTTAGTTTGCTTGGGGGTTTTTGGAGGTTTGTTTTATTATGAGACTTGGTGGCAAATCTGGTAGGACTAAAAATTGGCAGGTTTTGTAAAAACAAGCTCTATTTCTTTGAACTCTGTCTCAAAAGTGTTTTCAGGTCTTGGAGTGAATTAAGATGGTTCATTTGAAGCAGGAGGTCTTCTGATTGCTCTTTTCATAGCCCTGAGCAGTCTGTCATGGGAATCATCCCTTGGCACTGGGTAAGTCAGGAGTGTCCCAGGAGTCTCCTGCCGTGCTGGCAGGTGTGGCTGACAAGTCCCAGGCCCTGGTAGGGATGGTTCAGATCCCTTCTGGCAAGGGCCCATGGAGCCTCAGCCACCGGGCCTTGGACACAGACAAGCAATGCACACTGCCACTCCCCTTGGGCTGGTGGGCACAGCTCCGTGGTGCCAGGGTGTGATCTGGCAGTCTCAGCACACTGACACTGGAGATGTTCTCCTGGTGAACTCCTGAGGCTGGAGCCCTTCCACAGGGTGTTTCAGGGCCTAGAAAACTACACAAGAATTCACTTCCAACTGAGGTGCTGCTAAAGTATTTGTAGCAGAATGGACTGGTTTCAGGAGAGATGAGCAGGATTTTCAGGCAGGCTGTCTCAACACAGGCTTACTACAGAGATAGGCAAGGCAGAGAGAGAAGGCCAGGATTGCACAGGTCTCCCCTGCTGCCATGAGCTGTCCCACAATAGATCCATTCAAAGTTTCTTTTTATGAACTGGTGATGGTAGAAGGCAAGGGACTTCTTCACCCCAAAAAGGATTTGAACTCACATTTCCCACATTCAAGAGGTTCAGCTGAGTCCTGTAAGATTAGGATCATAGTTTGAGCTGCTACTCTCCAGTTAGCTTTCTCTCAGTAGGTTCCTTGTTTGTCCACAAGTGACCAAATAAGTGTTGTGCTTCAATCCAATCCCCCAAAGCTCTCATGAGTGAAAGAAGCTGCTCTTACTGCTACACAAGCCCTTGGCTACTGCACTGCTGTGCCACCAGTTTGTCAGGATATATGATTATATATATGATATGAATAGCAAGAAGTTTTCCTTTTTTGCAAATGCCAAGGGTAGGGGGAGGTTTGGAAATCACACAGCATTTTTGTGACAAATAGATCAAGATTTAATACTTCTTAACCATTGCTGCATTTGAACAAAAGGACTTTATTTTGTAAATTAAACAAATTCTGGTGAGTGGCATCTGTTTCTTGTTGGCCCTAAGGGCTGATCCAACACTGTTTTTCCTTAAGCTTTCACAGCGCTGCTCTGTTGCAGTAATGCTGGATAATAATATTGATTGTTCCAGGACTACAAAAGGTAGTAGCTGTTGCAAATACTGTGATAATCTCACTTCTCTATTGGATATATGCTACTTTCATGAAGACTTTAAAAAATCCCAAATGAATAGTTAGAATCAAAGGAACACAGGTGAGAGTCAACCATGGTTATGTATGATAGGCAAAAGTAGAAATCTTGCACCTGGTATGGGCAGGCTTGTGCATTCATAGCACTCAGCCTGTCTGTTTATCAATATTATGATCACTTAAGAAAAACTGCATTTCTAAACCCTTAGTTTTGATTTTCATTGTTTTGTCAGCAATTTCCATATGATTGGCAGAACTTTGGATATAAAAGCCTACTTTAAGCACAGAAACATTAGATCAATCATGAGATTTTACAGCTATTGCAGTTGTATCCTTTTCACTTGCCACCGAATGCTGAAACACTGGGGATTCCCATTTTCAACTTGTCTAGAAAACACAGCAGAAGACTTGCACAGATTTGTGTCATCTGCTGTACATTTTGTGGTAACCTGGTACACACAGTCATCACGAGGACCTTGAGGCCTGCATGAACCCTTGAATGAATGAGTCCGTGAATATTTTCAAGACAGGGCAAACACCTGAGTTGCCCCTGCTCAGCTGGTGTGTTGAGCTGGCAGTACCTGGAGTGTTGTGTAGCTCAGCCTTGACTCCCTGTGTGGAACAGCCTTTTTTACTGTTGACTTTTCCAAGTGATAGCAGAGGTTTTACACTGTGTGTCTGAGCACATCCTTAATTATATTACTCTTTCTCTGCTTGCTACTGGTATAGTGAAAATATATTTTCATTTCAGTGATTGAAGTCTCTGTGACATCTCACCAGTGCCTCACAAAATAGAACTGTTGCTCCCTTTATCTCTCCATTATTCCTTTAGCAATCTGATTGTCTATTTTTTCATTTCATATGTACATTGGCTGAAAACCTTAACAATATTGCACTGTAAGTTTTATCTCTTTTATGAGGTAGATTGCTCCAGTGCCTTTCCAAATAATAGCTATTTCTTCTGCAAGTCCTTTGGTTGAAGACTTAAAAGTCTTTGTGTATCTACAATTACAATCTATTAATCCAAGGGCATAATAAATCTAATGCTTCCATGGTATTACAAATGGTTTGGATGTTTTCTCTAATTTAATCTCATCTGCAAAATTTGAAATGTGAATTTCAAGCCCATCAATCATACCATTTTTAAACATGACAGTACAGTGGGAAGATTCAGTTCAAAAGTTCAGGTGTGTAACTTGTTTCTGAGGTCTTTTTGGGTTACATGTTATTTATACTTTCTGCTTAGTACTTCTACTTAGAGCCCTGTTAGTTATGTGTGATACCTTGGAATTCTGTTTTGCTGGATTTTTAGCTCTTCTGGTATTTTTTTTTAACAAAAGAAAATATTTTTTCCCATCGTAGTAACAGAAGAAATTAGGGTAGAAAGGTCAACCAAAGTCCTGGATCTGCTGAAGTCTTTCAACGAACCTCGCTGAGTTTGAGATCTGTTCTTCAGAAAGGGGCACTCAGGTGGCAGCAGCAGTCAGGACTGAAGAAGGCTGAAAAAATGTGACTACCTGCTCTCCCTTCAGTGTGGTGTGGATGGGTATGGATAGATGTGGATTAGTGGGTGAATAGTATTTGATTAGAAGTACTTCTGGAGTGTGTGGAGTGCTTGACATTTGCATATCCTACCATTCTACCACCAATATATTCACCTTCAGAACAGCAAGGATAACAGTGTTCACTTGGAGATTTTGGAGGTCAAATTGCTGTTGCCCATGTAATGTGCATATGTTTGAGAGGAAGCATCTGTTCTTAAGTTCGGATTAATAATATCCCTGAACCTCTTCCACCCGCAGGTGAGGCAGCCCTGTCACCCCAGCTACCTGCCTGTGGGCATCCACACATTGCTTGCTACTTCTTGCTGGCTTTTTAAGGAAAGACCTATTGGTCAGATTGGTTTGGCTTAGATCACACAGCTTCTGCCAAAAAGCAATGATATTCATGTTCTCTTCCCCAAGAGCAGCTGGAAATGCCTGTTTGAACAGAAAATACTGTCTGTACAAAAGCTGCCTCCAGCACAGGGTTGGCTGGGAGCAATTGCTGCTCTCAAATGCTCACAAGGAGATGGGAGGGTGGGAGGGAAAGGGGCACTGCTGCCTGTTTGGTGTCTGTGCTGCTGGTCTGAGGGAGAGGCCTGGGGAAAAGGAAGTGGGGAAAGGAGACCCTTAAACTGATGAGGAGTTGAGCCTGTATTTGATAGTGTAGAGATTAAAGGTTATGTCTTTACATTCCCACTGATTTTACTGAGGTCACTAGAACCTCTCAGGGACTCAGCTGTCTGCCCAGGTACAAGTAATTGCAGGATTGAACCCAGCTGACTATATTTGAAATTGTCTTTACTCCATTTTCTGAAGCTCTGTCATGTTAGTAGAAATCTAGCATTTTTACTAAATCTATATTGTGTGTGATCTTGGATTCAGAAGAGAGCTTGTTAAACTTCTATTTGTACTGTTCATCCCATCGAGGTTGCTTACCATTGTTGCACAAGAAAAGGAAACATATCAAATAAAAAAAATCCGTTTTATAGTTGGCAAATGCCTGTATTTTGTCTCTGTATGATGTGTTGTCATTCATCATCTAACCTTGGGGAAATCATGGGCACTCTAACAATGTAAGAGGCCAATAAAAAAGAAAATTATTTCAGTAAAACTTGAGCTAGGGATATGTAAAAGAGAAATGCCCCTGGGTAATAAAAATTACCCATGCATAATGGCTGTGGCTGTATCAAGCAGGCATGCTGTACATAGCCACGGCAGCTCAGCTGTAGCTGTCCCTGCTCACCAGGCTCAGGTGTACAGAGGTGATGGGAGAGCTGGGAGAACAGGAGGTCAAGCGGGAAGCGAAGGACTGGGGAGCCAAGTGCTCGCTAAGTGCTCGCGTGTCTTTGCCCATCTCTGCTGCCTCTTTGTTAGAGCTGTCTCCTTTGATCTTGCCTTGCTCATTATTACTCTCTGCTACAGGATTTGGGCTCAGTTCCAAGGCTGAGGCCTGCTCTGCTGAACGTCTCCCATATCGTTTCCCTGTTAGTCAGCCTGTCTCATTACAGCCTGCAAGGCTTGTGCTGTGCTGCAGCAATGACATTGCTCTCTCTTGCTTTGGTGCACTCTAGGGGCTGTGCTTCTCTCCATTTAATAGTTGGGTACATTTTGTACTGTCATCCCCTTTGGACTTGGCTGGCATAGCTTTAGAAGGCTTCTTAATGTGCAGCTCCTTAGTCTTCACTTTCAGTTTTGTGAGGACTTAGCCCCAGTCTGTGCCTTAGCCAGGGCCCTTAATGTTCTGAACAAGAAGGGAGTTTTTTACAAGAAACCACTTTTCCAGCAAGTCCTGTTCTGACAGATTGCAATTCCAGCAAACAGTGTGGCTCCTGCTGGAGGTGTGAAGTTTACTTGATATTTCCATTTTAAATTTACATTTTTGTTTATTGCACTTTTTATTCTCACTGTTGCCCAAGCTAGCAAGGGGCATAAATCTCAGGGGGGGTAAGTCAATAGGTTATGGGTGACTGGAGCTATGTCCTTCCTCTTGGCCAGAAGTTACCACATATTTGACTGCCTTGGGCTATTTCCTGCCTGTCTGACCAGCTCCTAACAGGCAAGAGTCACATGCATAAAACAAGTCACTGTCACAAAGAAATTATTACAAAGGGGTGGTTCTGCCAGCTAGCCCTGGGAATGTACCAAAGGCCCCTGAACTTTGACACTGGAGTGAGAAAAGTCTTCCAGAAACAGTAAATCAGAGTTCTTGCAGCACATAAAGCTCCTTGCAGATAAGCCTAGACACAATCTTTCCTCTTCTAGTGCACATTACCCCAATGACTCTTTATTAATAGGAGTCTCCTTCATTTCCATATGGCATTTTCCATTTGCAGTGACATAGAGGATTCACAGTGGAGGCCAGACCATTCTCCACAGCAGGCTCTGTATCTACTGGCTCCCTACCCCCCTGTCCCCCACCTCGTTGTCCACTACAGCAAATTCAAGTTTTTTGTCTTCTTGTCTTCATCAGTGTAGCCTGTCATAGCTCCTAGTGTGAGCAACTGTGAGTTTTCTCTTTGAATAAGACTGTTGCTGAATCAAGTCCTTTTATCTCCTTTCTCTCATTTTAAAAGGGTTTAGTTAATCCTGCTGGCACTAATATTTGAGCCAAAAAGCTGGGTAAATGAATCTATTATGAACTCTGTGCTACTGCAACTGATTTCCTTCAGTACCAAGCTAGGTGCTTTAAAAATAGCTGGGGTACCAGCATGCTCCAGCACAGTCATTTCTGTGCCTGGAGCAGAGACATGCCTGAAGAATCTAAATCAGTAACAACTTTGCTGACTTGATTCCAGCTGCACCAGCTGTTTGTTTAGGTAGATAGCCAAACAGCAAACACCCACAAAGCTGTTAACTCTGCAAATCTTCAGGAAGTATTTCCTAAACTACTGCTGACAAATTTCTGATGGGACCTTAATCTCCATAAAATCTATTGAATAATGTCAAAGCACCATTAGTCAGCATGTCACTGGGCCTACTTTGCAGTGTGGCTCAGTGATTTGTTTTCCCATTCTTACTGCAGAAAAGTCAAACTGGGAAGACTTTAGCCAGCAAGGGAGATGGGCACAGCCTGCAGCAGTGATGAACTGGTGGATGATGCCCCAAGGTGTGCTTTCAGAAAGAAACCTGGGCCTGAAGAGGTTTTACTTTCTCTGTTTTTTATATCTTTGGAAACAAGTGAAAATTACCTCTTTACAGTCTTGGGAAAGCAACATTTTTCATTTTCTGCCCTTACTCATACAAGAGCAAGGGTGGTATCACCAAAGGGATGCTGCACAGCTAAAAGTGCAATCAGCAGGAATTAAATGTACAAAGCCATGTCCTAAATGAGCACTGTTAAGCCAAGTTTAATATTGGAACTGTTCTGGTTTATACCTGCTTTAGACCCTCCTGATACTCAGCATAAACCCCTAACAGTTATCACTGAGAAGAAGCTGGTGCTGGAGGGGAGCAGGCTGCCTGCCACAACAGCATCCCAGGGTGAAGCCTTTATTGCTGCTTGGCATCTGCCCAGTTCTGGGACTCAGTGAGAACCCAAACAATTTTCTGAAGCTGAATCCTTTTTCTCTGGCCATCATATAGGACCAGCCTGGACTGGAGAAGTTATTGCTGTCAACAGTAACAGATGCAAAAAAGTTACCACTTTTTTTGAAAATGAAAACAAAACAAAACCAAAAACCCCCAATACCTCTCCTGCCAGCCTACAAAGCAAGGACACCAGGCAACAGTTCAGACAGGGCCCTTGCACACAAAGATGCCTGATAGGGCTTGAAGCAGAAAAAATGGCACAGCTGTACCACCACATCAATGAAATTGTATAAGCCTTTTTATTCTCAAGGATGCAGACAGATGCCACCTGAAACACAGAATGCTTGGAAATACCACACACACACAGAGTTAAACCACACACATTCTTTGAGCTTCCCTTCTGAATCTCCTTTGCCCAAATGGCATTAACACTGCTAGTGCAGTGACAGGAACCAAGAGAAGCTGTCCTCACAAAAGCTTAAACTTGTACAGAACCAAAGGGTAGCTTAGCAAAAATTGTTTCTGAGATGGCAAATAATTTCTTAGAAATCACCTCTATATTCATCACTGCAAAATTAAAACCAGACAATGAGATTTGAATTTAGAGGCTAGGCAGCAGAAGATGGTGACTGTAGATATTATTTTTGTTGCCCAAGTTGACTCATTGAGCCTAATTTTCATGCATGCATCCAAGTCACCTTGTAAATACCTGTGCCCAGTGAGACACGTGCAGGGAGGTGCCAGCTTGTACCCCTGTAGAAACACTCTGCAAATAAGGGCTGTCTCTGCAGTAAACTGAGTCACACTCTTATCAAACTGGTAGTCTTTGAAAAATGCCTGGAAATATGACCTGTTTTTAAAATAAATGTTAGTCAGTTGACTCATTAAAAGGCAAAGAGGCGGATAACATCCTTGGTGAACTTTGTGTTTTTGGCACAGTTTCCACTGCCTGGAGAGAGGCTGTTTAATGTCTTTAGGGGGGAGAGTGGTTGTATAAAACAGGCATTTTTTACAGTTCAAAAGATAATTGAACTCTCTGATTCACAAGCTCTAGTTTTTTATCCTCTCTGTCCTCTGTGCAAATGTTATTGCAGTCCCCCTGGTCCTTCCGAAGCTCCTAGGTTAAAGCTGGCTCATGAGAGGGGCCTTTGGACACCGGGCAGTGTAAGTGGTCTGACCAAACTGAAAAAGTGCTGAAGTCCCAGGACATAGACTGTGATTAGGTTATCTGATGCCCAGTTTCTTATCACTTGGGGTTTTTAGGTTTAAATTGAAGGCAGGAGCCAGCTGGGTTAAATTTCCAGTCAGATGCAGAGGAGATTAGATGAGTGGTTTGCAGAAAAGGAAGTAATTTATCTCCTCATCTGCAGTTGGCACTGAGGGCCAGCGCTGGGAGGTGCTTTGGGGCAGCGGCACTGATGACTTTTGGCCGGGAAGGGCTGAGTTCACGGGTGGCAGACGTGGCTCCATGGCAACCTTGCTGTCACTGCTAGACTGACTGTTGCCACTCCGCAGAGGAGCACAAGAAAGGAAAAGCTCCAGGAGCAGTGGTTCCTGGCGTTAGAGGGCAGCACCATAAGCATGCCTTTCTTTCCTAGCAAGGAGGGTAGGAGTGTTTCAAGCAGAAAAAGAAATGCTGCCCATGCAAAGCCTGAAAGAACTCATTTCAGACAATTCTAATATGTCTGTGTAAGAAAGAGTAATTTCTTCATCGTCAACAAAATATAGACCTTGCTAAACCTGTGGCTTACAATTTTATTGTAAGATTTCAGCGTGGAAAATACATTCCAGATAAACAATAATTAAAGAGGATTTTCCTACCAAAAAAGTGAGAAATCTGACTTTAAATTGGTGTGAAGATATGGATCTTAATCTGCAAAAACCTGAAGGCATTAATCTTTTGAGAAAATATTTACATATGCATATTATAAGCTTGTTTGGGGATTTGTTATGCACTGGGTGGAGAGTATATTATGCAGACACTAATGAAAGAAAATATAAGCTTTGTAAACATGTTCTGTATTAAAACTGTACAATATATTGCAAGGGTTCAGGTAAGGTCAAGGTACCACAGGGAACTGCCAAGAGAAGTGGTGCTTTCCCATTGTACAAATGACACACGTTCATATGTGCAGGCCAGACAAATTCTCTGTAACACAGTGCAGGACCTTCATCAGCCTCTTCCCATGCTTCTGCTCTAGAAGGTGGTGCAAAGCCCCTTTGGTTGTGCCCTTCAAAATACAGCTAGGGAGCCACTCCTCATTGTAGAAAGAGGCTGTACTTCTGAAAGTGAGAAATGCTGGAGAAATAGATCATGAGTAATGTGAAGGAATTTTGTTCAGACGTGGTGTCTGCTGTAACTTTGGTGATGATGTTGGGGTAATGGCTTCAGTGATACTGACTACATTCGTGTCCCAAACCACTGTTGCAAAATTTCACTACAGTATGTTTGTTAAAACTTATTTAGAATAAAAAAACCCTGTTCTATCATGCTAACTAGTATCAGTTATATAAAGGAGATACAGGTTAGTGGCTTATCTCTTACATCTGGCAATTAGCCATGACTGAACTGCACTCGTGTCACATTTTTAATGCAGTACAAGTACACCCAACTCTTTAAAAACCAGAAAGAAGCCATGGTGCTGGGCACTAGGCAAGGGACACACAGACAGACATAAACTGTGCCTTCCTGGCCTGTGGGTTAGCAAAAAAACATAATATACGAGCAAACAGACTGAGAAAATCATTGAGAAGTCTCCTTTATATGAAGCAAAGCAATATGTTGCAATATACAAGAATTGATTCTTTCAAGCTTCCAGAGATATTACAGAAGCATTACAGAGAACATCATATTTGCCACTAATTCTTAAAAAAACCTGACAAGCCAAACCTCTAGAAAAGGAAGCCTTTGAAGCAGTTTTGATAGTGCTATTTTAATACATTTTGATGACATAGGAGTTTCTGTGGCAGCAACTTATAAATACTGGTGGACAGATTGATTTAAATGAAACAATTACAGTCTATACTAATGAACCAAAAAAAAAAAAAAATCATACATTTTTGTGAAGATCAAGGAATAGATGGAGAAGGTACCTTAGGCTGTGATCCTTTATGGGCACATTTTGAATATACTAGATTTTCTTACTCTTAACTGAAAGTCAATGGTGAGAGTAATGAGGTAATGTAATGCTTTACCTTTCTTGTCTTTATAATAATTTAGTTCAAGCAAGCTTTTGGAAAATTACACTTTCATTTCAAGATCCAAAAGATCAATACAGCAGTATACATTTAGTGCTTGAGGGAAAATTTACTAAAAATCGTTTCATGATGAAAATGCCAAAGGCAGATGCTTTTGTTCAATCTGTTGCTTTGAAGGGACCTTGTAGTCTTAATTCCACATTAAAGACTTATGCCCATTATATGAAACAAAGGCAGTAGGGGTCCCTGTAGAATGATTCTATTAAAAACCCCCACAGCATTAACATATTTTAGCATAGCAGTCTGTATAATTACTTTGGACTACCAGCTGATCCTCCAGTGTATGAAAGACTTTGACTCAAATACATACAAAATGTATCTGTTGTTCTTTGCCTAGCCAGTGCTCCCCCATCCAAGTGAAGAGGGGCACAGAGTGTTTCAGCCAGCAATGTTCTACCTTCCAAACTTTCGGAGGAATAATCAGCAGAAAAACAGATTAAGCTGAACTTAGAACAATTCCTGTGCTGATAAATCAGCATTTCCCATTTCTGTTTTTGTGGTGGCATGTATGATATGGAAGCTTTCTGGATATTTAGAAAATCAGTTGAAACTTGTATTGAAATCATATATCAAGTGAGGATTTACTAGGGAGGGTGAGCTTGGTCACTGAGCCTTAGACCCTGTTCCCCGTTTCATGTCAAGGTTCTGGCAGCTCAAGACTTTCTCCTGTGGTACCATGTTCTCAGTGTGGCTCTGTGATCCTTCACAGCAGTCCCAGATGATCTGGTCTCTCAACAACTGCATTTTCCCAAAGCACGAGAGAAGTTCAGACACTGCAGCAGTCAGAGTATTTAGCTCCAGTATTTGACACCACTCTTGGCTGGAGGGCAGAAGGAGAATTGATGCTCCCCAAGCACATGCTGTGACTACAGCTGCAGCATCCTTCCTTTTCCACTGGTACATATTTGGACTGCATCTGCCCTTGCTAACTTTGGATTTTCATGTATTGTACTCTAAAACCAGGAGGAAATGCCTTGACCTGTATTCACAACGGTTGTGTAATTTTCATGCAATAAAAGGAAGTCTATTAACATTATTTCTTTTCAGCTGAGATAATAGAAGCAATCAGCACTGATGGTGCTGAACTCTAAGATCCTGCCTGGACAGCAGTATGAACAGTTGAAATAGAGAGGGCTAGTGCAGAATCCCATGACATGTTGCAGTCTTGCATCTCTTGTACATGCAAACTGCTACAGTGGGAATTCTGAAGCTGCCTGAATTGCAAGATCAGGCCTTCAGCATGAGAGAGGATGTTCTTGCTCATGGAGAGAGTCCTACTGGGAGATAAGTGGAAGTAATGGTCAGTCAAACCTTGGTGTAGAGGGAAGTGTTCTAAACTCAGCCTCTCAGATATTAATGTTTACTCCTCTCAGTTGCAGTCAGTTGCAGCATGGAGAGAATCAGAATTGTCTGTGTGTGCAATGAAGCTGGGCGTGCTCCCAGTGTGGCAGCCAGTGCCATTCCTGTGGCTGGCATTTCAAGTACAGCCACCTTGCAAATGAGTTTAAGTTGTGCACAGCGTAGCAGTTTCATTCTTTCAAATCCTGAGACAGAAGAACAGGATATTTTTTCCCCCTAATGAATGCAGTCTTATTTCCTGCTGAGATTTAATATACTGCAGGTAACTTCTAAATGTGGTGATTGTTTTTGGAAGGCAGGTAAAATGATCAAGAAGGAAATTAAAATAAACAGGACAGAGACCCAGAAAACCCATTTTACTACAATGCAGGAGACCTTTACTCTACAGAGGGCAAGTGTAGGGGTAGGCAAAGGGGAGCAGGGAAGGATGAATGCCCAAAGCCAGTAACATTGGAAGAGTACCTTGAAGGCTTTAGTCTTTTCTCTCTAGTCCTGAGAGGAGAAGGAAAAGCAAAATGAGCTTCCCAGCCTCCTCCCAGTGGTTCTGCTGGAACCTAAGCAGAAGGAAGCCCCTCTAGGGGACTGAAAGCAGTAAAATATTTCACTACAGTTCACTTTTTTTTTTCCCAGTCTACAAAAACTGAGGGAGGTTTCTTGAAATTCAACAACTTATCAATTATTTCTAAAATGGGGCTTTATCTATGAACCTGGACCCCATATTAAGTATTGTTTCTTGTCAAATGTGCAGTTCATGAAAAAAACTTTTCATTATATATTTTGTACTAAAGGTGTCTGACGCTTGAACATAAAAACATAAAGAGCTAGAGAATGACTGCTTGACTTTTCTAGTTTTATCAATTTACATGCACCTATCCAGACTTCCTGAAATCAATCTTTGCCTGTCACTGCCCTGCAGCTCTCACACACCACTCCAGAGCCAGCTGTGCATGAGTAGCTGCAGTTTTCTCACAACTTCTAGAGGACAATATGACCAAATGACAAAAAAGGACTTAATTGTGCATGTGTCTTAGTAACAGTGCACTGATTTCTCATAACACACATGAACTGTAAGCTCCATGTATTCTATGATCATACTCTGCCTTTGCACTGTCCTGCATTCCTCTCTTTCCTGAGCGTTTGTGGTGGAAGCAGCCAAATATTTCAGGTATCACAGTACTTTATTTGCAGATCAGTGCCAGACCAGCAGAGCAGTGGCATCACTGAGCAGCCCTCGAGCAAGCACTCACACTTTGAGTCCTCACTCCTTTCTAGGGAGGGAGGGTTCCTGCTGGCCAGAGCTGCATCTATCTCTGCACACAGCAGCAGACCCTGTGTTCAGGTCACCGAGCACAGCTCCAACCTCTCATTCTTATCTGTGTTTCATGCTTCTGACTATTTGCTTTTGCAACTGCATCGAGTCACTTGACATGTGAACCCTGGACTATGATGGTTTCTTCAGGTATCTTGTAATCTTGAAACGAGAGCAAGTAATTTTGAGGCAAGAACAAGTAATTTTGGGTTCTGACAAAATCTGTGTGAATAGAAAAAAACGGCAGAGCGGAGCAAGCCTAAAGGCTGGCGATGGCTCCAGCACACCAAGCCCCAAGGCTGCTGTTAAACACCTTCAGCACTTCAAAATGCAGGTGGAAAACAGCTCTTTCAGGGATTACAGTAGAACTGCACATGAAGCGGATTTCCGAGCAACCATTAATTGATTAGGGAATCAATCCCTGTAAAAGGTTGTATTTGTGTTAAGTTATATTGGCTTCGAGGCCTGGATTGTTCCTTAGAAGCCAGTACGCGCGGAGAGGGCCGGAGATTGTCCCTCAGGACGACACTCCCGGGCTCGGGGAGTCCCGCTGCGAAGCCAGTCCGGCCTGTGGCCGTGAGGGGAGCGCGGGGCGGCCGTGAGGGCAGCTCCCCCCGCCCCGCTCTGCGGCGCCGCCGCCACGTGACCGCGCAGGGCCGGCGAGCGAACATGGCTGCGGCGGCGGGGTGAGTGCGCGCCGCACCGGGACCCCCGGACCGCCCGGCCCCGGGACCGCTGGCACCCCGCTCCCTGCAAGGGCAGCGGCTCGGCCGGTGGGGGCTCGCGGGGGGCCCGGTGCGCCGGCGGGGCCGGGCAGGCAGGGCATAGGCTGGCGCCGGGCTGCGTGCTCCGGAGCCGGGGTTCTGCGAAAAGATTTCGGGTTTTGCGCGGGGCGGTGGGAGAGCTGCGAAGGGTCCCATGGGCGGGTTGGCTCGCAGTGCTTCGTCTCCAGCCATGCGTTATCCCTGAAGTTGTCTCAGGTTTGGAAGTGATGCTTAAAGATGGCTTGGATTGCATAGCACAAGGGTTTCCCCACATTTCATAGCAAAATTCAGCCATTTCTTGGTGCTGTAAGAAGGTGCCCTTACAAGTGTATCAGAACGAAGGGGGAAGTTTCCGAGGTTGCCGAACCCGGCTCAGCTGGGGCTCGGGGAGGTCGCTGCCCTCGGCGCTCCCTGCCCGCCGCTCCGGCCCGGCCCCGGCTGCGCTGGGCAGCGCATGGAGCGGCGCCGGGACTTCAGGCTGTCAGCTTCGCTCTGAGCTGGCCGTGAAGAAAATACCCATTTTATACCTTGAACAGCCGTAGTTGCTGTTACTGTTTGGTTGTATTGCCTGTTTCCTTGTGCTAGGCCTCTTGAGCTTCACATATGGGATGTGGAGACAGCATTGGAAATTGTTTACGCTTCAGGCTGATGTTGATCAATCTGTTGCTCAAAACAAACAAATAAATAAGGCCTGGTCAATGAACAAGTAGTAATTTACTGAAAAGTAGTTTCAGTGGTTTCTCATCTTCATTGAAATCTGGATCCTCTCTGTGGGATCTCAGTAGAACAGAAATGGCAGTCCATGAATTTTCTGCTCAAAAAAACCAGAAGTACAGAAGGTTAACTGAAAAATGGTAGGAAAACCAGAAATAAAATAGGAGTTTTAGTTACCAGTGTGTTCTGGTGCTTGCTTTACAACAGATCCAAAATGTTAGATGAATCATATAGTACCGGAATGTACGCTCTTTAAAATATAAAACTTCTGAAATAAGCATTGAAATCAGGAGCTCCAGGCAAAGAAAAAATATCCTTTAAAGAAACAGATGTAGTTTAATGTTCCTAGCTATATTTCACTTGCAGTATAATAAAAGAAAAGAGCTCGTCTGTGAGCTTGGTCCTAAGTGATCATAAAAATTGTATGTGACAGCCAGCAGGAGACTGTCAGCTACTGTGGGAGGCCTTTAGCAGACTGAGCAGTGGTTGAATGGTGGTACCAGACTGGAGAAAACAAGGGAGCTGAGCTTCTCTTGCCCTGTTTTGTTCTTGCAAGTGTCCACTTTTGACAGCAGCTAAGGTTTATTTGCAGAAGCTTGCATAGCTTCAAAGAGGCGTGCACCACAAAGCAGTGCTTGTATCAAATACCCTTCTTTATCAAATGTGTAACTTCACATGAGAGATTTGGGTTCAGTTTGTGGCTGGGCTTGCTGGAGTCCTTGTGCTAACAAGAAGCCGACCTTGAAGGACCAGCCAATATGTTGTATTGATTAAATTCTGATAACTGCTGATGCAAGTACAGAGGAGGCCACAAAGTTGATCACAGGACTGAAGTATCTCTCATAAGAAGACAAGCTGAGAAAATTTGGGCTGTTCTGGAAAGAAGGAGGCTGTGTGGAGACTCACAGCGCCTCCCAGTATCTGAGGGGGCTGCAGGGAAGCTGGAGAGGGGCTGTTCATCAGCAGCTGCAGTGATAGGGCAAGGAGTCATGGGTAGAAATGGAAAGAGAGGAAGTTTAGACTGGACATTAGGAAGAAATTCTTAACTGTAAGAGGGGTAAGGTACTGGAACGGGTTGCCCAAGGAGGTTGTGGATGCCTCAGCACTGGCAGTGTTCAAAGCCAGGCTGTGCAAAGCTTGAGCAGCCTGGTCTAGTGGGAGATGTCCTTGCCCATGACAGGGACGTGGGACAAGATGATCTTTGAGGTCTGTTCCAACCCAACCCATTCTATAATTCTGTGATTTGTGTGTCTTGTGAGATATAACTGAGTGATTAGAGATCATGGACCAAAATGAAAAGCTTGTAGTTTCTTCCCTAGAGAGAATTTTGTGGCAGTTTTTTTCCAGGGCAGAGGCCATAGTTTTACACTGCTTACACTGTAATTGCATGTGTATTTGTAGGGTTGATACACGTGAGGCAGTTACATATGTGTACCCACTCAATTTACTACAAGTCATTGAACAGCCAGTCCTATGTGTGACAGTTTTTTCTTGTGATCTTCAGTATTATGAGAGTTCCATTTCCCAATTTTTATTTGCTGTGGAAAGCTGGGTGTACAGCCATACACCTTTTTGTAAGATTTAAATGCCTCTATCAGTATTGAGTCTGAAAAGAGCTCTGTTAGCTGTGGAAAGCTCGTGCATGGCTCATGTGTGCCAGGTGAGTGGATCTCTGCCTTGCAGGAGAAAAAAGAGAACAAGAGCTGTGGAGGAAGCAAAGTCCTCTAAGCTGAATATTCTCTCTAAAACCTAGGAAACCTGATTTTCTCTGCAGAATTCCAGTTGTGAAAGTTGGTGTATTTCCTGGGAAGCTCACTCCACCTGAGGTATGAATTAACATGAGTGCTAAGCAGGCACCTGAGAACAGAGCAGGATTTGCAGCAACATTCAGCCCAGCCCTCAGGTCCTGCAGCCCTTGCTGCAGGGTCCAGCGTGCTCAGCTCTTGTGATTTCTACAGCAGCCTTAAAGCAGAGACCAAGGCCGTGCCCCTGAAGAAGCTGTGCCACTAAAACAGCTGCAGAGGCCTTGCTCTGCTGTGGGTTAATACTGTGGCATCGTATTGAGACAGGGAAAGTGGGATCTGTT
This sequence comes from Pyrgilauda ruficollis, assembly GCF_017590135.1. Lineage (NCBI taxonomy): Eukaryota > Metazoa > Chordata > Aves > Passeriformes > Passeridae > Pyrgilauda > Pyrgilauda ruficollis. The sequence goes on from NW_024510766.1 coordinate 770,896, forward strand.
ATGTCCAAGGAAGAACACGCTTTCACTTAGGGAAAATGTGCACAAGAACTATCATTTTGCACTAGAATGCAGTTTAGCTTCAGCATTTAAGTTCCCAGTAAAAGGCACATTTTAGTGGCTTATTAAAACCACTGGTATGAATTGCTGCGTGATGTCATTATTTCTCCTTAAGTGTCATTTGGATTGTCAAAGGTTTTAAGTGTAATAAAAGCATTAATTTTAGACAAGGGAAATGAAAATGTGCCTTTGTAGCAGCTTCCTTTGGACTCCAGGGTGCAGGAATAGGCCTGGAGGAAAAAGGTCAGTTCTCTCTTTTTTTTTTTTTTTTTTTTTTTTTTTTTTAATCACAGAAAAAGATCCCCAAACTTGTGAAGCAAGTAAAATTGCAATGAAGGTGACTTTTTTCCTTCCTTTGAAGCAAAACATGAGACAGGCTGTGCTACAACCTCTGCCTGTTAGTTTTTTGGTTTGTTTTTTTTTTTTTTTTTTAATCAGCAGATACAAAGATCTGAGAGAAACATGTGACATAAGGGTATCTGATGATGTTCTCTCCTCCCTTTCATAAATGCCCCATAAGGTGAGCATGTGATTTCCAGGCTGTTGCATGTACTTACTGCAAGGGACGATCATGCATGGAGAACAGTGTTTTCAGCCTCCTGTGCATTGCTGAATTACTGAGCCACAGCTTTGTACCTGGAAAGCCTTGCCTGTTTTTAGTTTGAGGTTCACTATCTGACTTTGAACTTTCAGTAGCTATTGCTAGGATTGTATGAACTTGCTTCCTTCTTCCTACAGGCATGGGTACCCCAAAACAAAAGCTTGTGCTGTGCTTCCAGGCTGTGCTGATGTGCTGCAGCCCTTGTGATGATTACCTGCCTTGGTGAGGGGTTGTTAGGTGTGTGTTGGAAGGAATAAAAATAAACACATTTGGGTTTTGTGCACCATCAGCTGAACTCATAAGTAGATAGTTTAAAAATTGGATTAGCAAGAGCAGTCCTTTACCTTCTAAAATTACTTATGCTGTTACATCAAGTGGTTATAAGCAAGTAAAATAAAGTATTTTATTAGGTCTTTTATGCTGTGGCTGCAGTAGGAAATTACAGGGTTTACATTTCTGAGGTTGATAGAGTCTTTTAGGAGGTTATGCAGCTATAAATCAAAGGTTACCTTTCAGATTGCCTATGAAAGCTATATAATAATTAAGATGTGGAGCTTTGCTCCTCTAAGGTTAAGTACTTTGGTGGCTGGTTAATTTCTTGTCATCTTAACATAGTAACAAGGTAACTGCACCTTTCTGTCATCTCCTGTGAGGCATAGCTGATAGAAAGTGACCAGTCATTCTTGGAGAAGTTGAGGTGGGGAGATAAATTGGACTTAAATAATAGGATTTTATGGATAAATTTTATTGATCGTCTCTAATACTGAAGCTCCAAAGCACAGCTTTGCTATTTAAGCATATTTAAGTTTAAAAAACCACCCCCAAAACAAACTGCTTTTAGATTCTTCTCATATCACCTGGTTAAACTCCTCCGTCTTGTCCATATGGTAGAAAAGCTATAGTGTTTCTACTGGTAAATCTCCAAAAGGTGCACTTACGCAGCTGAAACAAATGAATGGATCAGCCACATATTCTTGAGGTACTTTCAACATCTAGAATTACTTAGTAACAATTCTTTTAAACTGTATCCTCGCAGTTGCAGCACTGTTGAGTACAATCTTTCAGAAGTTTTCTGGGCTGTCTCCGCACATTTGTGTGGCCTTAGGGACAAGCCCTGGTGCCCAGTCCATGCTCCTGTGGCCACGTGTTTGAGTTCAGTCACTGGCTGCGAGTGCTTGTGAGTGTTCAAGAATAAACATATATACATAGAAAAGAGATTTGCACATCCTGTGTATGGGAAATGCTGTTGTCCTGTGTCTGCTCTCCATCGTCTTTTCTCTCTGCTCCCTGTTTCCCAGAAGGACTTGCTGAAGTTTTCTAGACTTACTGTAAACTTCCACTTCTGTTTTCAGCACCTCAGAACTAATTTTCTTCCCTCCTGCTTTGCCTCTCCTCAGCTGACACGGGCTGTGGTCACTTTGTGTTGCATTACCCAAAGGGATGTGATGAGGGATGTGCTGTGGGCTGTAGCTGCAGCCAGCCTTGTCTGCTGTTTCCACCTTTTTCCTTTGGTACTTGTGTGAGCAATGCTTGATGGTCTCATGAGAGTCATATGTGTGTACAGCATCTCTTCCCCAGCAGTGATGAGTCTCTTGTTAGTAGAGTTGAATTAAATTAATGAATACCGTGCATCTAAATTGTGCTAACCACTGTCTTTGCCATTAATTGTCAATTGAAAAAAATCTCTTCTAGACCCTCCTTTTGGCTGGGGAATGAGACTTTGAAAGTGCCTGTGGCGCTCTTTGCCTTGAACAGAAGACGACTGTGTGAACGCTTGAGACAGAATAAGGATGTCCAGAAGAATTCCATTGTTCTACTGCAGGGTGGAGAAGAAACCCAGAGATACTGTACTGATACTGGTATTGTGTTTCGCCAGGTAAGAGCTGAATCAAAACTTCAAATTAAGAAACTCTCTTCCACTGCATGGATTTTTAAATGATTTTAAAACATTTTCTCTATCTCTCGTATGTGCATTGTCTTGCTTCACTTAAATAAATTGGCTTCTTTATAACATTGCTTTTTCAGCTTTGAGTTGCTCTCACTTTCAGTGTTTTAGTGCAGGCTCATTATCTGGTTTAAAGGGCCTAAACCTGTTCAAGGCCTTACTGCTCATCAGTGTTTGAACCTAACCTGGAAGACAGCAGTGGAATATTTCTTCATTTTTTCGGTTTTGTCTATGACCCAAAACCCAACCTTCTTTGTGAAATAAAACATGTTACAGGGGACCTAAGCTGAATCAATTAGTAGAAAAGTATATTTCATGGTTTTATAAAACAGCAGCCTATAGCTTGGAATTTACAACATGTGTGCTCTTAAATTAGACTCTTCCTTAAGCACCCATGCGTTCTTCTGTCACTTAACATGTTCTGGAGATGTTGGTGTAAATGAACTCAAATTATGCATATCCCATACCTTGCATGCAGCACTTTGTTTTGTGAACTTAATTGAGCTGTTTTATGTTATGAAGAAACAAACCTAGTAAATTCTAATTTAGATAGCACATATCCTAATGTAGTTATTAGTCTGGTTTTAGAGGAGTTGCACCTTTTAGGGTACTAGAGCATATGCCTGTCCAAATCCTATAGTTTTAGGTGTTTTGTTGTTTGCTTGCTTGTTCTAAAAATAACTCTTGGCTAAGGGCTGTTCCTTGTGCAGCTTCCTCTTCTCTGGGGAAGGTTGGGGTTTCACTTCAGCACTCTGCCTTTGCAACCCAATGAAGCTGCACTCTGCTTTTGCCTTGTCTCTTGTGAGATGGTTGTTTCTCCCTGATCATGCATTCCCTAATTCCAGATTGGAAGAGTGTATTTTAATGTGTAGTGTATGGTTATTGTTGTTGTTATGGTGTATGAGTTAACCTCTTTATAGTAGTTTATTAATCTCTGATCCTTTCCATTTGCCAGCAAAGGGATTATTCTAACCTAAAACTAACCAGTCTGAAAAGGTTACTTTTCAGTAACTTTTTACTTTCAAACTACTTCTCCTGCTCCAAAAGCAAGAGACCTCTTCCAGATATGTGGAAATAGGAATTAATAGATACTGTAGTGTATTTTTAGAGCTGGTAGAAGTGAGGTCTTTCTTCTAAGAATATATTTTGTTTTAACCTAGGAATCTTACTTTCACTGGACTTTTGGAGTAACTGAAGCAGGCTGCTTTGGAGCAGTAGATGTTGATACTGGAAGATCTATGCTTTTTGTTCCACAACTCCCTGAAAGCTATGCTGTTTGGATGGGAAAGTAAGACCTATCTCTTAACTGCATTCTGGTGTATCCAAGTACTTTATATAATGTAACTGCCAGTAGAGCTCCAGTGTTGTGTCATTTAATCAAATTCCACCAAATCACACCGTAGGAATGGTATATACATAGAGTGATATATACAGAGATACAAAACATGATCAGTTGGTATTGATCATGTGATATGAAATGATCCACCTCCATTTGGAACACAGTACCCTTAGAATTGGAGCCCATGAATCTCATGATAGCTCCGAGAGGAAGGTGAACCATAAAGAAAAGTCAGTATCTTGTGTTAAGCCCAAGAAAGTCAAATAATAAAGCAGGCTTTTTCAAGCTGCTTTGCCAGTTTGTAGCAGCCTTAGCTAATTAAACTTCCTGAATTGCATAAGGTAGTTTAGCCTCTGATAGGCTTTTTTTAAAATGAACTCACAGATAGGAAAATGTGCTTTTAATGCTATTCTATGAGTATGCTATAAACATCTCTCCATCCACCTTGGTAGTAAATACTGCACAGTGCCATAGTAGTGGAGGAATTGATTTATTTATGTGTTCATTTATTTTCTCAGTCTTAATTGTATTTATACCCTCTACCAATTTGTGTAAATTTTTGTATCATCTACATTGTCTCAGAACATTGGATTGATTCTAATTTAATCTTTTGACAAGCTGCTTCTCTTCTAATTGAAGCTATCACTTATATTTTAATTTTGGGAAAAGGAAAACAGTTGTAACTGATCCCATGTGCTGAACTGTGTCAGACCATATGGCAGGGCATGGCTGCTGTCTTCTCAGAGAGTTTATATGAATTTCACTGTCTTAGACCTGTCTGGGGACTGCAGTTGTGATGGCATAAAAATCTGCATACTGCTGTCTGAAACATTCTAGCTGTGAGCCACACCTGTCTGGGAGGACAGGTTCTGTAAGCCCCCCATGTGTACTCTCTGAAATCTGTTCCCACTTATAGACAAAGTTTTTCCCTATCCTTAGGTTCTCTTCTGCTAGTTCAAAACAGTTGTTTCATACCCACACTGATTGTGCCTAATCTAAAAAAGCTTAAAAATATTATTGAAATTCCAGCATCTCATTTTGCATTCTCAAACAAAATATTGTGGTGCTTATAACTAGTAGCCTTTTTGATTTGTTTGTGCAGCACTTATCTACAGAATTAATTAAGTCTAGTTAAAAGTGGTTTATTGTCATTGTTTGTGTCTTCTTGCAGAGTATAATAAATGGTCTTTCTTGTTTTCTAAATTCTTCTCCTTACCCTTCCTGAACCCTCTGTTTGAATCTTGTTTTCTCTTCTGTCAGCCGTGATCATGTACTTTTTCTGCTTGTCAGAAGGAGGATGGGTGAATAACTCATTTGTGAGTCAGTAGCCGTTCTGCTTCATAAGTTGGTTGGCAGTGGGTACTGCTCACAGCTGTGGATTGTGTTCCTTCTCAGAAGATTCAATTTTAACTCAAAATTAGCACTGAAAGAAAAACACAAGTAAACATGCCTTCTATCCACTGCAGTTTATTACTAGTTTGCCTTGGAAGTGTTTACTTCTGGACCTGTGGAAGGCACTGTCTGCCCACTGCAGGAGCAGTCATTTCACATCAGTGAGGCACAAATCAGTGTAATGCTTTGTGTGGTAGTTGAGAAGTTGATATCTTACAGAGGTCTACTGCTGGTCTGCTAGTTCATGGCACAGGGTGGAGTTGCTCTGCCTGGTGTTTATTCTGCTTTCTGTTTAAGACAGATGTGAATTTGAGCAGAAATACATAGATTTTTTTAAAATTCATGCAAAAGGCTCTTTACTACAATTTTACTACTGCTGTATTACTAAACATATCATTTGATGTAGTGTTATGCCTTCACTTCTTAAGAACACATATTTGAATTGCTTTTGAAGCATAGTGTGGCTAATGAGTCATTCAGAAGAGTTAATCTTTTGGCCTTGAAGTGATACAAAAATGGGGCTTCTTGCCTCCATTCAGACTGCAGGGTGACTTTGGCCAAAGCCGGTGCAGTACCTGAGAGTGTTTGCAGAGGCCAGCAGGCTGTACGTTTACAAATGAGACCATGAGCACTGTGGTTTTCCCAGCCCCACCACTGCACTTGTTTTCATGAGTGGTGCCTGGGCACTCTGCAGGACAGATGGACATGGAGGGGGGATGCAGCGCTCTGGGCTGGGGTCAGCCACAGCCCCGCACTAAGCAGTACGGGTGTTGAGGGTCACTGCTGCATTGGAGGTGTTACAGATCTGCTAGGACTGCATGCTGAATGTGTGTGCTCTGAAGATGTGTAAAAATAGTTGTAAGCCTACCTTTCAGAACTACTTCAAGCCAAAATAACCTCTGCAGTTTTAAAAGGAAGGAGAGATTTAGTTTAGCTTGCAGACTATGGACCTTCTCCAAAAAACCCCAAAGCTTCTTAAGGTGGCAGCTGTGGAATTGTTATGAGGGTAATTGTAGGACTGGTGTCCTGTGGTCATGGAAGTGATCACCACAACACTGCTCTGTTTTTGAATTATGGGTGTGGGCATTTCTCCAGATGTTGGGCCAGCCAATTTCTTAGTTGCTGGCTGGAGAAACCTTTTCAAGTAAGGGAACCACTTTGCTTGTCTCTTGACCTGTACCTCTGCCCCCCTCCCTGTGTCATTTGTAAAGCAGAAACACAGAGAATGACTCTGAGCTTAGAGGGTAGCTTTTCTGCTCCTGAATATTTTTTTTTATTTTTAACTTTAGAAGGGTTTTAGAAATGAATATGGTAATATAGGATAGTAAAGGCTTCAGAAGTGTAAATGTTTTGTAAATGTCCCTCTTTCTTGGCACAGTCTTACCTAATCAAGTTTCTGGTGCAACAAAGCTGTTAGCCATCATTTCTGTTCCTAGAAAGCATTGAGTTGGTATGACTGCATGCCTTCACAAAGACTTCAGTTTTGCTAATTAATGCTGCACCTGCCATTTACCTCCTTAATTATAAATGACAGAGCTAGTCAGTGTGCTGATTAAAGATATTTTATAAAGTAAAACATACTGTACAGCAGCTGCTTTATGTGGAGATCATGCCAGAATGACTTAATAGCCTTGCCACATAGAGTTTTTATTGGAAGACAAAAAGTATTTAACCCTTTCATGCTCTAACTGTAGAAACACATATTAAATGTATTACTGGTTCAGAAAAATAAAATGGTGCTGTGGTGCCCAATTAATGGTGCAATTTCCTGTCTTTTCTCTGAATCTCTGCTGGATGACTGGTAAGCATTGCAGCTTTAATCTGACTTTAGTTTCACTCACTAAATTGCAGCTTTAAATTCGCTCACTATAAGTAATGTTTTTCCATGAATTTGATTGAAAGCTATCTATGTGTTCCAAGTTGAACCTTAGATTAGCAATTGGAGCTGTAATAAAGCACAGTGAAATGCTTTGCAAATGTTAGTTATTTCTCAGTGACCTAATGAGGAAGCTCTTTAAAACATTGTCATAAATTTCAAGTAGGTTACAACCAAAATCAACCTTTGGTTTTGGTGATTACACTTGACTGACATCAGCAAAGCTGAGTAGTTTTACTGCCTTTTGAAAAAACTGCAGAAGTATATTGTTGGGGGTTTTTGTTTGTTTGCTTTTTTTCCCCTTAACACTTTTGAAATGATCAGATGAAAGGAAGGGATCTCACTTTTGAAAGGACCAGATCAGTACAAGAAAGTAACCTCTCAGTCTGTGTGGGCTTTTACCTTTTTTTTCTTATAGACTTTTTGGGACTATGAAAATTAGAAACTAAGAATTTGATTTCTTGATCTCTTCTTCTTAATGGAGATTGGTGAGATTTTGTGGCATTTGTATTTTGAATAATACAAATTAGTGAGTATTGAATTGTGCACAGCGTGGTATGTTTGACTGTATGGTGGTGATGGAGACTGGTGCATTAATTACCCTTGTTCTGGCAACCAGAGGGCAAGGTCTGTAGAAGGGAAGCTGACAGGGGGGACAGCTCTTTGGAAGGGGAGTGCAGTGTGTGTGCGGGTTTTAGGGAATGAACTCCAGATTACCTTAATTGCTCTTCTTAATGCACATTTTGCAGGAATGAAGGACCTCTTCTACAGGAGTTTTTTTAATGTGGAGCATACAGGTCTTCTCCATAGCCTGCTCCAGAGCTGTGTGTTTTTTGGTTTTACCTTTAGAACTGTTCTACCATCTCCTACTATTTTTATTGTAATTTTTTCTCTAAAATGAAATATACTTTTCTTTTTCTGTGTCTCTCAGTTGGATCTTTTACTGCAGTTTGTCACTTCCCAGTACACACTGAATCTTTATTTTGCTTTTGTTTAAAAAAAAACCCAGATTTTAATCACTTTAGGTCGTCTTATTACTGTTTTGTACCAATTGGCATTGCAACTTATCTGCAAGTTTGTTACCATCTGGAAATGTTCTCTGTGGATCTCAAACATACTCAGTTCTGCTTCTGTTTCTGAGTAGTGTCAGAACTAATTTCAATCTTTGCAGTATCCCACTAATCAAGACTTGCAATCCATTTCTGTTTATTGCTTTAACTTCTGGGAGCATCAGTCTAAATTGACACAGCACTTTTCAGTGTGACAGTTGGAGGGTTTCCCAGCCCAGGGAATGCTCATCTTTTTATCTATTTATTTGTTTTTATTTTCTGCTTTAGGCTTTTCCGTTTTCATATTATGACTAGTCATTGGGTTTCAGGTTACATTGTAGTGTTTCTGTCCAAGCCAATTTGAGTTGATTTTGGAGAGTAGCAGTCTTGAGAGAGTTTTTTGTCAAATATTTTACTATTATTCATGTAGTACATCTGTTGCTTTGCCCTTCATCTGATCCTTTCAAAACTGCACGATAAAGCTGGTTGCTTTTGATTGACAAGGCTTACTTGTTCAATCCCCCAGGGTGCTTATTTTCCATGATTCCAGTTCTTTCCCTGGTACAGTGATTTCCCTTCCTTGTCCCCATTCATTTATTATTGTATTTCATAGAATCATAGAATGGCCTGGGTTGGAAGGGACTTTAAAGATCATCAAGTTCCAGCCTCCTACTATGGGCAGGGACACATTCCACTGTCCCAGGTTGCTCCAAGCCCTATCCAACCTGGCCTTGGACACTTCCAGGGGTGAGACAGCCACAGCTTCTCTGGGCACCCTGTGTCCGGAAATCAGCACCTTCACAGGGAAAAATTTATTTCTAATATATAATCTAAACCTGCTCTATTTTAGTTTGAAGCTATTCCGCCTTGTCCTGTCACTCCAAGCTCTTAAAAATAGACTTTCTCCCTCTCTCTTTTTGGCTCCTTCAGGCGCTGGAAGGCTGCAGTTAGGTCACCCTGAAACTTCTCTTTTCCAGGCTGAACAATCCCAGTTTTCCCATCCCTCTGCTCATCCTGGAGCCTCCTCTGGGCTCTCTGAGCAGCTCCAGGTCCCTCCTGCGCTGCCCAGGCTGGGGCAGCTCTGCAGCCGGGCTCTCACTGAGGGCCAGAGGGGCACAATGCCCTCCCCTGCTGCCCACGCTGGGCCCAGCCCCGGGCAGGGCTTTGGGCTCGCAGCTCTCGGGCCGGGCAGGGCCCGCTCTGCCCCGCAGCTCCCGCAGGGCTCCCCGGGGCTGCTCTTGGCTTGTTCATTCCCAGCCTGGATGGATCCTGAGGGTTGCCCCAATACAGATGCAGCTCTAGCACTTGGTCTTGTTATACCTCATGAGATTCCCGTGTGCCAGCTCCCCAATTTCTCTATGGATAAAAATTACTTTTTCAGAATAATCAATGTCTGGGTTGCTCTTGCCACTTCACTGGCAATTGTTTTCTCTAAAAGCACTGCTCAAATGCTCAGACTTCTCAAATGTTCAGTTTAGTCGTTGTCCCAGTATTCTCATTTTCCACAACCTTGCTTGGTCTGGGATGAATGTGTATTGTTTTTATGACTTTTACTTAAGTACTTATTTTTATAAATCTTTGCTTTCTTATGGTTTTCTTAAACAGCTTAAGTTTCTTGTTGAGAAGGCTTGAAACCATAATAGCAATTTCTATCAGTCCATTGATTGGCCTTCTCCACCAGCATACACCTTTAAGTGAATGCTCCAGTTGGTGGTTTTATAAGTGTTAAAGTGCTTCTTTTTCCTCTCCTATTTTTGATTCATGTGTTTTGAGAAAAAAAAAAAAACCAAAAAAAAACCCCAAAAACAAACCAGCACTAAGCAAATCTGTTAGATTATGCTGCACCAGAGTTTTTTAATATCCAGGTGTGGCTTCAAACCACAGATTGAGATAGCATGTCTCATTTCAGTAGTGTGGCAGGTAATGCTGATAACCCCCACCAGGCATTTCTTATTTTATACTTTATGTAATGTGCTACCAGGAGTACTGAGTTCAGTGATATAAACTCCGATAACATTTTGAAATATCTGAGAAGCCAAGTTTTTCTCTTTCTATCAGGTGTGCCATGTGTTTTTTTATGTAATGTGCTACCAGGAGTACTGAGTTCAGTGATATAAACTCCCGATAACATTTTGAAATATCAGAGAAGCCAAGTTTTTCTTTTTCTATCAGGTGTGCCATGTGTTTTCTCTACAAGGACTTGGCTGCTGCTGGTAGGATGGTGAGCTGCAGCAAAAGAAGTGTCCGTGGGGTTTTGCCAGCAGTGCTCCAGCAAGGCTCTGCACCTCCACCCTGCCTTCTGCTGTGCCACTGCCCGGCCTGAGGGCAGAGTTCTGCTTCTTGTTGCCCTGCATTTGGGAAGGCACTTCAGTGAAAAAACCTCAAGTGAAATACCTACAGTAGTTCCTGTGTTCTTGCACTTCTGAAATTCTACATTCTTAGCTCTTGATGTTATTTGTTTTGCTTAGGTTTTTTATTCCCTGTGACCTGTCTGTGTGCTCAGGAAGGACTCTCTGAAAGAGTGTGGTCTCTCTTGAGAAACAAAAAAAGGAAAAACAAACCCAGCTGATCTGCTAAAATATGCTAGGGAAGTGGATCATTAATATTAATGCTTCTTAAAAGTTAAATGTGAGTGTAAAGCAGGCAGAATGTGTTTTACTGCTGTGTGCCCCTTGCTGGAGCTCTGGCAGTCAGAGCAGGTGGTCACAACCCCAGTCCTGGGGGACACCAGATGCTTCTTTGTCTGGCAGGGGCAGTGTGACCTCGTGGATGTGGCACTGTGTGAAAGGGTAGGTTCTTCTTTCCTTTGTGCCCGTTGAGTTGTTGTGTCAAGTTCATTTAATTTCCTTGTGGTTTGGCTTTCCTTACAAGTTGTGAAATGGGAGTGTTATCATCCCTTTCCTTCAAAGCTGTTCAGGTCATCTAATGCTGCTGTAAAAATCAGTGCTGCTTTGTCTCATTCTGTTCCCCATTAATATGGGAGCTGTGAGACATGCTACTCACATTCCAGAGCTTGCTGTAGTGCTTTTATGAGTGGGATATTAAATATTGCTTGTGTCCCCCTCCCCCCCAATGCTGATGTTTTTCCAAAGTACAAGCAGAACATCTGCTATTGGCAGGTTCAGTATATAACTTCCTTTGCTAAGAAGCATGAATTGAGATCAGTGTTTGAGTGAAACACTTACTGTATATAATGACCTAGAAATGACACTTAATACCTTAACCACTATAATTCTTACACTCTTTTTTTTTGAGAAGAGAGATTTCTAATGAGTTTATGTCATCAGTTTAATGCTACAAGAAATCTTTTGGGGATTTCAGTGTGTAAACATTTCCTTAGTCACAGTTCTTTCTGTACAGAGCCCTTGACTCCAAGGAAGAATTTTATTTGCAGAGAGGAATAAAGCAAAGGTTACCAATTGCAAGTTTTCTGTATTTTTGATGGGTACCTCTTGATAGTATCTCTTAAATGTCTAATTGGAACACTGCTGCTTGAGGTAGAATTTATAGAAAGTCTAAAGAGCTGTTCATCTTTTAGAAATGCCTGTGGTAGGAAAAGCTGAGCAGGAGCAGTGAGACTGTGTACTTGACATAGATGAAATAGGGAGGTCAGTGTTTGGCTTTTGCTAGGACTTACTGTGAGATTCTCCTCAATACTTGATTTCTGATTTCCTAAGTCCAATGGCCTGTATTGGTGCTCCCAGTTATTCTGGTTCTGCATGGTCTGTGTAGCACTGGGAAGTCCAGTGTCACATACCCAGCACCTTGTGCCCAGCTTCATGGACTCTGCTGTTCTGCCCCTCGGACAGATGGGGCTTCACTTACAATCCTGCGTGCTTCCCAGTCAGATCAGCTTGGGTTGTCATCTTAATCTTGATTTCTTCTAAAGTCCATTATTTTCCCAGAATCCATCTCACTGCAGACTGTATCAAAAGGAGCAGGGAGTTTGAGTTTCCATGTGTGCAGGTAGTTTTGTCTTTCAAAGAGTGTAGCAGTAATCTTGAGAACTGTGGAAAGGGAATACCATTAAGGTAGTCAAAACATGGTTGGAGGTTGGTTGTGATACCAGCAAGCCCATTAGTACTGTTTTGTTTTAAATCTAGCTTGTTGCCTTTTAATCTTCTTGTTTGAGATAGTGAAATTCCTTTTGGATATAAAGGTGATGGCACTTTTTTGGACAAAATCAGGAACATCTGCTGTCTTGTTCTTCCTAGCAGTTCTTGACACCCTCTTATTTGGTTAATGCTTTACCATCTGTTAACTTGATGATATTGTAATGAGAAGGGAGTTTATTGGTGAATCTCTGACAGCATTAAAACATTGCTTTTGCATCCCTTTTCCTCTTTCAGCTCTACATATCCTGATGTATTTCAATTCTTCTGCTTTAAATTTTGCCAAGGTTTTTACTCTATGTTTGCAGTCTCTCTGAAATTTATACTCTGCTTTAAGCTCATTCTAGCAAGGACTGAGAAATGAGTTGTTGACTGTGTAGAACTTCAAGTGCTGAAGATTATGCTTGTCTAATTTTCTCCTTGTGCATGTGCTTTCCCTCATTTAAGTAAGGAAAAATGTAATGTATTTCATGCTCTGTGTGTGTACTGCAGTGCCTTGTACAGGTGCTATCTGCAGTTTGATATAGGCATTTAATTTGCTCAAGACAAAGTGATTTTGCCATAAAGTGGTGTTTTATATCTGTTACTCTGAATATGACAGTCAGGGTTGAATGGAAGAAGCAGAAAGCTTTAATGTGAAGTTCACTAGTTGTAGCCTTTCTGTCTCACTGCACCAAGAATCATCCTCTCCTGATTTTGTGATACAAGCTTGGACAATTTTTCGTGTATTTTGGGCACTAAAACTTGTAGAACCTATGAGGAGAGTACTGTACCCTGAACATTATTGTGTAGAAGTCTTTGTTATTGGTCTATTCTGTTATTGTTCCAATTGTGTTAATTCGTACTTTTAATTACTGCTTGTGAAAACATAATTTTATGGTATCTACCAGAAGCTGTGGCTCCTAAAGACAATAAGACTTGTGGGAGAAAGTCTTCAGCATGGCATGCTGCTTTCTGTCAGTACTTGCTGTCTTCTTCCCTGACATAGTAGGAGTTCCTCGAAATGATTGTTGACTGGTTATTTTGAGATTCCTACAGCTCCCTTTTAAAAAACACATTAAATTAATGCTGTTGAGTTTTGCTGGTTGGTTGAGTTTTTTTGTTTTGTTTTGTTTTTTCTTTTCTTGCTAAAGCCAGATACAGTGATTAGAAATTGTAGGTAATTCCCATTATTTGCCCTAATATACATTCAGTGATAGCATGTGTGATCAGCCATCCAGAATACTGCTTTGTTTGTGCCCTTTGATATTAAATTAATATTTAATTTTGCAGAAGGGCATTTGCATCACATTGGTGCTTATGGTAGGCTGCACCTATTGCTTTCTTTTATAATATAATATGTAGTGGAATAAAACATCCCTCTTCCAGAATAGCTGCAAAACACAAACAAGGCCAGATGTGAGGACTTAAGGAATTCTCTGAAACAATTCACATCTTAACATGAAAAGCGTATAATTTAATATTCACAGTGAACATACTGATGTGAGGACTTAAGGAATTCTCTGAAACAATTCACATCTTAACATGAAAAGTGTATGATTTGTTTAATATTCGCAGTGAACATACCATTTGGAATATTGTTTTCCTACAAGAATATTCTACATTCTAGGCTATGCAGTAAGATAACTAATCTTGAACTAGGAACTCCAGCTGAAATGCTGAAGAAAAGCTAAATTGGGCTGCTTCAGAAAAAGCTGAATTTCATTTTAGAGCTGATCCACTCTAAAAACAAAAAATGAAAATCTGTCCTAGAAGCATTGAAACATGGAAATACCAAGTAACCTTTAGGAATAAATGTTAAATATATTGAAGTTTGGATGAATATTTAGATGCAAATGAAAGCATATACATAAAAATGTATATCAGCAATTAGGCTCCAAATATATTAGCAAGCGGCTAAGATGTATTTCTTTCAGGAATAGCTATCAGCTGTTATAAATTCTGTTCACAGGTTTTCTTTGGCATTTGTGATTTAGATCCATCTCATTTTACCTCTCTTCTGAATACAGTTCTGGAAACTAGAACACTTTTTATCATGTTGATATTACAAGGGTATTGCTCCAGAGTCCTTTAGCATACAAAGAAATGTTGCTTAATGGAATTCTTACAGTAATGTCAAATTTGTACAGATCTCTTAAGATTTGTGTTATGAATTCTTGTGCAATGTAATGAACAAGAGGTTTAAAATGTTTTTAGACAATGAGACCAAGTTTTTATTCGGTTTAAAGTGGAAACACAACATAGTTGATAAACTGCTGCAAATAGATTGTGATTTGAATTTTGTCCAAATATGTAAAAGCTTGAAAATAAATTTTTGGTGTATTTATAGATATACAGAACTGTCATAGCTGTTCATCTTAACTGATGGATAAACAGAGGAGTCAATTTCCAATTCCAATTTGAGGATCACATCAAAGTGGAGCCAGTTCTAATAATGTGGTCTGGCAAAATCTGAATTGCTGTGATTTGGTCATGATTTGATGAAGCATTTTGGTTTTTAAACATGCCATCATGTACTGTGTGAATTTAGTTAAACCAAATAGAGAAGTTTATTTTAAACTTGATTTTTTTTCACCAAGATGAATAACTGACTGGAATCTGTGATTACTCATTTTTAATACTATGCTCCCTTACACTTCTGCTGGTGGTTTTTGTGTTTGATAAATGTGTGTTAGAGAAATGAAGTACAGTTATTGTAAGGTATTAATTTACTCTCTGACTTAATGTTTCACACTGGATTTTTACAGTGAAACCTTTGTTGCTGCTCCCCCATCTCTTTTTTCCCATTGCTTGAGTAGCATTTTGCTTAAAATAAAGTTGTCACTTGTTATCATTGAGGGATGAATCTCCAATATTTGTTGTTTAAATAAAACCATAGCTGTTAAAATAAGGCAGTGAGTAAGAATTCAAATCTTCTTAAAATATAGCTTCATATCTTTAGGCCATCTTCAGCATTTCCCAATCATCTTGAGAGTAAGAAACCAAGTAGATCTAGATGGGGCAGAAAAACATGGTGGAGAGAGGAGTTTCATGGGAAGCATCAGCAGAAAGTAAACAGCTTAATGTTTAACTCAAAATAACTCAAACTTTTTCACCGAAAATTGGGATGAATTGTAAGTGATGAACTAGAGAAGTCTCTTCTTTAACTTTTTTTTTTGTGGCTGAATATGAGAAAAACTGGGCATATTAATGTAAATTAGTATCAGTGCAGGACTCTTACGTTTTCTTTCTGATGGCCATGAACTCTGAGATGCCAGATTTTTGCCTAGGTGCTTGGCCATGCATACATGGGCATGTTCCAGGAGTTTGGAGTTGCTTATTTCCACTGTAAAAGAAAATGATAACTCCTGTTTTTCTGGAAGTTAACTATTGATAATTCTAATTAACACTGGTATTTGCTTGGCTCGAGTTATAAAACTATAGGGAAAGAATATTGAGCCTTTTTAGGGCTGATATGCATTATTCTCTGTGGGTTTTTGCCAAGTTGTGTTGTCAGGGAATCTAAATAATTTTGCACATCCCAACCCCCTTCCTGAAGACTGTAAAACTTAGGTCATTGCTTCTGTTCCCATCTGTTTACAAAAGGGTTGGGGTTTATTTTTTTATAGGTAAATGGGCATGATTCAATAATATCTGGGATCATATCTTCCGCTTGGGTGATCCTTCTGATTAATTTATGGCTTGCTGTGGGGTTTTTTGCACATAGTCTCTGCAGTGATTAATGAGAATTCTAAAACTGGCAGCCCACAGCAGCATTACAAATGACAAAGCCAAACCTAAAAGTTGTAACCAGTTAACTTACTGTAGCTTCTTGAGAGTTATTTGTGGAGAGAAGTACTCCTCATCCCTGGGAAGTATCAGATGTACTTGAAATGATGACAACTGAATGAAGTTCTGGTATTCATTATGCCAAGTGAGCATTTAATGGAAGATACCCTGTGGCAATGGTGATCAGTCCTAGCTTTAGTCTGTTTTGCATTCAAATTGGATAAAAATGGGTACTGAGCCCTGTATCTGCTCAGGAACTCTGCACTAGTACTGTTTACAGTAACTACCATATTGTGCATAATCGTCTTTCATTGACCCCCACTAAACTGGGGAAAAAATGGAAGAGAGTGGAGTGGGTATGGAAAGGTACCATTGAGGATCACAGAGTTATAGCATGGCCTGGGTTGGATAGGACCTTAAAGGTCATCAAGTTCCAACCTCCCACCATGGGCAGGGACACCTTCCACTGTCCCAGGTTGCTCAGAGCCCCATGCAGCCTGGCCTGGGACACTTCTGGGGACCCAGGGGCAGCCACAGCTTCTCTGAGCACCCTGTGCCAGGGCCTCCCCACCTTCACAGGGAGGAATTTCTTCCCAGTATCCCATAACCCTCCCTCTGTCAGTTTGAACCCATTCCTCCTTGTCCTGTCAAAATAAATAGTTTCTCTCCACCTTTTCTGTCAGCTCCTTCAGGTACTGGAACGTCACAATGAGCTCACCATGAAGCTTCTCTTCTCCAGGCTGAACAATCCCAGCTCTCCCAGCCTTTTCTCCCAGCAGAGCTGCTCCATTCCTCTGATCATCTTGGTGCCTACTTTGGACTCTCTCCAGCAGCTCCAAGTCCACTCCAGGGCCCCAGGGCTGGGGGCAGCTCTGCAGATGGGGTCTCACCTAAGTGGGACAGAGGGCCAGAATTGCTTCCCTTGGCCTGCTTTGCTTCTCTTGCTTCTCCTTCTCCCTGACCTTTGGTTGCTTTCTATACTGCTTTTCTATATGTGACAGCATAGAATTTTTTGGCTCTAATACGAACTTCATGTTCACTTTTTCCTTGCACCTCTATGGTTCTGCAACAGAGTTGGTCTTAGAAATCTTCCCAGTGGGAGCAGCAGCTTCATCACTGGAGCATCGTGGCTCCTGTGGGATGGTAGTTTGTGGGAAGTGTACATGAATTTATTTTTCCATCTAGTTGGAGGTGCTAAATGACTGTATAAAAAAAGTGAGGCAGAGCTGTGAGTGCTTCAGAGAGGAGAAGTCTGGCTCTCAACTTTGTGCTAAGAGTCTTGCTGAGTTTTGAGTGAGATAGCAAGAGGAAGATGAGCAGGGAGGTACACATCTGGGGATCGTGGCAGCTTGTCATTAGGTGTGATGAAGGCAAAAGTGTCTCAAAGATGACCTAGTTTAACTGAGGGAGGGGATGGAGGATTG
Organism: Pyrgilauda ruficollis; assembly: GCF_017590135.1. NCBI lineage: Eukaryota > Metazoa > Chordata > Aves > Passeriformes > Passeridae > Pyrgilauda > Pyrgilauda ruficollis. The sequence goes on from NW_024510766.1 coordinate 788,459, forward strand.
TGGGAAGCTGCTGTTCTCTCTCTTAGAGAAAAATGTCTCAGCCTTGAAAAGAATGATGAGCCACTTTTGTTCCTCAAAAGAGTCATAGTGTACATGAAAAGAGATGTTGGAGGGATTAAAGCTGGAACGGATTAATATTAACCATAACCAAGGAATTGGATTAGTAGCTGTGTGCTGTAGGCTACACAATTATAGGAGGCAGCTAGCAACAAGAAGAACAAAAAAGCTGAGAAAGAGCTTGTGAAAGGAAAGACATTTTCTTATTGGAGTGATGGAAAATCAGACCTATTCTTACTTTAACTGCATTAAATAAAGTCAATAAAGTCCAGCACACTTATGGGTATACTTCTATGAAATACTTACTTTGCATTAAACAGTTCTTTGATTTAAACAATGCAGACAATTATAAAAAGGTACTTTGGATATATTGCTCTAAAGAGCATACGTTACCATAAATTACCATTGGCCATACATTAGCTGGTTTACAGCTGGGATTCTTCTGATACCAGAAGAATTGGTTAAAACTGTACAAGAGAACAAAACTGGAAGGTGATAAACCTGTTCATCATGTTTCTGGATTATTAAAATACTTCAGTGTGTGAGGAATGAAGGAAAAATAAGGAGATGCCTGTAGGAAAAATGGGGTATGCAAAAATTGGAGGTAAGGCTACTATACTACAGAGGGCATGTAAAGATAAGAGGATATAGTGGGGTTTTTTTAATCTTATGTAAGATAAGCCAGAGAGAAAAGATAAATGATAATTGCTTTGAAATCTCTGTCACTGATAGGAAGAGTCTACACAAGCAGTATTGTAAAAGGGAACATAAAATGAGATAGTTTTGTGTTACTTTTTAGTAGTACTTTCACAGATAATTTTTTAAAATCTGTGATTTTCTGCTTGAGAACACCATAAATGGTTTCATGTTGTTCATGTCACCACCCGGTACTGTTTGGAGCATGAAGAAATGTAAATGATAAAGAAGCAGACAAGATAAAAAAATGGACATAAGGCAGTGCTCCAGCCTCCTGGTACTGCCAGCAGCTCTGGCACGTGCCTGTGGTGTGGAGCAGCTTCTCAAGGTGCCCACCACTTCTGATGGTCCTCACTGCAAGGGTTAGAAATGCCCTTTGGCCTCCAGCCTCATTTATTCTTTCCCCAGATGGTTTTGTGCTCTTGTTGTGTAATGTTTACATGGCTGAAGCTTTGGTCCTGCCCGCACCTCTTGCTCTCCTGCTGTCACTCAGGAAGCAAAATGCACAGGATCCTCCAAGCTCCAGCACCAGCCATGGGTTTTTTCCTCCCATTTTCTTTACTCTGGAAGTAAAGAAGTGTTTTGGTTTTTTTTTTTTGTGGAAGGGTATCAAGGGTGATTTTATTATATTGAGATCACATTTTCAGGATTATAGAGGTTGTATTTATTTCAGTGTAGGGAACATGGAGGTTTTAATCAGAAGCTCAAGTCTCCTGGCTGCTACCATACAGTGAAGGAATGAGCAACAGTACAGCCACTGGTACAGAAGACAGCAGGAGAGCCCAGGAGGGACTGACTGCAAACAGATCCTTCACATTCTTCTTGCCTTTAGAAAAATGTCTCTGGCTGGATATCAGGAGAAAAGAGTAGAAGAGATTTAGTTTTGAACATAGACCTGTAAAGTTGCCCATTCTGTTGGGTTAGAGAAATGGATCTCTGGTGTCCTGAGGAATAGAGGCAGCAGGGCCCATGTCTTAATAGCCCTCAGTCTGCTAGATGGTTACCAGGGTAAAAAAAAGAATGTTTCATTCACTCTTTGAATGTAACAGGACAGGCTGGTCTTCTGTCTTTTCCACATCCTTCCAAAATTTGGTGAGTTAGAAAGTTATGTATAAATGGCATTGCAAAAGTCCCTAACAAAACTGTCTTGTATAGAATGGGAAAAAAACACTTTTGTTCTGAGGAGACTGTGCTATCAACATGGACTGGATTAAAGCACACTGATTTTTGTAGCTGTGGCAACTTTCTGTGTAACTTCGTGTTTTGAGAAATAAGGATAAGATCAGCAAAACATTCCTCATATCTGATTCTATTGTTGTGATAGTAGAGAATATTATTTCTTTCTCTGTGGCCTTATTAAATGTAAGAGCAAAGCTAAACCCAAATATTTCTTTTTATTGTTTTCCAAAGGATTCATCCCCCTGAATTTTTCAAGAACAAATATGCTGTGGATGAAGCCCACTATGTGACTGAGGTGAGTTGTCTGTGTCTGAATATTTTTTTCTGTGAATACAAAATCAATGGGTGGCAATGACTTTGCTTAATTTTAGTCCCCTTCTTACTGGATATCTCCTGACTTGGTGGGATCTTCTCTCCCTTCCCTGTTAAAGGAAAGTGTCCTTTTATTATACAAAGCACTTGTAAATTGTTGTTAAGGCAGCTCTTTTGATCTCAACATAGTTCTTAATCCAAAGGCAGTCTCATAAACATCCTCTGTTGTGGTTTCCCTGAATGACTTTCAGTCACATGCAGTGCTGAGTGAATTACAAAATGTAACTTCAGATAAACACTTGAAAACATACATTAACTTTACTATTATTAGCAGCCAGGTGTCATCTGATTTCAGAATAGTAAATATATGACATCTCAAGTTTATAAGAAAATTCTCTCATTCCTTTAGGAAAACAGAGCACAGGGAAAATATACTAGATGTGTGTTCATTTTCTATTTGTCCTTTATGTAATGTGTAATGTAATGTAATCCTTTGTAATGTAATCCTTTATGTAATCCTGTGCATGATGAGACCTGTCAGTGTGTGGCTTTATCCAAATAAAACAAGTCACTAAATACATTTTTTGGAATGCCTTGGAGATTTGTGGAGATTGCTGTCAAGGAGGTTCCATGTCCTGGCTTGGACTTGGGAGCCTACATTTATTTTATGCTTCCAAAAAGCTGTTGGGAAAGGCTGCCTACCTCACTCTTTATTTTCTACAGAATCATCCTATTACTTGAATAAGCAAATATATTCACATTTCTGGGTGCAAGTGTGCCTTGCTTAGTTAGGTTTCTAATTTAATTTCTGAGCAGATGTTTGGACACTTGTGCACCTGGCCAGTGATCATTTCTGTGGTAGGAAGGCTCAGCAGGTGAGGACAGTATTCCTGCCAAGCTCTGCATGTGACTTTCATGGAGAGTAGCTTGGAAGACTCCTCTGATTCTTCTATTCCCATAGAACACTAACTCTGACTCTCTAGACCAGAAGTTTTGCTCTTATCAGCTGTGAGGAAGTTTCACTTAATTTTTCATAATGAGTCCAGCAAATTTGATCTGTATGTCAGGAGCTGGGAGTGGAGGGAGCTGTGGAGAGGTTGATTTTTGCCATGTGTGAGTTGGAGTCTTGTAGTGTCCAGGTGCTCCAATGCTCATCTGTCAGATGGTGAGAATTGCAATTGGGAAGTACATGTTTTATTTTTAAAAATCACATTCACAAAAATCACATTCACCTTAGTTGGTTTGGGTCACTTTCTGTCAACAAATGTCTTCATTGTAGTTCTGTGCTCTGCTTTTTTACTGCTTAAAAACTTCATTGATGGGAAAAAGAGCTCTTCATGTGGACCAGTAAAAAAAATTAAAAATTAAGCCTGCTTTTGACCTGGACTGCATGTATTGAAGTGAGAAGCTGTTAAAGCTTGCAGCACAACTGTTCAGCTCTCAATAGTTCCTTCAGCTTTTAGCTTTTTTTGCCAAAGAATTTGTTTTCCACCATCAGGACACCAAGGGCCTTTTTTATAAATACTTTTACATCAATGAATGACCAAGGTATGTAAGTGTGTTATCCTGATTTTTCATGAGATTAAGAAATGAAAAAAATAAAGGGTGGAATTAATCTTTTTGAGCATCACTGTCATATACTTTCTTTTGTTAATATTAGTAGTGTGCTGTTAAGGTGGTTTAAAGTTGATAGAATATTGCTCCATGGAGATATGTCATGTGTTCATTGCCTCAAGATGTATCATTCAGCACCCACCCTTCTGCAGGTGCTCTGAAAGCCCAGCACTCTACAAGCCCAGTGATTTTGTTCTCAGTTTGTGAATTGTTGAAGGAGGCTGGAGGAGCCTAATAAAAGGATTGGTCAGTAGAAGTGATCCAGTGAGAAAAACAGCAAATATTCTTTACTAAGCATTTAGCACATTGTACCATAATAATATTAATGCAAATGTTCTATATGTAGGGTAGAGCACCCTGATGTTCCTTATTTCTGTGTGGCATTACAACTTTTTGGTTCTTGTGTTGTGTCTTCCTAATGATGACAATAGATACGAGTTATACTTGGTATTTATGTCTTTAAAGGACATAATGAACTTGATTACTGTCAATATTTTGTATTCTGCTGTCTCTTGTTGCGTGTCTCAGGTAATACTACAATATCTGAAAGGTATCAGAGGAACATTTTTGTCTTTGCAGTTCATTTACTTTATATACAGTGAATATCGATGAAAACTGATGAAATATCAATGTGGTTATGTGGAAGGAAAAAAAAAAGACAAATAACAGTAATCTGAACCCTCTTTTTAGATATCCAGTGTATTGGCTTCAAAGAAACCTGCTGTACTTCTCACTTTGGTAAGTCATATTTGGAAAGTACTACATTTCTTCAATAAGGATACCACTTTATGCAGCATTTCTTTGCACTGTCATTCTCTATACTTTCCTCCCCATCTTGCACCAAATTAGAGGTCATCTGTGTATAATCTAGTTTTATGGCCCCCTCATGGTTTCAAGATTTGTAGCCTCTGGCCTCATCCCATCTGCATTCTGTCTGCCAAAAGCTGTCTTGGTTTTCTGGTAAAAACATGACAATTATCAACCATGATGGCCTACCTACACTGACTCCAAACTCCCTTTTCCTTTTGTGCCATTCTTCTCATGTCATGAGCATCTTTGGGCCTTTCTGTGGGAATCTCACAAGGATTCAGGGAATACTTTTTTTGCATAGAGTGGTTTAGTAGAACAGCTCCTGGGAGGAGTGAGGCAATATCAAATGCTTGCTAACTATTTTGAATGGTGCTTGCTTATTTCTTGAGAAGAAGCATGAATGAGTGGTGGTGAAGACTGCAAGTTTCTCCTTCCCATCACCTCTCTCCCAGCTACTCCCCTGCTTTACAGGTGTTTTGTAAACTCCTACTATTTGTTTTATATTCTCTAATATTTATAAAAATTATTTGCTGACTCTGAGTTTTCCCTTACAGCAAATGCAGTGGCAGCTCCTGGGTTTCTTGTTTTCCCATGATAGAGACCAGACAGAAATCATAACAAAAAAATCCCTCCTTAGGAAGTTACATGGCCTCAGATCTGAATTCTTTATCCATTAAGAACAGAGGCCCTAAATAATTTTCAGTCTTTCTTTCACTTATATTTGTATACACATGTATACTCTTAAAAGATGCCCCTATGGCTTAATTTCATATTCTTTAAGAGAAATTAGAGAAATGGAATGTTTGACTATCTTGAGCTTCTTACTGTGCATTTATTTCTTCACATGGAGTTGTTGAGTAGTTATCACTCTGGGGGCATCCTGTTGTAATCAGGAATTTTCACATAATTTGTGGCTGAGAGGAGGGTGCTGTGGTGCTTTCACATTCCTCCCACTGCTGTGAAGAAGTATTCAGAGAAGGGAAGAGCACTTCTCTGCTGCTGAATGGAAACCTGGTCCTCTCCTCCTGTGGTCTCGTTCCAGAACTGCTGCTCTGCAGGGTTCCCAGGCACATGTCAGAAGTGTTCATCTGCTGTGTAGCAGCCAAAATACTCTTGCTTATGCTGCTTGCTTGAATGGAAAGCTGTAGGGGAGCAGCAAGGAAATTTAAATAGTAACAAAGCAAATTTAAATTGCCAAGGCATGGCATAATTATTTCAATTTTAAATTACTTCAGAAGAGGCCTTGCTTATTTTTCATTCTCTTGCCCTGTATAATTATATTATAAGGTCTCACACCTCCCTCCCAAGGCATAAGAGCATTAGAAATCAAAGCTTGTCTTTTTCCTAAACAGCACATCCTGACCTGAGTTCTGTGCTGGTCCCCTATGGAACTGATTTTTTCTTATATTGGACTGTGTTTGAACAAACAGTCATGGGTTTTCTATTTATAGTGATTCAGGTAAACTTATGTGTAAGTTTTCCCAAATACTTACTGTAATCAAGTTCTCCCCATGATTTAAATTTTAAATACATGTGTTTGGCTCAGAATCACAGTCCTTTTTAATCTTTTTCCTCCCAGCGTGGTGTTAATACTGATAGTGGAAATGTCTCCAAAGAAGCTTCCTTTGAGGGGATCAGCCAGTAAGTGACACAGCTTTTTTTGTACATTAGTTGTTACATGTTTATGTTGAATTCATTTTAAATTTCAAATTAAATTATGTTTTTTCTTGATGGAAGGATGTTGAATGGCAGATCAGATGCCAAACAATTTATTTCCAAAGAAATTTTGATACGTGTTTCTAATGACTTGAAATGCAGTCAGGTTTTTTTTTTTTTTGGAATCTCTCTTGCATCTAAGTTAATCCAAATTTTCTCTTTGTCTGTGTTTATACTGTAACTATTTAAAACCAAATCCTCATACATCCATTTCCTCTTTTGGGATTGGAATATTTGATTTTCAGATTGAAGAAAAATTAATCTTTAAGAGTAGCCTCCTTCTCTTACTGAGTTTCTTGTACGTTATTAATCTAGATATTATGGATTCTGGTAATGCACAGTCTTCTGAAAAAAACATTATATTACAGGTGTAAAATAAATTCACAAATCAGAAGAAAAAGGAATAATCATTTTTCTGTCTAGATGTGAGCTTTTAGTATCCTTAATGCTGTCTTTTTTATGAAGTTTGGCTACTAGTGAGGTGAAAATGTCTTCCTGCGTGCAGTATTTTGAAAGGGAAGTAAATAGAAATGCATCACAGCTTGCTCTGGGATGTGAGGATGATGGCCTCAATTTTTAATGAAATAAAACTGTCTGTTCTGTTATGATATCTTTTAAAGAAGATAATTTTCTGTTTTTAGCTCAAGTGTATAGCAAAAAAGAAACAGACTCCCCTCATTAAAAAGCCTGTTAAAATAAGCAGTTGTGCTGAGATGTTGATCATTGACTCCCAGTCACCTCACTATATTTTTTTCCATCCTCCTCTGTTAATAGCACGTTAATTCTACAGTGAAGATGGTAGGGCACAGAATTTGCTGCAAGTCTGGGCACTCATTTGTATTGTCTGAGCATGCTTTCTGTTGGGATCATTTCTTTGTGTCAAGTGATCTGAAATCTGGAATCTGATTTCATAATTACTTAGGTCTCCCCTCTGTATCCTAAATGGGAATGTCGTGGTTCTGTCAGGGATGTTGGAAACAAGGTGCCAGGCACACCTGGCAAAAAACATCTTTTGGTGCCCACTGAGTTAAGTATGAAGTATTCCACAATACATGCAGGTCACTTCTCACGAGTGTTTGGTGTCCTCTCTGCTGTTACAAGCAGTATGAGTTCTGTTGCTTTGCCCAAATAGATGGTCATACGCTCTCCACTTACAGGTGGACTCAAAAATCTGTGTGGAGCAATATCTCCAGTTTTATCTGATACACCTCCACGTGGAATACAAACAGGTATTAGCTTCACCGGCAGCTCTTTATTGGAATGATGTACAAAAGTCTGTTTGACCTACCAAAACCCCCCTTTTTACTCTGAATTTCACTAAACTCAGTTTAAAGAGCTTAATTAGTGGCCCATTCACTAGTCAACATTAAGCTAGGAAGCCACTCCATCTAGCACTTCATTTGAGATTTTAATAGAGTGTCTCCTATGACACTGAATGGTATTTAAGCGTTGGCTTCTCAGTGAGTGCTGGACGTGCTGTCCGTGTGCTCCAGGAGGAGTGCTTCTCCATTCTTAGCAGGGATTTCCAGCTGTCAGCAGATATTTCTCTTCGAGACTTGGCACACGTTCATCCCTCTCCACCCCTAGGCATTGGGTCATTCATTTTGCTGCCTTTGACAGGTCTGGTTGGTGCCTTCCCCTCTCAAGCTCACAGTATGGAAGAGCATGCACTGATTTTGTTGTTGGATCTGCTCCCCTCTTCTGACAGGGACCATACCTTCAAACTACTTGTCACTCCAGTCTTTCTTTGTTCTGTTTGTGTCTCCTCCTGGGCTGTGGTGGCTCTGGTGAGCTCGTGCTTGGTCCACGTGCAGGGGGTAACTGGGGGTCTGGAGGAGGGGGTGAGCTTCCTTTTAAACTCTGCTTGCCTCAGAATTTTGTAATTGTCTATATAAACCAGTCCATTTTATATTTGTTTTCAATACAGACCCAAGTCAAATTTAACTTTCCTGCTTTCCTGTTTCTCCACCTGTCTTGTAGCAAATATTTCCTTTAGAAAGATATATTTCAGATGTGTTGATTGCTTCCAGGAGGATTACACCTAGAGCAATGTGTTCCTTCAAAGTGTGCTCCCTCCTGCCTACCTGTGGCTGTGCTTTGTCCTCAGCTCAGCCAGGCTCTGCCCTGGCCATGATGCTCTATTTTATGCCTGTTTGTTTTGTTTTCTGGCTTCCTGGCTGAGATCTGTTTTCTTGCTCGGACCATTTTTTGTTTCTCTTGCTTCCATATGTCTTTTTTTCTCCTAAGCTGACCTGGCCCAGTGGGGGTGGGGGGCGTAGGGAGTGTTTCATGATGGATAATAATGAAAATAATGTCTGATTTCCTGAAAAAGGTGAATCTTGCTCTCTTTGCAGACTGTTCATCTGCTTCTGTCAGAAGCTGTCTTTTTCTTGCCCTAGTGATTTTACTTCCCTTCCTTACTTTTTGAACCTTTTGAACTTCTGGAACATTATTACTTAAGCTATTTGGTTAATTTTTCTACTGTCATAAATAGTCATTTGAGACAAAATGACTGCTGTGGTTGTGGGTTATTTCTGTGCCCTGAGGATCACCCTGAAGTTATTTTTGTCATGCTAGCAATAGCTAAGCTTGATTCTATCCTGATTATAGAATCTTATTATAGTGGTGAATTATTTCCTGGTTTCCATTAGTTTATGTGTAGCTCTCTCATATAGCAAGGGATGTTGCCCTTCAGAAAAGCTGGTCTGTTGCTGCAGGCTGTGGAACAGAGGCCAGTGGTACATGGAAAGTTCCCTGCTCAGCAGAGGGTCACTGAGGGACCAGCCTGGGACAGGGATTGAGACAGGAGACCTGGACCATGTCCTGGTGCTACTCCTGGTAACTCCCCTCATGTCAGCTCTGTTTGCAGCTCCTAGGAATCCTGCGGAAGGGGATTGCTCACTTGCCCCAGGAGGCTGAACCATAGAAGGCAGATTTCTAAAGTAGTTCTAGTGCTTTCTTTTCTAGAAATTCATACTCTATTTGCTAATAGAGGCCAGTTCTGTGTTTGCAGGTTTTTCCCCTAATTCACGGATCCATTCTTCAAATGTGCAGGATTTTCTTTCATCTAATCATGTCAGTTGTGTATCCCTTGTAAAAATGCTTTGAGAGGATGTGACTCACCATACAGAAAATGTATTTTTAACCTGTAGGGTTGAACAGTAATGTACCATATACTTTAAATCACTGTTGTATAAATCTTTGCTCACTGTGTCGGCAGGGTTTTTTTCATCCTCAGAGTCAATTGAGGTAAATGATGGACAGTTTAAGCAATGTACTTAAAGTCCTGCAGTGAATTCTTCCTTTCATATTGGATAGCCAAATCAATTCATTAGGACAAAGACTCTCCATGCTGAAGAAGAGAAGAAAATTCTAACATTGTGTATCAATACGTTTTAGATTTTTATCACTCTAGACACACAGAGTGTATTCATTAAACTGACAAAAAGAGGTCTCATTATACAGTGCTTTTATATGGGTGGTGTGGATTTCTAGGGTTGTTTTAACTAATGAATTTGTCTTGCATGTGAAAGGACAACTGAGTATGAAATCAATTTGGACATGCCTTAAAGTGTAGTATTTCTTAGTTCTGCATTGATTGAATGGGAGCATTAATATGTTACAGATTGCAACTGTAGCAAATGCCAATTTGTTTTCTTCCTCAAGACCACATATCTCATCATCTAAGTCTTGTCAATTTGCACATTGCAGAAAAATGTAGAATTAGATTGCACTGCCTAATCCTCCTAACATTAGGGTAGTACATGTTTTGTTACGAGTAAGTTGTTTTCTGTCTAGTGAGATCAAAACTTTGCTGGGAGGCCATGGTCAGGGGATTTTATGTAGGGGTTTGTGCACAAATTATGTGAATGAAACATAATACTGTTGGTGGTGAAAAGCTCTTCCTGTTGAGTTTAAGCAGTAACTTTCAGGATGTGGTTGGTTTGTTTGGCTGTCTTGCTGGTACATGTCCTGGTGCTGGCCAGGACAGGGTTGATTTTCTGCAGTGTCTGGGAGGGAGCACAGTCAGGACTCAGGTGTTGCTCTGTCCCAGCTCATGTCAGTGCTGGGGCTGGGGAAGGGATTCTCTCTTGCTTTGGAGAAAAAGGGTGTTCCTTCCTGCAGGGAAATGTGGTGGGCAGAACGGTCCCATTGGGTGTTTTGTCAAAGGTTTTCCATGTAAATATTTTCTTTGACTTACACCTTTTGTTCTTAATTTTGTTGCTGTTGCTGTTCATTTTCTTATCTCATTGCTGTTTCCAGAAAATTATTCTTGTATCAACCCATGATCTTTGCTTTTTGTACTTCCACTGGGAGGGGGAGGGGAAGCAAGTAGCACTGTTGTTCTAGTGGGAGCACTAAAGAAAGAAAATGGGACTACTTTTGAAGGACTATTCTGCTCCAAAGGTTTGAAAGTTCAACTCTGAACAGCTACAAGACCCTGTTAAAGTGAAAAAATATGTGACAGCGGAAAAGCTGTGGCAGTTCCAGAGGGGCACAAAGTTATGCAATGTGCTGGGGTCTGGCTGTGATTTATCAGACACTAGACAACACCCTCAAGGGGAGGAGGAGGAGGAGGAAAGCAGAGCAACAGGTGCTGTGGGCACACTCCCACCTGCAGCTGAGCCAGAGGAACAGCCCGTGCCAGGAGCAGTTGCACCTGTACAAAGAAAGATATCCAAGACAATTTGCTTAGTGAGGGATGAAGAGGAAGCAGGGCCCTCACAACAAGAGGAAGAGGCAGAGCCAGAGATATTCACCCAATCCCTATCCCTAGGTGAGCTGGGAGATGTGCAAAAAGATTTCATATGCCAGTTGGCAGAGCCCCTGGTGACCCAGCTGTTCCATGCTGGAATATTGTGTCCCATGATATGAAATCAAGAAGTGAAGCCAAGCAGCTGGGATCCGTGTCTCAGGATGTGGAATTGACCAGGGAATTAGAAAATGAACAGAAGCTCAGCCTCTAGAGTCAACTCCTGTAAAGCATGAGGGAAAGGTATTCTCTCAAGGATGGTCTAATAGTGCAAAGAGACAAGTGGAACCCCGTGGAGCAAGGTATCCAGTACCTGAGAGAGTTACCTGTGCTGGAGGTACTCTGTGAGTATTCAAACAAGCACTCCCTATAAATCCAGATGACATCCAGTGTACACAGCCATGTCGTGGAAGTTCCTATGGAGCATGTCATCACTGTGTGCCAACTCACTGGCTGTGAGCTCATGAAATAACAACAGTCAGTGGATAATTTGGTTATCAAATGCAAGATATATGAAGAAAGTATTTCTTACCCACCACAGTTCTGCATCACACCCATGGAAACACTGTCCAAGGTTGTCCAACAATTTAATGAAAGTGCTCCCCTGCTCAAGAGAGAGGGGACACACCATGAGGCAAGCTATGGTTTTAACTGCATGATCACAGAGAGGATATGAAGAAGTGGGATGGAAACTCCACCCCTGCCCTGGGTGCTCAGGTATGTGAGTCAAAAGGAGGAACAACCATCACAGGAAATTAGCCAAGGATAAAAGCAGCTCCAGTTTCCAGTGGATAAGTCCTCAGACAGAAGGGCTGATGTTACTTTTTATCAATTGGCACTGAAGCACAGCTCCCCTGGCACCCTGAGTGCCAGTGCTGGGCTGGATGTTCAGAGAAGTCCCTTCCACAGTCCTGGCCCTGATGCCGTGTGGAGTAAGGGGATGGCTCTGGTCACACCTTGAATAGGAAACCCCAATTGCCCAGGGATCTGGAAAGTTATCAGGAACTGGCCTGAAGGGGAAAATTTCAGGTCACCATCATAAGGGAGGAGAAGGTGAGTGCTGAGGAGGCCCCACCATGTAATCAGCTACCAGAAAAGGAAAAGTGATGTGCTCTCCTCACTGCTGTACCACAGGGATCACTGAAAATGGAAAGCTGCTGCAGGGAGTCCTAGACAATGAGTCACAAAAGCTCCTGAGGGACGAGGTGGATCAAGTCAGGTTGCAGAGCTGAAAGCCTCCAGATGGCCTTGGATGTCACTGAAAGAGAGAAATGGCCAACACTGCCTCTGCACTGGCTTGTGGTGGTGGCAAATGCCCTGTGGGGGTGGCTGGAGTGGTGGGAAAAGAGCAGTTGGCAGCACAGAGGGGAAACCCATCAGGGCTGCTGAACTGTGGCAGAACATCAGTGCCTGGGCTGAGACCGTGGCTGTCCAAGTCCTTCCTGTGGGGCTGCAAAGGACATCACAACAGCAGACAGGTGGATTGGGCTGCCAGATTAAAGGGTCTCAGCTGGATCTGGACTGGTAAGGCTGAGTTATTTCTGGCTTGGTGGGCCCATGACACCTCAGGTCGTCAGGGAAAAGAGGCAACATCCATATGGGTGTGGATCGAGGGGTGGCTTTAACCACAGACTCCATCTCCCAGGTTATCCATGACTGAAACGTGCACTGCAGGCAAGCAGGGCCAAAGGAGTAAAGCCTCTGTGGTGTGAGGGACCATGGGGGAAGTATAAATAGGGGGAGGCCTGCAAATTGATGGCATCATGCTCCTGCCAGACCCACCAAGGCAAGCTCTGTGTGCTGACAGTGTGGAAACAACCACTGGATTCTGGAGATTCATTCACACCACTGCCTGAGGCACAGTCCTTGACAAACAAGTCCTGTGGTGACATGGCACCCCAGAAAGAGCTGAGTCAGGCAGCAGGAGTCATTTCTGAAATGGACTCATGGACACCTTGGCCAGAGAGCCCAGGACTGGGAGGGTGTTTCATGTTCCCTGTCACAGACCTGCCTCTGGGAAAGTCGAACGCTGCAATGGGCTGTTCAAAGCCACACTGAAAGCAGTGGGTGGTGGGACCTTTGGACATTGGGACCCACATTTAGCAGGGCCCACCTGGGTAGTTTTCACTAGAGCTCTGCCAATGGAGCTGGCCCTGTTCAGTCAGAAGCTCCACGACCTTAGCAGGGGATACAGTCCCCATGATGCATATGAGAAATGTGTCAGGGAAGGCAGTGTGGATTTGTCATGCCTCAGGCAAAGCCAAACCCATGTGTGGGACTGCTTTTGCTCAAGGACCTGGTGGTTGATGAAGAGGGATGGAGAAACATGATATCCACCTCGCGGGGATTTGATTTTTGGGTGAGAGCAGTTTGTAATGTTGAATTGTATAATATTGGTTGCTGAATGACGCTGTCACTGTGTGCCATTGCTACCACAGACAGTAGGTAGGGATTGCTCAGATACCAGTTGTGAACTCCTGCTGCAGCAGTCAGCAGACAGCACACCAGCTCTCCTGACGTGGGTGACATCTAGGATACATGTACACACAGCCATGGACCCATGCATGTTGTTTACACCCCTTCATGTCATTGCTGGGGCCAGGAGGAAGGGACCCTCTTGCTTTGGAAGAGAAGAGTGTTCCTTCCTGTTGAGAAACATTTTGGGCAGAACAGTCTGCTGTTTTGTTTATTGTTGATTTTTTTTCCATGTAAGTTGTTTCTTTGTCTTACACCCTTTGTTATTAATACTGTTGCTGTTACTGTATGTTTTCTTACCTCATTGCTGTTTCCAGTAAATTTGTCTTACCTCAACCCATGATCTTTGCACTTTGTGCTTCCAGTTGGAGGGGAAGGGGGCAAGTGAGTGGCAGTGATTCTGTGGTTTTAGCGAGAGCACTAAATTGGACAATACTATCCCTAAACCAACACAGTAAGAGTAAGTGAGATTAAAGCATGATTTGAGTCATCAGCCTTTGAAGTCTCACAGTTATAAATAGGTGGCTGCTCACACAGGACCCACAGCTGCCACGAGGTGGGTGGAGCTGAGACAGTTCTGTCCTTAATCTTTGATTTCCTTGAGAAAGTGGCCTACAATATTCTCTTGCACATATGGGCTGATGTGTGTCTAAGAGGTCTAACATCTTGTTTTCTAGTTGGCATACATCAGAAAGTCTGTCTTTCAGGTGAGAGAGAGAACTTCTGTTCAGCTGATGACCTGGCTCTTCTCCACCTATCAGCACCCTCCTAATTCAGTCCTGCTGCTTGTCTGTGAGTTTAATGAGCTTCCCCAGTTGACAGCAGATCAGAATTTTAAGGAACTGCCACACAGTAGGCATAGTAGGTGGTCCCAGCCAGCAAGACTTGGATTTCTGGCAGCACAAAGACAGTTCAAGAAGAGCTCTCCCTACTCTGTGAAGAGAGCTCACCATCCCCTAATGTGAAGGTCTACATACTAAAGCAGCACAGAATCTGAAAATTATAAAAGCTAAAACCTGAGGCGTGGTCAGGAAAGATAAAATCCAGGGACTGAAATGGCTTTTCTAAAAGAGTGAGCTGCTGTAAGTCTACATCAGTGTACAATTTTCCCCCCTTTTCTGAATGCTCAGGTGAGACAGTCTTCTTTTATGAGGTTTCTATTTGGCTCATTTAATTTGCTTGTGATTTCATCCATTTGTGCTTGTAGTTAAAGTGATCAATTCAGTTTTTTGAGATGTGGATTTTCAGAGTCAAAGTCAGCTGCCTTCTGTAACTGCCCTTCCTTGTGCTTTATTTTCTTTTGTTACTTCACAATAACCATAGCTTACTTCTGTTTGCGTAGAGCTGCTGTTGGGCACTCCAGTGCTGCGCTGTCTCCTTACATTTGCCTTCATTGATCAGTTTTCTGTCTGACATACTGATGACATTACTGAAAGGTTTTTTGTCTCTTGTTACAGCTGCATCATAATTCTCTGTCTTGGTTTTCTGTGGTGCTGTCAATTGGTGTGTTCTCCAGCCACACAGGGAGCTCAGGCTTTTGGGTTCTTAGAATATTCATAGATTGATTTTACTATGTCATTCATATATTTTCTTCTGTATAAATTTGCATTTTACTGTCTCTTCCATTGTAGAATTATTTCTGCATTGTTCTACAAAAGTGATAATTTTTGAGATGGTGATGATTAAATTGAAAACATGCCCTTTTGATACTTTGTTGTTTCCAAGTGACCAATTTTGTTATATAGTGATGCACTGTTCTGTGACTGGTGGGTGGCTTTTTGTCTTGAATTTTTTTACAGTGATTTCCCATTAATACCCATAATATTGAATACCATACAGCTTGTTCTTGTTGAGTGTTGTAATAAGTTTTTGGTTTGAGCTACTATCCTTCTCCTTATTAGGATTTTTTAAGTTTATGAGCATCTGTTTCTGAAAAAGAGAAACATAGGGGTTTATTTTCTGCTTTCTCAGGACACAGGAAGACCTTTACACAATTAAAAGGGACTTCTAAGTAATTTTTTTTTAATTGGATTTGTGCTTTCATTGGTCCCTTCTGAGGTATAAAGAATGGTTAATAACCTGGAATAGACTTAGTTTTTTCCTTCAAAAATGTGGGAAAATGAACTGTTGCCTCATAACATTCTTTTGAAGAACAATTGGGAGCTTGTAGCATTTTAATTCTCTTGAATACCCTAACTTGAGAGCCAACAATCCTGAGCAGACAAAAATATCCTTGATGCAGAACACTCCTTAGGCATATAAATTGTAAGCAAAAAAAACCCTTCAACAATGCTTGAAAATCCATTTGTGTTCCACCTAATTACTCAGCTGCTTGCTCTATTTGCCACTGTAGTGTTATTGTTTCGAGACCCTCAAAATCATTCCAAGAATGCATGAATTGTTCATGTAGAAAATAAACAGAAAAATAGTGAAGTGTCAGAGGCCAAGGCGAGTTGGGAGCTTCTGCTTTGCCTCTTCTGCAGATTGGAAAAGACATGGAGAGGTCATTTTCCTTTTCACCATCCTCTAAGCAAGCTTGTTTGTCACATGGCCACCTCTGTGCATACAGAAATGGGAAGGCTTGAAAGGATGAAATCTGCTCTTTGCTGGGTTTAATTTCATTGAAGAGTGTTTGAGGAACAAAGTAAAAATCACAGAATAATTTGGAATGAATGCCTGGAGGTCAGTCTGGTCTGCCCCACAATCACAGCAGTGAACTGATAACCTAACATTTTATTGTTGCCAAAAGAAGTGTGATAAGCATGTCTCAAACATATTGTTACACTGGCTTCTGCACATTCTTAAAATTATGTATATGGTTTAGTCTCATGTATTTTAAAATTGAATGCATTCTTCTCACTGGGTTCTCTGTTGAATTCCCTTACAATACTTGTTTTCACTTTACTGCCTTAGAGAAGATGTGGTTAAAAAAAAAGGAGTATGTAGTCTCTGCTGTTGTGGCTGGCTGCTTTTTAATATTAGTGTCTTTGGGTTTTTTTTAGATTTAATGTCAACAACAAAATTCTTCATCCTGAAATTGCAGAATGGTGAGTAACATAAAATCTTTTTCTTTGAGCAGTGTTGAGCATGCTTATACTGTACCATTGCTTCAGAGACGTTCCCTCAGCTGAAGCCTCCTACTTTACCACAGGAGTTTTAATTTTAAATTGATTTCATGTTATGGACTGGAAATAATTGACAAACATAATAATAGGGCAAGGTAACAGTATTGAAAACCAAAGAATTTATGTAACATTTCTTAAGCATTTTATCTGGATACTCATTTCTCTAGGATGTGCTAGGGTTTAAGTCACATTCGTGTAAATATGAATTTGTATGAATGGGGGAATTTATGTTCTAGCAACAGAAATCAAACGTAGATCAAAACTCTGTCTAAACAGGTAGTATTTAATTAGGTGTTATTTCTTCTCCAGGATTTATTTTAACAGCCTTTATTTTGTTGAATTATTATTCATATAACTGTACTTTGTAATTCTGCTGTAGCCTATCTGAAACAAACAAACTAGATGTGTGACTAAGTGCAAAGCTGCTCCATTTTACTAGTTATCCTCTTTTGGTCAACATTGCTGACTTTGTCCACGTGGATTGCTCCGACTAAGGTTCTCTAGTTTTCCATTTAGAAAATTACTGAAGAAACACAGTAGTGGATGAAAGAACATAGTAGTGGTTTTTTGTTAATGAATTGGGTTTTTATCTAAGCTTTTTTTGGGTGCATTAATCTAGAAATGAGGAAGCAAATCCTTAGTTAAGACAGATAAGGTTAAAACACAAAACACAGGTGCACCCTCTGACTACCACTGTTGCAGAGTATTGTATTGCATGCTACTACATATTATGCTTTTTAATGCTTATTTTCAGCACATATGCTGAGAACCATCTTCTGCTGTCTCCATCCACAGCTAATTGCCAGCTTGAAAACTGTGGAGATGCGTGGTACAGAGATGTTTTTTGAACATCAGTGATTTTGGAACATTTAGACTTGTTAAAAGGTCACGTATCTGTTGTGGCAGATATTTTTCATTGCTTGGCAGGACATAAAGCTGCAAAAGGGAAGTGGGAAGGAGGGAGGCTTTGTGTAGACATTGTTCCATCCCTGAGTTGTGGGGGGGCCTGCAGCTGTGGTGGTGGACTCATTGCTCCTGCTGACGAGTGTCAGGGGGACTGATCTTTAGATCTGTTCTGTCCTTCTAGAGTTTGTGCCATGCCTTTTCCTAAACAGAGAGGTTATGTTGTAGGCTTGTTTTCTGAATTTAAGAGAGGTGAGGAAGAGGATCTGGAGAGGGCCTGTCTGATTTCCAAGCTTTGCACTGAAGGCACAGCAGGACAACAAGGACAGAGATGGCAATTTTAGCTGCAGAAGGCTTTGGAGTAGGACTACAGGCTTTTTTCCAAGGTAGCTTTCAGGTTGTTTCCATCCACCTTACCTCCGTGGATTCAGTTAAAGGGTGATTAAATCTTCTTTAGGAAGCTCAGGTAAGGACAAACATGTCAGTGCCCTGGAGGTTGTACTGAGAGAGAAGGAGCACTGAGGCAGTAGAAAGGCAGCACCTGGAGCTGGGGTGGAAGGAATCATCTCTTCAGTAAATTGTGAGTGGCAGCCTGGAATTCTGATTCAGTTCTTCCTGCAGCCTGACAGAAGAGGGATGCTTGGTGTGCACCTTCCCTACACCTGGCTTTCAAGAAAAGCGAATTCTAAGTAAAGAAAAAGTTTAGATTTGTATTCAGAGATGTTTAAAAAGGCTTCACTGAGTTTGGTGGCTTTCATTTTAAGTCAGAAGTATGTTAAAGATGGTTGTTAGGATTTAAGTGTCTGGTGCAATTAACATGGGAAGGATAGGTCATGTATATTAAAGCTTACTAAAGTAGAAATCTCCTTTGAATGTCAAGTTACCAGCCAAGAACGTTTGTTTGGAAAGCAATATTTTTAGAGTTAAGAACATTTTTCTTTTAGGAAGATGAATTCTTGTGGGTTATATTCTGGGGTAGGAAATTGCATTCTTTGAATCATCTCCTTGCAGGGAAGCGTTTCATTTCAGATTTGGCAAACTCTGAACTACTGTGTTTTACATGGTACTTGTCAGAAAAACTTTGCTCTATGCCATGCTGTCAAACTGCCAGCTAGAGATGAAATGGCTGAGCTTTCTGAACCAGCCAGGGGGAACTGGGAGCTACAAAAGGCAACTCTAGTATTATACAGTCTTCTAATAAAATGCAGAAAAAATGACAAGAGGCAAAGTGTTTGTGGTTAAGAATCCGTTGCCTCTCTTGTTTACTTTTTCAAGATGTCATCATTTTCTGACTTGGTATGGAACTTAAAAAAGCATAATTCAACCTTACACTGGACTTCAGCAGTTTGCAGATGGTGGTTTTTTTGGTTTTTTTTTCATTTTATGGTATGGGTGTATTTCCAAACAAATTTTAAAACTTTCATTTTAAATTTAAAGGCTTCCACTTCAAATTTCATAGTAAATGGGTATGCTAAGTATTGATTCCAGTGTTTTGAAAAGAAAATGCCATCTAACAGAAGAAAGAATTCAAACTTGTCTAAATTATCTCCTTAGCAATCAGGAGTTTTTTTGACACCTACACTTAGCCAAATGGCCTTTTGTTCCTCTAATTTGCCAGTGTCTATCATAATCATGTTGTTGGCAGAAGTAAACATTTGGTAATTTGCAGCTTTGTGCCTGTATATACTGTATTTTCCTGTAAACTCAGTGAAAATGGAGTTTGATAGTTGTATGTGGAAGATTTCATATGTTCTGGTTTTCTGCATTATTTTGATGGAAAGCTATAATTATTTCTTTGTGAAAACTGATCTGTATGTTAATATCTTAAAACTGTGCATTTGGATTTTTTTTTGTTTGTTTTCAGAGGTTTTTCTATCTATGCTGTAAACCTCTTAACATTTTTTTGAGCTCCTGTCTGTGATGTTCATGCACCTGTCTTTCAGAATTGTACTGTGATGCCTCTCCTTTGCATATGTGCATTGCTGTGTTTGCTGGCATTGATGCTAATTCAGTTAACAAGTTTTTATGCAAATATATCAACTGTGATAGAGAAATTTCTATAAATAAAATGTGGAAAGGTAACAGCAGAGGTGAGAAAGGGTAAAAATAAGGCAGGCCTGTGAAGTCTGCCCACATGGGCATCATCCTTACATATTAGGTGGTCTGTAAATCTAATATTTCCTGAAGGAAAAGGAGGAGTGGACATTCCCGGGTGTTTTCCAAGTATGTCACAGAAGGGAGACATTAAGGTTGTACACATGTAATAAAAAGCAGCAAAACAAGCCAGCTGATAAAACACTCATCTGATAACTGGAAACAAATAATTCTGGCAGCATTATCAGAGCTGCAGAATGCACATAGAGAGCCAATTTATGTATCTTTGAGGAGAGCACTTGTTTAGGAAAATACAGTTGAGTTGTGTGAGTTTCAGCCTCATAATTGCCTCAAATTCTATATGCTCTTCACCACTTGATTAGGTCATGCATGTAATTTGGCATCCAGACATTTAAAATGCCCAAATGCACTTTCGGGATTGAAATGATTCTTGTTTATATTAAAGTTTCTCTGTCCTGCTGGATGACTGACATGGGTGAAAAGACCAGCTGCTCATATGGCTAAGTGAAAATAAAAGTAGAAAATGTGTGTAAAAGGAGAATGAGAAAGAAGAAATGTTTTTACACTGGTAAAATGAAGGGGGGAAAAAAAGGTGAAAGTTTTAGGTCAGTCCTGACACTCAGAGACTTGTGCTTCTATTTCAACTAGATTGCACTGAGTGGTCCCCCTGCTAATCTGAGGAGTGGAATCTGTACATTGTGGCAATTTGCATTAGCTGGAGCCTGGAAGTTATTTGTTCCCATTAAAACGTTAATGCATTTATGCAGAGGCTGTAACTGGTCTAAAGTCTGTTTTTAATAGAATGTTGAAGTTTGCATTCATGAAAAAAGGTGGGATTTTCTTCCTGTCCTTATTTTGGAAGTGGGGGAAAACATCATGAGAACTGTGGACACTCATCACAGGATTGCCCTGAAGTGCCAACCACTGCTGTAAACCTGGCTTGGGAGGGTGCTGCTTTTTGCACTGTCAAAACAGGGAGAAGGTGGTGAAACACAGGCTCTTCTACCAGCCAGACATGATGTGGGAGCTCCATCAACAGCACCACTGTAACCCAGGAGCCCCGGGTCCGGTGTAGGGTGAAGTTGATCCTGTTCCCTGCACAATCCTCTCTTCTCCTTCCTTCTCTCCTTCACTCCTTGCATAGTTTTTGTTGGTCTCAGAATGGCTAAATATTTTCTGTGAAGTATTTCAGTGCCTGACCTTGTGTAAATGAAGGAGCTGCATTGCATAAATAGTCAGTCTGAGCCTGAGCATGAATTTCTATATTCCAACAGATACCTGAGAAATTGTGATCTCATACAAATATCTTGATCGTGAAGCCTTGTGCCCAAGCCAAGGGAAATGGTTTCTAACACTGTTTGCACTTGCTGTGGAGCAGTTACTAACTTTTATTACTAGCAGATTGCAACAAAGAGATTAGACAACTGAATTATGAAACAACCTATTTTTCGGGCAATTGCAGATCATGGATATGTACTGTATACTGAAGGTAATATAAAGGCACATCAAACAAATATTAAATTACCCTGCTAGCACATGCAGTCTTCCAAGGAATAGGATTAAAAAAAATTTAAAAATCTATACACCTTTGCTGCCTCATTCTAACAGAAATATATTTGAGCCACTCTTTTTTATGTCTTGGCTGAAAGACAGGAGTGGAAGCTTGTTTCCTCGCTCACAGTCAGCAGATTTTACCATCTCAGTGTAATTTTTTCACCTGGGTGTGCATTTTAAAACCTTGTATTTCTCGTTCTCAATTGCATAGTGATTATTTTGTGTCACCTTCCATTTGACTAAGAAAGTCAATCCACTCCCCTCTACAAGTGTTCCTGTTTGTAAAAGCATTCTGATCAATATCAGGATTTTACGAAGGTACCTTTACTCTTGCCAGGAGAGTTATGTTTGAAGGGAGTGGCTGTGCTATAGAAATGCACTGTCTGTGGAAAATGCTGTAATCTCACATCAGAAGCACTGCTGGCTGAGAAACCTGTTTCTGGACTCATTGAACTCATTAAAACAAACTACAGAGCAGAAATACAGTAAACAGTTCTCTACAGCAGTGTGAAGAGGAGCATGTTACAACAAAAAGAGGGGTCTTGGTGGCAGTTTGAAAGTGTAACATTTATGGTTCTTTGCAACTGCTGCAAACCCTGAAGTGCAGCTCGAAAACATGACTGACATATTTTCATACAATTCAATAGACGTAGTTCTGTACTTTGTAAACAGTATGTGTGTACTTCACAGCTGCCTTTGAAATGGGCATAAAAAATACCAGGAATTCAGTTTGTAACAGTGGAAGGAGTATGTGGTGTTTAATAGAGGTTATGGAACTGTGTCTGCTTTACTGTGCATGTCACAGTCAATAGCTGCTTTTGTTGGAAGTACATGGTAGAAATGCATGTAGAGAAGAGTTAAACGGTGCATTTTTGACTTGAGTTCAGAAAGAGTATCAAGGCTCATAAACATACATGAATTCAGTATCTCATAAAGCACAAAGAGTAGGATAGGGTTTTTAGGGTATTGGTTTGTTTGGGGCTTTATGTTTTTTATCTTCCTTCAGAAGCATGTGAAAGAATGGACATCATGGCTGTAATTACCGCTG
This sequence comes from Pyrgilauda ruficollis, assembly GCF_017590135.1. Classification (NCBI taxonomy): domain Eukaryota; kingdom Metazoa; phylum Chordata; class Aves; order Passeriformes; family Passeridae; genus Pyrgilauda; species Pyrgilauda ruficollis. Next base: position 810,816 of record NW_024510766.1, read on the forward strand.
CTGTGGTTCCTGAATTCGTGGTTTGGGTTTTTGAATACCAAAAAAAATAGCATTTTTTCACACCACCCCTTGCCCACCTTTTGAGGTGTTGCAAATAGGTGGGAGTTGGGATTGTGAACAGAAATTCTGGAGCTCTGGGAATTTAAATATGTAAAATAGTTTCAAATTGTGTTTAAAAGAAAATCAAGCATACTTGTACAAATGTTCCATTTGAAGTAGTGTTAGAGTTATTACAAATGCAGAATTGCATTGGTTTTGTTCTTAATGTATTGTAGAAGAGTTGAAAAAAGGTTGGTTGAGCCACTTGTTTATAAGTATTAAATAGGGCAGGCTGATATTTGAAATTCTTGTGACTTGCCTTTGTAAGATTGTTTTGCTAATGCTGAATCAATGCCAACAATACTTTGCTGTCATGAATACTGTAATAGCTGTTTGCTCTTGAGGTGTACTTGATCTAATCTTATTATAGGTGATGCATATTATTTTCAGGGTTTTTTCATTTTGCATTCTTTAGCTGGGAAGTTGCAGTCTAACATGCTATCTGTTGTTCTTCTCTTTAAGTCGTGTCATTAAGACAGACATGGAGTTGGAAGTTCTGCGCTACACCAATAAAATCTCCAGTGAAGCTCATAAAGAGGTAATGGATCTTTACTGTTAATAATTTTTGCTCTTAGTGTAGCAGTGGTACTCAGAAAATGTCCCCAGCAACCCAGAATTGCTTAGTAATAAAATAATGGAAAGGCTGGATAGAAATAAGAGGATAATATCCCTCCTATTACAGCCCAGTAATGTACCTTGCATTGTCCTTGAACTCACTGGTGCGTTTGTGATGTGTGAGAAATGAAGTGTGGGTTTGGGTAAGAGCTCACCTCAGCAGAAGGTGACCTGCTTGCAGTCTATCTGTTCTGTGTGCACAAATACCTGTATCATGACAGAGAAATAAAAGATCAAGATTATTCAGGCCCATGTGCAGCTCTGAAAAGCATAACTAGCAGGTAACCATTCCCAGATCCTGATGGACTGGGGGAGTGTTTCCATGCACAGTGTAGGACAGGGAAAGGATTCCTCAGGGTGCTCCTGAGAGCTGGCTGAGTCCCTGGGGCAGTGCTGAGCCCTGCTGTTCTGTTGCCATACCAGCGTGGCCATGACAAGTCCAGGCTCTCAGCGAGGCTACTCAGGTTGGACCTGGCACTGCGCCAGGGGAGCTGCACCTCTCCTGGTGGTCACGACAAAACCACCGTGCGTGTCAGTCCTGCACTCCATAGAGGGATGCAGATCTGCCCATGAGTTCTGAGAGTGGTGATGAGCAGGGGGAGTTCAGGTAAAACTGGCTGATGAGGTTACTGACTCAGCTGTTGTCTTGGCTCCTGCTCCTCAGATATCCAAACTATGAAGGGGAAGAATGTGCTAAAATGAATATTGTAAAACTGAAAACTCAAAGGATAGTAATTTTGCATTCATATTCCTTGTTTTTTTCGTCATTCTTGAATAACCTTATCACATCTGAGAGTATTTTTTCCGTAGAGCAGCTGCCTAGAACTTCTATAATACAGAAACAAAGTAATAAAACTTTCTTAGTAAATCTGAGAACAAGGATCAGATTTATGATTTGTAAACTGGTGTTAACTCTAGTAGTTTTCTGTTGATTCAGATTTCAAAGTATAAAAAAGACTCTCCCATGTAGGATAATGCAGTTCATAGCTTTGTTTTGCCTAAGTAGAACAAAAGGACTTGCTGCCATGTTCACCACAGCTTTCACAATTGAACATTGGTATTTTGATGAGCTGCACTTCGTTAGGATGTAGTAGTTTGGCAATTAAACTTGCTTTATTGCTGGAGACTGCAGGCATTTTTAAAGATTTAAGTGTTTGATTCCAGTGTAGTTTTAAAATGCATGTACTGATGTAAATTTAAATGAAGTACAGATGATATTTTTGTAATATAGGTTTCTCTGGAGATAGTCATAAGTCATAAATTTATAAATATGAGATTTCCTCCTGCTATGATGGTCCCATGCTAATATGTATCTTACAGGTAATGAAGGCTGTAAAAGTAGGAATGAAAGAATACGAGATGGAGAGGTAAGAGTTCTTACACAAATTATAATAAAAAAAGATAATATCTTGGTAGCAGGGGGAAAAGCAATAGCTGAGACAATGCAGTAGCATGGATTCAGTTGAGACTGAGAGTTCATTGGTTTTTGAAGGCCATTGTAAGTATTATTTTGTTATTTTGAGGTGGTACTTCATCTGTTTCAAACATGCATTTGATGAGGGGTCGTTATTTTTTTGGTTAAGTGTAGCATATCTCTCTTCCTGGAATTACAGTAATTTACAGAAGCTTGATGAAATAGCTGTTCTCATTGTTTGAAGCCATCCAATAAAACTGTGTTTATGGTTAAACATTGCCTTTAGTCTGGTTGTGCTTAGAAGGCTGCATGAGTGTGTGTTTAAGAGTCTTATGAAGGGCTGTGTGCAACTACATTTTGCCTGCAATTACAAGACAGCAGTACCTGTACTTGGCCTGCACAAGGAGCTCAGATTACACATGTGATGGGTGTTCTACAGCTGCTGAGAAGTCAATAAGAAAGCAGCAGATATCTCTTATGTTGAAAAGAATGTGCTGTACAGGAATCCAGGAGGGGTTTGCTCGTCCTAACTGATACACTAATGATGTGTCTAGATCTAAGGAAAACATTGCTTCCTCTCTTGGATCAATATTTACATTAGATCATCAGCATTTATCATATAAAGCATAGTTTTGATCATCAAGTCCATTTATTTTTAGCTTGTATATGATATTTTCAATTTTCAAAGTATTTATATAATGAAGAAATAGAAAATAGCAGCCATATGTCAGTTACTGTTGTTTCTTGGCAGTAATTTTTCAAAGGCTTGTAAGCAGGCTAGAGAAGCACCCAGGGAAGGGAATATAAAGAGATGACAGCATTTGTCATCAGGATTTCAAGGTAGCTCAAAAGACAAATAAAGCCCTTAGAAGATACTAATGTACCATTTAAGCAGTTTAAATTTCTGAAGACTCTATAGGCTCATGCCTATAATTTGTCAGTGCCTCAAACTGCATTTATATATACCACAAGGTAACGGGGGAAAAAATAAATTGTTTACATTCTGTCTTTATTTTTGAACTTTTGTGTTTGTGTTCATTTTACTCACTGACCATGCTATATGTGCTAATAGTGAAATTTTGGCTCTGGAAATTATTAGCAATCAAAAATTTCCCTAGAGCAGAATTTCTTCTCAGGTGCTTTTCAATGCCAATTTGATTTAAATGTCACACAACAAGTACATATATAAACACTCTTCTGTAAGTCTACAAGGTATATTACCTTTTTTCTCCAGGACTTTCATTCTTCCCTGGCTAACTCCTTCCACACACATCAAATATTTGAAAAGATTATTTGTGTCTTTCAACTGAAAAAAAGAAATAACTTAAGCAGCTACCACACCTATTTAAAATTGCCTTCTATTCTTCCATAAATCTTGATGGATTACACTTTTTGAAATTTTGAGTTTGAAGTTGTTTAGCTAATGAAAGAGGTCTTGGCAGACTGCTCTACTGTGTCTGCCTTGGAGACTATAATTAGAATTTCAGTTTCTTTTACTGGTGAAATTCATCCCTGCACCTGTTCCTTTAGGGGAAAAGGGCCCTAAAAATTTAAATTGTCTGCTATTCTTCTGTCTGCTAGGAAGAATAATGGCAGAGATCCCAAAAGCAATTAAAATTGTCTATTACTGGATGTAGGACTTAAGTGTTGCCTTTTCTTTGTCCATTTGGTTAAACACTGGTAAATGATTTTGAACCAGTAATGTGTTAATGCTGAATATATAGAATATAAATGCATTTAACTGCAGTCAGCCCTGACTTCTTTTCTGGTTTCATATTATTTAACTTTAATGTGTGGTCGGTTGACTTTAAGGAGACAGCCAAGGCAATTATCTACAAACAGTAATTCACAGCGTGTGTAATTGCATATAAAGTCATTTTGGTAGGTCAGATTCTGGGTTTTCTCTGAAGCAGTTTGTTTAGTATTTGTGCTTATCTCATGTTTAATTAATCTTCTTTAATTAAAGGCTTTTAATTATGAAACTGCTCTGTAGTGAATATATTGTTCAAAATACAGCAAAATGGTAAAAAAATGTCTTCAACTTGAGAAGTGTGTGAATAAAATCTGTGACTCCAGCAAAGTTGAGTGTGAGTATATAGACAAAGATGTTTTGTGTATATATATAAATACACTGGAAGTACTAATTAGGACTACAGTTATCTGTTTCAGAGTGCTCTGAAGGCCTGGAGATAACTTCTCTAGATTAGTGTTTATCAATTTCTAGATTTCATCTGTGTATTATCAAATTAAGTGTGGAATCTTCTGTTCATTGCCTCATTTGTTCCCTTTTTATTAAAAAGAATATTTTTACAATTGGGTGGCTACTTGGAATGTCAGTTTGATTGGGGAATGATATGAAAGTGTATGCTGTAGCAACAGGTGAGTGACATCCTGCATCACGAGTTCTGGACACAGAATTTATCAGCTGTTGTATGTATTGCCCTTTTTGTGGGGGTTTATCCTCTTCTTAATAGTACTGAAGGTCCAAATGTCCAAAATATCAGAATAAGACTCTCCAGCACTGAGGCTGTATTAAAGAGGGCGTCATTTATTCAGGCCTGAGGTTCATGCTGGAGATCCTAAACTAACGTGGACTCGTGGTTCTATAAGTGTTTCTTATATACAGTTACTACATGCATATTAAAATTTACCCATTACCATAAATCCCACCCCGTGTTCCCAGAGGTTCAGTCCTTTGTTTTTTCTGTCATGGCATTCTTGAGACAGATGTCTTATTTTCTTCCAACTGTCCTTGCTGAAAGCAGCTTTTGCATGCCTTGTTTCTTTGCTAAAAGCTTCACTGGCACGTTAGAAGTAATTAACCCTTTTGGTGTCGCTGTGATAGGTGTGTGTGCACACTCCTGGGTTCATTAGATGATGATGTATTTATTTCTCACTGCCTTGAGGATGCCAGGCAGCAATAAACCAACCCTAAACAGCCATTCCCTTGTCCCACACCCCCCTGGATTGTGTGACTGTCTTTGAAACCTCTGTGGCTGCTGAACATGGCAGCACCTGGGGGTTACCAGCAAATAACTGTGATTGCAGTGCCCATAACCTGGGGCCTGATCCTGCAAGTGGAGCCTTCTAAAACAGAGGAGCATTGCCAGTGTACCCCTGTACAATGCACAGGGGGCATTGGCTGGTGCACAGGGAGCATTGGCTAGTTCACAGGGAGCATTGGCTAGTGTACAGAGCAGACAGCGTGGGCAGCAGGGGAGGGCATTGTGCCCCTCTGGCCCTCAGTGAGAGCCCGGCTGCAGAGCTGCCCCAGCCTGGGCAGCGCAGGAGGGACCTGGAGCTGCTCAGAGAGCCCAGAGGAGGCTCCAGGATGAGCAGAGGATGGAGCAGCTCTGCTGGGAGGAAAGGCTGGCACAGCTGGGATTGTTCACCTGCACAGGAGAAGCTTCTATTGTGACCTTCCAGTAGCTCAAGGGAGCTACCAGAAAGATGGACAGACACTACTTACAAGGGCCTGTATTGACAAGACAAGGGGGGATGGCTTCAAACTGACGGAGGGCAGGGCTAGATGGGATAGTAGGAAAAAATTCATTGCAAGGGGAAGTAATTGTGAGGATTTCGTAGCAGTTAATACTGAACTTAAACTCCACTCTGCTCTAACGGCAATAATTTGAAGAACAAAATGGCAAGAAAGCAGCTACAGAGGTTTTTTCTTGTTGGTTTACAATGCTTACAGCCTATTTTTATGCCTTGCCTCTCTTACCAGCTGAGGCTGATAAAAATTCTTTATCCCTATTCTTTTCAGTGCTGTCCCTGATTCCAGAGCAGAGCTTGGGCTCTGAGCTGAGTTGTTGTTGTATCTGTTAGTGTTAAATTTCACTATCTGGGGAAGTCTGAGAGCACTCTCACGGATTATGGCTCTCATCTTTCATTTTTCTCTCTCTCCTCTGCTCCAGTGGAACAAACTGAAAATAAAACACACATGTTATTTCACTAAAAAAGAGAAAATAGCCAGAATAATTTTATTTTCCTTTGGGTGAAATGCTGATGATTTTAGCTAATCAGTATTTGCCACTTACCATTTCCTAATGATTTTGCTCTTTGAATGTTTTTGAAAAAGTCACTGACTTCTGCAGCAAATGATCTTCAAAAATACTTGGGTTTTTTCATGAGGCTGGATAGATTTTCAGCTCAATTATAACCTTCCTAAGTCCTTCACATAAGTGTGCATAGATAGTAAATAAGAATGCCCACTGCAGCTGACAAAAGTACACAGGTGAGTCTTGCAGAGTTGGGTTTTGGTGTGGGAACGGTGTTGAATTGTGTCATGACCCTCACTGCTATTTGTGTATGTTTATTAAACATGAGACCAGCACTCCATTACTCACTCTCAAGCAGCATGTCAGTCTGCTTGGTTACTGATACGTCTTTTATGTCTTTTTCTTTTCCTTCTTTGTTTCATTTTTTTTTAACAGTTAGTGTTGTGTAGCCTGGAAGTGGCTTGACTGCCTTATTTCCAAAACTGCCTTGCAATTAGAGGTGATGTGTTTTTCAGGGTATGGTGCTGCTATCAAAAGGTTAGTTTTTAAACTTTAAAATACATGAGAAACAGAGAGAGAAGCGGAAGGTGACCTTTTCCTGCATTTTAAAAACCCCAGTGCAATCCAGTAATTTTTCCTTTGTTTCTGCAGGCCTGTGTGGTAGGACAGGAGTCTGCCTGCTGTCTGGATGGTGGTTTGGTGTAAGATGATCCTGTTCCTGATGTTATTTATTTGTCTGTGTATCTACTTCTAGCACAAGGGTTGTAGGAAGAAGTGGATCAGCCACAATCTCTGTTTTTAGCAAGAAATCCTTATCATGCAGCAGCCCAGGAGCTTCTGTTCAGCATGGATGCACTGGGGCTGGCAGGGAAGGAGTAGCTGAGCCAGTGGTTTTGTGCCTGTGCCCGTGTTAGGGGCAGCAGGGGTCATCCAGGGCTTCCTAAAAATGGTGATAGGAAATGACCTGTGGTGTCCAGGGCCAAGTAGTTAGCTTAGTGCTGACAGCTCTGACAGCAAGTGCTGGTGCCTGCTAATTGCTTCGTTTGAGAGAGCTGCTGAATCTCCTGTGTTCAGTGCCCAGAGGGAAGTCAGATATAATGTGTTTGCCTGGAAGAGCAACTGGATTCAGAGAGACACTTCCTGCAGCCTTCCCCTGCTGCCCACCTTCCCTACATACAGCTGGTCCTTTGATGTTTTAAATTAGGCTGTCTCCACTCATTTCCTAATCCAGCTGAAGTAAGGTTGTAAATAGTCTTTAAATAAATCTAAATTTAAAAATTGCTTTAGAAAACCCCTGAGCTTTGTTTTTCTTCTGTGACATACAGAGGCACAAATGCAAATGCAGACATGGGGCAGAGGATTACCTGTGAGCATGGAGACCTCCTGTCTCAGCACCTCGTCTGCTTTAGGAGATGTAAATCCACTGCAGAAGTTTCAGCTGCCCCAGCCCTGGCAAACATATGGCCACTTCCATTTGCTCTGCTCTCCCCCTTCTGCCCAGCTGAGAGGAGAAATGTGGGAGTTAGACACTTCCTGGGGCACTGCAGGCTCAGAGACCCATTTTACCTGAGCTGCTGGTCAGTGTGTTTGTGGTGGTTGGTGATGGACTCCATTAGCTACTGGGAGGAAGCAGGGCAGTTTCGGTGTATTCCCAGTAACCTCTCAGCATTTTCCCTTTGCAGGAGATCCTGGGGGAAGCTCAGGTGTTCTTTCAGTCACCTCCTGGTCCAAGAGTACTGTTTAATTGCACAGGCCACTCTTGTGACTTGTGGTTGAAATTCCACATATTTGGGTTTTACCTTCTACAAAAAAACTTTGAACTTGGACCATGTGAGAGATTTAAAATAAGCCCCTCTATCATCACAGAGATGCCAAAGAATTACCACGCTCATACTGGAAAATGGTTGCCTTCAGAAAGAGAGCTGTGGCAGGATGTACACCACGTGTGTGCACAGAGAATTTGGCTCATGGCACAGCAAAAGATAACCGAACTTTGAATGCTGTGTCACTGTCCTCACAGGGTTAGTAATATAGTAAATGTGATAATTCATAATTATCCTTTGATTATCTTTTTGGAAATTAGAAAATACTAGCATTTTAATTTTGTAACATTGAAAATTGCAAGCATTATTAATTTCTGTGGATGTTTTCTACAGTGACTATTAGTCACTGCAGCAACGATTACTATGTTAAAGGAAGAACAAGCTTTCTTCTCAAATTAGCAATGATTCAGTTTTTACTGAATCTAGTGTGGTATTGAGATAGTGAACTAATTAACATTGCTAATGGCAAGCTAAGATTGGAGATATGTGAAATGGAACTCATTGTAAAAGACAGCAGGCTGAAATTATTATTTGATGTGGATTTTGTTCATGCTTGTTGAGACAAGTCAAAAGTAAAGATTCTGCTGTATGCGAGGCTTTATCTCCATTGTAAGCATTACCTCAATAATTTTTGCTAATTACTGATGAAGCAGAGAGATGAGAACTTTGTGGTTTTTGGCCATCTTTTGATAAGCAGAATTGCTTGTGATCATGGTCAGAGACCAGAAGCTCAACTTGAAGGAAAAGACTGTCCATTAATGTCATGATATCACACACTGACCTGAAAATTAAACCTGTTTTACACACATGAAAAGAAAAAGAGCAGATTTTTTTCCTTGCTGCTGGCGTGGCTGTTACATAAATTCTTTTCTAAATTTGTTCTCAGAGCATCCTCATCGTCATAGTGTGCAAGTGACACCTTACAGCTTATTAAACAGCATTTCTAATGTCTATTGTGATGGCTCTTTTTTTTTTTTTTTTCCCTTGGTTTTCTGTTGTTGCATCATCTGTGTAGGGGATGAATTGTGCAGAATTGTGTACTATTTTGGCAGATGGTAGTTTTTTGAGTGTGTGCATTATCAGCAGTATTGAAAAATGCAAGATCAGGGTTGTTGTTACAGGATGATATGCCATCATAGAATCAAGGTTAGAAGAGGCCTTAAAGATGAAGCCCAGCCACCAACCCAGCACCACCACTGTGAACCTCGCACCACTAACCCAGTGCCAGATCCAGATTCCTCTTAATCACCTCCAGGGGTGGTGACTCCACCTTCTTCCTGAGCAAACTGTTCCACCACACGAACAGTGAAAAATATTTTTATGCTACCTAGTCTGAGTCTCCCTGTCTGACTCAGCTTGAGGCTGTTTGCTCTTCCTTCTGGATTATGGAGGCTTCATTCTTCTCCCCATCACCAACTTCCAGCTCTAGGAGATGGTTATCCTGAGGACAACTTGTCCTGACATTGAAGACTGAGGCAAAGAGGTATGAAACATTAAGTATCTCTGCCATTTCCTCATCCCCTGTCTCTGCACTACCCTCTTGCATTCAAGAAATGATGGAGACATTCTTGACTCTCCTTTTGCTGCCAAGGTTTTTATATTTTATTCTTTTTTGTTGCCTTTAACTGTAGCAGTTTAGTTCTAGGTGGCCTTTGACTCATCCTCTATGTGACTTCTTGTCATTCTTATTATGGAGGCTTCATTCTTCTCCCCATCACCAACTTCCAGCTCTAGGAGATGGTTATCCTGAGGACAACTTGTCCTGACATTGAAGACTGAGGCAAAGAGGTATGAAACATTAAGTATCTCTGCCATTTCCTCATCCCCTGTCTCTGCACTACCCTCTTGCATTCAAGAAATGATGGAGACATTCTTGACTCTCCTTTTGCTGCCAAGGATTTTATATTTTATTCTTTTTTGTTGTCTTTAACTGTAGCAGTTAAGTTCTAGGTGGGCTTTGACTCATCCTCTACGTGACTTCTTGTCATTCTTGTAGTCCTCCCGTTACCTGACACCTCTTCCAGAGATGATAGATTCTCTTTTATTCCCTAATCTCCAGCCTAAGTTCTCTGTTTAACTAGGCTGGTTTTTCTCCCCAGCAGCTTGTGTTCCTACACATGGAGACAGCCTGCTCATGAATACTTAACAGTTCCGTTTTAAAGCATGTCCAGCCTTCTGGACTCCTTTGTCCTTCAGGACTGACTCCCAAGGGACTCTGTCAATCAATGTCCTAAACAGGCCAAAGTTTGCCTGCTCTAAGTCCAAGGTGGAAATTCTGCTGGTGTCCTTCCTTACTTCACTCAGTATAAAAATTGCTAACATTTTGTGGTCACACTGGCCAAGATAGTCACTGACCACCACTCACCCACCCCTCCTCCTTTGTTCACAAACAGATCTGGCAGGACACCTCCTCTGGAAGGCAGGCAAAAAGGATGGAAAAGGCTAGAACTGGAGAGGAATCTGAATGACACTAGGCAGCAGAGGTGATATTTCTGCTAAAATCAAATTGAAACTTCAGGCAGTCTTGGCAAGTGAGAGCTACAAAGAGTTTTGCTGACAACTGACTCTGGGTCTCCCAACTCATCTATTGAAACCTGTATATTTAAAAGAACTAATGAGATATGTGAAGGGTCCACAAATTAATCTGTCAGTGTAAGGTACAGTTGCTATCACTTCTCAGTTGGTACAAACCTCTTGTGAAGTGCCATATCCTTCAGGAGTATTGGACTGGATTTCTGCTTTTTCTTATTTCAGAATGAGCCTGCTATGTCCTCTTGGTCAGTACTGAGTGGCAGAGGTCGGCAAGTATACTTCTGTCTCTGGTTAGCAGATAATTTGCAAAAATTGTGTGGGGTTGTTTGGGGGCACAGTGTCATTGTAAGGACTGTATGAAGTTTAGCATGTTACATGGGATTTATTAATAGCCTTTTCCCTGTGTAACCTCTAGATTTGCTCTGTAGTGGAAGGTTTGATGCTGGATGTAATACATTACATTGGATCAACTTTGCACTTTTTGAGGATTTTTCTTTATTGTGTGTTTGAAGGAAGAGAAGAAGAATGTCTGTTATTGTTTGTGGAAATTTCAATGGCATTCAGGAATTGGCTTCCCAATCCCCAATCTTGGGGAGATTCCTGAGATGTTTATCTTAGGGAGGAGTCATCCGCTTTTCATCGGTAATTCTGTCTTTGTGAGAAGGAAGTGGGTATGACAAGAAGCCATTAAACTGAGGAAGGTCCTGGCCAGTGCTCTTTCTGTTGCTGCTGTAGATCAGAGACTTGTTGTCCATTAGACCTCTGAGGGGACCTAGAATTTGTTTGGATCAGGTGAACATGCTGGTTATTTGGGGCTGGTGGGGCAAGGAGGCCTCTGTTACTTGAAGTTCTTGGGCAATTGATATTGAACTTCTTTCTGGTAGTTTTCTGTTTTATTTTGTGCTTCATTTTCATGTTGGCTCTAATACCTGGGCTCGGTGTAGTGGTTTTGTCACCTATGATAGGCCCTTGGAGCTTGACTTGGGTCCCTTGTGCAGTTTAGAAGAACAATTGAAAATTAATCCTGTTTCAGTCCCTCATTCTGCATTAACCTCTGATTTCCACTGTTGGTGGTTGGTCTCTCTGCCCTATCCTTCAGCCAGCTCAGGTGCTGGAAAGCAGCCTGGGCTCCAGGCAAAGGGAGCAGCCTTTGTCCAGATGGGAGTGGCTTGAGGGCAGTGAATGGGTCAGGGGGACCCTGTGAACAGAGTGCAAGGTGTTTACCTTACAGTGAGGGGATGTGCAGATTTCTTGACCTGCCTACAGAGCACCTGTGTGGTCATTTGCTTGGTCCCTGCATAAAGAAAGGAATGTTGAAATGTTCCCAGGAATGGGAGAAGGTCTTATGGTAGACTTAGTTGCAAAGTGTGTCTGGGTCTTCCTGAACCTGCTTCCTCAGCTTCCCTTCCCTTAAAAATTCTGACTTCTGCACCTGACTAAATTTGGTCCGGACATTGGCATCATAAATTGGGTGCTATAATCTTTTATTATCCTTAAGGTAGTAGGTTTGCATATCCCAAATGACAAATTACTGCCTTTTCCTCTCAGAATAGCCCAAGTATTCAAAAATCTATTGAGGACAAATTAAGCTCTATGCTGGGACACCAACGCCCTTTTAACCTAAGCCCTTACTGCATTTCTGCTTGCTCTGGGTTGTTGAACACAAGTTCAAACTTCAAATATTCAATTTGAAACTGAAAGGAAGATTATGAGGCATTAGTGATTATGTTGGCACTCTGTCACTGAACAGCACTTATGTGTTGTGTGCTATGTGGGTGGCTGTGTATTTGCTAAGAAGCGTAACTGAAGATGAAAGTTTAATTATCTCTTCAAGGCAAATCCTTTCTCCCATGGACTTAAACTTGCATAAGAAAAATGAAAATTCATAAGGAGTTTAAAAATTGGCTAAAATTAAAAACCATTTATTTTTACCCTATTTATTCTTCTGAATAATAAAATTTCCCCATGGGTTTTTGGAACATATGTAGAATAATTATACTGTAGAAGTGGTGCTTTAGCTCAGCTTCTGGAGCTAGGGCAAACATTGTGATTATGCTGCAAGCTTAAATCTGGGTCTTACAGAAAATCTCAGTCAAGGCTCTGTTGCCATCAAGTGCAAAAAACTGTGACCCATGGATTGGTCCCTATGGGAGCAATTACTCTTTGCTGAGATTTTTTTCCAGCACTGAATATTATAAATGTCAAAAAAAAGTTTAACCCTCAGTACCTCTAACAGAATGTTTTCATTCCTGCTGGCAAGAATAAAAATTTTTAGCTTATATTTGCATGTTTGAGCCAGGATTTTTTAAAAGGTTTTTCTTTATAAACAACTGAAAGGTAAAAGTTGTCATGTTCGAGGGTCCCAGGACTAGGGAAGAGATGAGAATCTTGACTCCACGTTTCAGAAGGCTGATTTATTATATTATGATATTATATTACATTAAATACTATACTAAAACTATATGAAAAAGAATAGAAAGAAATGATCCATCAGAAAGCAGGAAAGGAAAGGAAAAGAAAGGAAAGGAAAGGAAAGGAAAGGAAAGGAAAGCAAAGGAAAGGAAAGGAAAGGAAAGGAAAGGAAAAGGAAAGGAAAAAGGAAAAACAAAAACCCATGACTCTGAGAGAGTCTGACACAGCTGGATCATGCGATTGGTTATTAAGTAGAAACAATTCCATGGACCAGTCAAAGATGCACCTGTTGGTAAACAGCCCCCAAACCACATTCCACAGCCATCAGACAGTTATTGTTTACATTTCTTTTCTGAGGCTTCACAGCTAGAATAGGAGAAAAATCCTAGCAAAGGATTTTCATAAAAATATCATAGTGACAAAAAATGCTGTATTTTAAGTCACAGTCTGCCTGCCTTGGTGAAGACAGAACCGGGGCTGGAGCTGCCTGATGCTGCTTAACGCAGGGCTGTGCCCAAGCCTCTCCTGATGGGGCTGCTGCACGTTGGATGCAGAGTGAATTGATGATTAAAACCTCTTGTCTGGCGGTGGCAGCAGGGGCAGAGTGTGGAGGGAGTGCGGGGTTGCTTAGGAACAGGGCTGGATGTGATTCCCAGCTGCAGCCCAGGACACGTTTGGTGCTCAGGGGCAGCACGTTCCTCCTCACCGCGGCTCTGCGGAGCTGCTCTTGCCTTCAGGGAAACCCACATCCTTCAGAGGAGGTGCAATGGGGTGTGCATTTCTGCTTCCTTATTCTGTGTAATGTGGTAGTAGCCTTCTAGCTGGGTAATAATTAGCATTGACTCTATGATCTAGAAGGTATGAAAGACACTTTATTATTAGAAATTTACGGTTCTTATAGAAACAATGGTGGACTTGAGACTTGATTGGTGTCAAGTGAAAACCTCTCACACACTATTGGTGGCAATCAATAATACACTCTAGAGAGCTGTATCTATAAACAATGGTTACAGAAAGAAAGATAATAATTGTTTGAATTCTTTTCCTCTGTGTTTCTTACAGTTTTTACACATCTTCTCAGGATTTTTCTGGGAAAGTCTGTGCCTGCTCTCTGTGGCCAGAGAGCTGCTGCCACAGTGTTAGACTTGCCAAATCAAAGCATGTCCATTATTCCTAGCAGAAATTAAAATAATATCTTTCTATTACCTAAGTAACAGATCCAAACCCAGCAGATTTCCTGCCCCTTCCCTATTTTCTCATGTGTTCTTTGGTGCTGGATACAATCTGCTCATTAACTGTGATGAAACTTCAATAAAATGGATCGAACTTGAATCATGTGTTCAAAGATTGCACAGTGACACTAGTTGTGAGATGCTGAGAGGAATGTTGTGCAGCCTTGTAGCTGAAGTTTTAGTCAGGAGCACCATTCACTCACTGTAATAGTGCAGTGAGACATAAAGACAAATGGGTCCCAAATATACCAACCCTGGGACAGGGTGAGTCACCTTCACTTGTACCTTTTTCTTCTCAGTTAGGGATTTGTGTTTATCACATTGTTTTAACCAAATATAAAATATTGATGATTCTCAAAATAGTCTCAAAATAGACAACATTAAATGAAGAACTTCTGGTTTTGAGACATGAAGAGAGGACCTTCCAAGTAAAAATCCATAAGATTTTTCCTTTCTAAGGCTGCAGATTTCATTTTTGTGGGTAGACATGAGTGCTATCTTTTAGTTATTATGTAGAACTTCCAGTGAAATTTAACAAGTTTTTTCTTTCCTAGAATTTACACTACATTTTGGTTCAGTTTTGCTTAGCATGCATAAGTAATTTTAAGTTTTTGTGAGGCCTTTCGGCAGTTCAGAATGTTATTTCAGATTATTGTGACAAGCATTGAAACATTTCTTCCAAAATATGAGGAAATGCACTGCTCTCCTTTTATGAGCCTATTTTGTAGCCCAGGTGACTTTGCCAGATCTCGGGTGGAGCTCTGTGACCTCCTGCATGTTACCCCCCTTGATCTACACAGAATGCACTGCTGCTCTGCAGGCTCTGCCTGCATCTGTGAGCATGATCCCTCTGGGCTATTTTTAGCTAAGTTACTTTGTTGTTTGCCAGGTGTATTCATTCCTTCAGGGTCCAGTCTATACATTTAACCTTGCTTGACTTTTTCCTCCTGCTCAGTGGCAGAGGAGGGGCAGGGTTATGCCCTTTGCCACTGCTTTGGTGCTCTGAAGACAGCTTGGAAAAATCAAGCATGAGTAGTGTTAGTTCTTGGCTTTTTTTTTTTTTTTTTTTTTTTTTTTTTTTTTTTTTGTTGTTGTTGTTTTTTTGTTAAGGTTGGGATTAAAACTGCTTGAGATGATATTCTATGTTCAAACTTAAATGTTTATTATTTTTTATTTATATTACAGTTTTATAAGTCATGAGTTCTACAACATTCTACTAACAAGTTACAAAATGGTTAACTGTCTTTCTCTACAAGGTGTTTTAAAGTTAAACTATCTAATTAAGAAATGACACTTAAATTATTTTCATTTTTAACTTAATAACTAATCTTTTGTGTCTTGCAATGCAGACATTTCTGTCTAATTATAAAACACTACCTAAACTTATGAAGAAGAGGGTGAAGAAAAGCAACTAGCTACTGCCTTAAAACCTCTATCTTGCCCCATATATATTGCTATATTTTAAAACTTTAAACTCTAAATTTTCTACTTTGTGATATTATGCACTCTTATTGAAACGATACACTTGTAATTTTAGTACTATCCATTAATTTTGGAAGGTTTCTCTATGGCCTCAGGCTAAATGTAGTATTCTCTTGTGGGTCTGTGCCTTTCAGCACAGAAAGTTTAAAATTCTCAGCATCCAGGGTTCCAACAGTGTAGGAAGAGAGAGCTCAAGGATCTCACTTGAGACTGTGCAAGACAAAGGCTGCGTGTCACAGGTTTGTGCTGGGCCAGCTCACTTGGCTGTGCTCAGGGGGAGTGTGGGGTGCCAGTGGGACCAGCTCAAACTTGGGGTTCCCCCTGCCAGCCAGCACTTTGCACCACCTTCATCTTGACTGTCTGCTGGTGGTTTTGCCTTAATCCTCAACAGCTGAATGGGGTGTAGGGCTCCTGGCTTCCAGCTACAAATCATGGCAAATCATAGATGTCACCATTGTCACTCCAGATAAATGCCAGATCATTGCCAGGTGCCATTCATCTTCCTGCAGTGCTTCCACCTGGGCTCACTAGCCCTCTGCTAGCATCCAGCATTGCTCTCAGCACAGGTCCAGGTCCCAAGCATCCAGCATTGCTCTCAGCACAGGTCCCAGGTCCCAAGGGATACCCATATCCCTTCAGGTGCCCCCTGTGGTCGGTAGGGCTTGGGCAGTCAAGGCTGGGTTGCTGCCAGAGACCTGCCATTTGGAGCTGTGTTCACTGTACTAAAATAAGAGTCAGAGGGCTTCTGAAAGCTGGCAGTGATGAAAATATGGCTTAAAGTATTTGCTTGTATCTAGAAAGAACATGGCTGAAGGACTGAGTGCACTATTGCATGCTGAAGGACTGGAAAATTGAAGTGCTTTGTTTGAGTAGTGTCTTCCAGCAGCAGTAGAAAGAAGAGACTTGGTGTATTTCAGAGATAAAAAACCTCAGAAAATAAAACTTTCTCTGCCATCTTTCATACATCAGGAAGAAAGTTGGAGGCTGATAGGGGTGAGCAGGATGCTTGTGTCCTTCAATGTATTTTTTCTTGCTGAGGGATAACTTTTGCAGTGGCAACAGTACTTTTAAATGTTCTCTTTCTTGAAGAAGAAGAAAAAGGAATTACTTCCCTTATTTTTCAGGTGGATTGTAGGTAATCACAGGTGGGCATGTTGGTGTACACTGGTAGACCATGCACCTTCTTTGACTCTGACTCACTCTTAGACTACTTTTTTTTTCATTTGTTGTTCACTCTGAACAAGTATTTTGGATCCATGAATCATATGCCTTGGTGGTTCTCTTTAGAAGTGGAAGCAGGTGTAAATTCATCAAGCTGTTGAAAATGGATCTGGGAAAAAATGAATCTCAGCTGCCACGGCAGGTAGTGCACTCATAGACATTGCCAGTGGCCTTTGGATCAAACAGCAGAGAAATAGCTTCACAGTAAAGAGCCCAGAAAATTCTAACTAGGTAATGAGTAGTGGCTTCCTTTTGATTTACAGCATAGCTTTGCAATCAATCTATAAAGCTTTGAAGAGAAAAAAAAATCTCTAAGGAAAAGGAAAGGGCCATACAATTAGTTGCTACTCTCTGCTTGCTTGTCTTCCCTAATTCCAAGAGTGTGTGCTGAAAATGGATGATAGTGTACAAAAATCTCAACTACCGGCCAATTCCTTTGTAGTTTCAAGCTGAGATACAGTTCACATCATGCTGGTTCTTGGAGAATATTCGGTTTCATCTTAGCTGTAGATTATGTGTAGATGGGTGTAGTTGGAGGAATTTGACAAGGGTTGCATGTTTGTTGTAACTTCCAGTCTTGTATATCAAATTCCTGCTCTGATCTCCTCTTCTTTCATCTCCAGTATGTGTCTTTCTTTACAGAATGGGATGCTGAAGTGGATGTGATAACTTGCAGAGCCACATTCAGCAGTATTTCTTTTACTCAAGCAAATTAGTACAGTTCAGAAAACTTACTCAGTAATCTTGCACTGGAATTTGGATTTAGAATTGCAGTTTGTAATTGTCAAGGCGCCATTTGGCTGAGATTGCTCAGCCATTAATTTGTTTGAAGTCGACACTTGAGTTGAAAGACTAATAGCTGCCTTGGTGCATTGCTCAGTTTTAAATCTCATCTGTTATGGAGTTTGGGTGTGCTGCAGCTGGGGATGTAGTTTGTCATTTTAATGGCAGGGGGGCAGAGCTATTGTTTGGGGACCTGGGGGTTTGCTGTTCACATGCACAGGAGGGTTTTTGTGGTACTTGAATAAAACTTCAACATATATAACAAAGCTGATCTTAAAGTGTTAATATGTGTATTGGAGCAATTGTTTCCACTACTCAGAACAATTTATCTAGGATTAAAAAAGAAACACAAGAAAACTTGTGTTTTCATCATCTGAAAAATGGAAAGAATTGTTCAAATGTATTGGTGTGACTATTGTTGTGTGCAGATTGCTGTCAGTGTTCCTGTGTTGACATGCAGATAGTATCAGGGGTTTTTACTCCATGGGACAGACTTCTAGAGGGACTTAATCAAGGATTTGTGTGTGGCTTTTTAAAAAATGGCTACTGACTTGCAGATATGATCTTCATTTCCAAAACTGGTAACTCGTGAACTGAGGTAGGGTTTTCATTCATAGCAGCAATCTACCTAGCTTTATTGCCTCCTCATACTTCAAATTGATTGATTATTTTTTATTCATAATAAAATAGTTTTTCTTAGTTCACATAGGAATATTAATTTCAATGTTAATGGTGGTATAGGCATGAATTAAAATTTTTCTCCACCCCAGTATTAGAAAGCTACTATTTCTCTATGTAGCTAAATCTTTTCTTGGTCTCAGTTCTTAATGTTTCCCCAGTCTGGCTCCTGCTTTGCTCTGGAATGATTTAGGCTGGCAGTAGTCAGCAGACAATTCTTTTTTATTCACAGAACAGGCTGAGTTGGAAGGGACACACAGGGACCATCCAAGGGACACACAGGGACCTGCACAGACCCTCCAACAATCCCATCCTGTGCCTGGCAGTGCTGTCCAAACCCTCCTGGAGCTCTGGCAGCCTTAGGGCTGTGCCCATTCCTGGGGAGCCTGGGCAGTGCCAGCACCTTTGGGCAGTGTTGTTCGTTGGGTTTTTTAATTTGGGTTTTAGTTTTTGCTCCCCCCCCAGTACTTTCTTGCCAGCACCAATTCATTATTTCAGTGTCAGGAATAATTTAAACTCAGAGCATAAACTGTGAAATATTTGGTGTGCTGTGTTTTACATAGCTAATAGATGTACTGGATCCCCAAAATATAAATCAAATCATGTAGCCTATTAGACTTCACATAATAGAAACAAAATATGAAATACTTTACAATTCAGAAAGTGCTTTGTTGCTCCTAAGGGATACAATTTTGACAATTTTATGAGGTTTCAATTTATTTGTGCAGTGTGTTGGCACATGGTTTTGATAAAAGTAATGCTCACAGAGCATTTTGCTAACAAGAATACTTTTTTAAAGCCACTAGTCTTGCTGATTTGTATTGTACAAACAAAGTTCTGTTAAACTCCCTGGAAGTGTGCCTGTCTGAGATATACTTATAAACCTTACTGGTAATACTGGTCTGAGTGTGAGCAACTGAATAAGCTTTCAGCCTCTGCTGAGGAACATCTTTTAGGAATAATAGAAAAGAAGAAACCTGTTAAGAATTGGGGAAAGCTGTATTACTTTTTTCTGATGCAGACATTGTCTTACACAAAAGACCCAGAAAAACACATTGGCCTTGAGACTTCCATGCTACCCCTTGCTGTGAAAAAATGGTCTGTTGTGGCTGTTCAAAGAATGGTGCAGTTGACAGGAATGACATTTCACTGAACAAGTGCTTCAAACTGTTGTCTTGCAAGATATTCTTCTATAAATACATGTGAAATCATACTGCCCACTGGACTGAATGTACGTTGCTCAGAATTCAAAGTATGGCTTTTTTCTGTGTGCATGCTGTTTTCTTCTGAATGGGATGTAGACAAAAGGTGACGTGGAAATTCTGGGCCAGCTGTGATTGTGTTCCCAACAGCTGACAGGGACTGTAAAGCAGGGAGCAGAGCTCTGGTGAGGCTCCCATACTCATGTAGCACTGAAGAATCATGGCTGAAAATACAGCTTCCCTACTTTCCTGACTTCAGGTGGGATTAGACATCAGTTTAAACTTCCAACTTCATTTTCAGCACATCTGTTTTCATATCTTGTTTCTTTGAAATTGCTTCAAAATGCTTGACTGGCATTTTTGCTGTTTGAGTTGCACCAGAGAGGAAGTCAGCAAGCTCCTTCCTTCCTTCCTTCCTTCCTTCCTTCCTTCCTTCCTTCCTTCCTTCCTTCCTTCCTTCCTTCCTTCCTTCCTTCCTTCCTTCCTTCCTTCCTTCCTTCCTTCCTTCCTTCCTTCCTTCCTTCCTTCCTTCCTTCCTTCCTTCCTTCCTTCCTTCCTTCCTTCCTTCCTTCCTTCCTCTTGTATCTTTTAAATTATTTTTTGTGTCTCTTCAGCCACGTTCAATTGTAAATCAAGGAAAAGTGTCTTACTGTATCTAGCCCACTATTTGGGCTATATGATTTGTAAAAATGCTGTGGACAGATTACAACAGGCAGTAATGAACCTGGGAGAGGATAATTCAGAAAATAGTGGTGAAAGGAGTGTGTTAAAAATATCATTTATAAAGTAGAGAAACTTTAAAAAATTGAGATTACAGTAGAAATTAGAAGTACCAGAGATCAGAATTTTGCTTGTTATCAGCCTGATCTTTTGCTTGTTCCCGTAAAATATTTTGTCTTTCTAAAATCATCAAGGAGTGAAAATATCTTATTGCAGGGAGAACTTAAAGCCTCTTAAGACCTGAAAACCTGTGGGTTTTGAATGGTCAAATTCTGAAAGAAATTACTTTGTCAGAAGTGTTTTTAAGATCTGTGTGCTTGGCGTGGAGCTCTGTTCAATATTGCAATGTGCTGAGAGCTTCTGGAGAGCTTCCTGCAGATACAGGAGCTCGTCAAAGCCTTTGTTAATGAGGATTTATACCAGTTAGGTGGAAAGACACCAAAAGGAATACTGTTGCCTTTTAAAAAGTGCTAGTTAGCCTCCAAAATGCATTTTCTTCATTGGCAAAGAGATTAGGGAGTGTCTGAGAGGTGTGGTATCATGAAACCAGCTGCATGGGTGAAGTAATGAAACTCAGTACTCTAGTGAGATACTCTGTATGTTTAAAATGTTATTTATACATATTTCAGATTTTAGAGGATGTAAGTGTGCACACACACATGCATATCTCTCCCTGCAATATTTAAAATTGCTTTAAATAACTCCTGATGAAACACAGCATCATATATGCTTTAGCAGCTTCAGGAGTTGTTACAGCTATAAAACACATCTCTCTAAAGAGACTGTTTGAGTAGCAGTGCCCTGTGGGGTTATTAGCAGCTTCTGAACATTCTTGCATTCCTCTTCCTACAGTCACAGTTTTGGGAAGAGAAGACACATGAACTTGTCCAATGTTTTCTTGGTAAGAGCCATTATTCCCCTTTTATCCTCCCTGATCTATAAGCAAACTGGCAGAGGGCTGTGAAACTCTGAAGCGTCTGCAGTGGTGAGGAGGAGAACACCAGTGACTGTGGCCATTCCAGTGCTGCAGTCCTACCCAGGGTTTGCCTCACATGCCCACAGTCCACACAAAAGATGTCTGTGTGCCCTGTACAGCCTGGGACACTGGTGGTTCCCTCAGCACAGGGGTGAGGACCACTGAAATGAGAAGTACCAAGCAGCCCATCCCAGGTTTCATTATCAGTAACTACAGGTGGGCATTGCATATTGCAGGGGATTTGTTTGCCTTAGCAGCACACAAAGATTGAGTGTGTATTTGGTGTGTAGTTCTGACCTCTTGTCACAGGAGTCTAGGCACTATCAAAATCAGTATTTATAATCCCATTCAAATGTCTTGATTTTCAGTGTAATTAGAGAAAGTAAGTGCTACTCTGAGTTGGAGTGCAGGAGTGAGGAGACTTGGTTGAAAGGTGCAGAAGACCAAAGGGATTAGGCAAGATCAATGCTTATAAGGCTACTAAACATAAAAGCAAGTAAAAGTAAACACAGATATAATCTTTAACCAACAAAAAATTTACGAAAAATTTGACATGACCTCACTGTTACTGCAAAAATCCAACATAAGAGTAAATCAAAAAGTTGTAAAAATGAAAACAGATTCCTCATGTTATCAGGGTTTTTAGGAAAGAAGACTGGAAAATAGGAGGCAAAAGGATAGCATTTTACTTATGAGAGCTTGAGAAGCCACTAGGATTTCATCAGGTTGGTAATTTGTTTTTTCTTGTCTTTCTTGTTGGCTTAGTCCTCCTATTTCTTCAAAGAAGATTTATAGTGAGGTAATAGTTTGAGAGTTGTAGATAGCAAACTCAGAAGCCTTAAAATGGTTTATACAATTATTTATATTCTGAATAAAAACAAATAGTTCTTAGAATATTGTATACTTTATCTTTTTTCAGCTAGGAGACATTAATTTTCTGTGGAGTCCAGTGGTATTCCGTATTCAAGGAATATATTGGTTGCATATGAGAGTCCTTGGGAAATTAATTATGAATTGGCCTGAATGTACAATTTTGTCCAAGGCTAAAAAATCCAGTTGTGTGGATGTGGGGGCATCAAAGCACAGGATAGACAGAACAAGAGGAAATGGCCCCAAGCAGCACATGGGGAGGTTCAGAGTGGATATCAGGAGGAATTTCCCCATGGAAAGGCTGCTCAGGCCTTGGCAGGGGGTGCCCAGGGAGCTTTGGAGTGCCCATCCCTGCAGGTGTCCCAGGAAGGGCTGGAGGTGGCACTCAGGACACTGGGCTGGGGACATTTGATTACAGGTTGGACTCAGTGGTCTTGGAGGGCTTTTCCAACCTTAGTGATGTAATGAATGTAAAAAACCATCACTAAGTGCCAGTGTGTCAATGTATAGCCTATGCATCCTGAGGTGTGAAAAATACTTGGATTTTTAATCCTGTTAATGCACATAATTCATTAGTGGGGCTAGATGAACTTGCCTTGCACTGAAGTTCTCATATGAGAACAGAACAGAAAACCAGAATTTTAATAAATGCTCATCTAATAGCTGAAGTTGAGAAAGCTGCCAGCTGAGACACTGCCAAGTCAGCCAGCTGGGACAAGGATCAGCGTGTCCAGGGGCCAAGTCTTGGAGCAGAACTTCAAAATGTGTTTCCATGCTGAGCTCAGCTGGGAGATGCCAAACAAGTCTGTTTGACCACCTCATGTTATTCCTTTCATTATTTCTTGTCTCTGTGGAGACAAACTCCAAATCTCCCTGCAGTACCTGTAACAGCAAATGACCATCCTCAGCTGGATCTCCTGTTCCTCTGTGCAACATTCAAGTGTGCCCCCAAAACCACCCCAGGCCTCCTTCCTGCTCAGGTGCTTCCACAGCTGCGCTCCTTTGGAGTATGAGACTCAAATCCCAGTTTTCTGTTGAGCTATTCAGATTGCTTTTGTTATGAGGTGGAGTTTAGTTATTGTTAGTCATTAAGAGGTAAAGTAAAAGCAGAATGCAACTCAGGAAATTACTAATTAAAGAAGTGGTACACTTGCTTTTAAAGATTGTCAACATGGGTTAGTGAATATAAGAGGAACAAAATTAAACTGCTGGTAAGTGGTGGGAATAGGAACATGAGTCTGGGTAGTCTCTAAACTGCAGTTCACCTCAGTGGGGAAATTGCTGCAGGTATTGGAAGCAGCTGGAGTAAATAGGTGAAACTTTTTTATTATCTCCCAAAAGCTGGGAGTATTTGTAAATGAGTTTGGCAAGTTTCTGTAGAAAACTCACTCAAGAGAAACATGATAAAATGTATTATAAACTTAGTAGCACAAAGAAATCTATTTTTTTTCCTGTGGGTGAGCTTTGTACATCATGGTCTTGTTTTGGCTAGCAGTGATCAAAAAGATGCTTATTTGAACTTGGTAAAGATGGCTTGTAGCAGTTTGAAGAGCTTTTATTGCATTGATTTTTTGATGGGAAAGTAAACAAAATAGTTTGGAGAACTGCAGTTTGTTTCCTTACTGTGTGCATTATAACAATGGCATCCCTTTCCAGTTGCAATTACTAAAAATTCAAAAAGATAAATTTAAAATCAGCATTCTTCCCTGAGAGTAACCACAATTGTTTAATGTTATCCCTAAGCCACTCCTCTCCCATTTTTCCTAATGAAGAGCAATAGAAGTGATTCCATTCACTTCCCTGAGAGGCCTGGAGCAGCTGTGTTTTCCCAAAGGCAGCTTGGGCTGTGCTGGGGGCTGGCAAGCTCACCTGGTGCACAAGAAGCTGCAAGTGAAATGGATTCATCTATTTTCGTTATCCAAGCTAACAGAGTATTAAAAGTAAGACTAAAGAGTGAAAAAATGTATTGGATTCCTTTCAGCTTAGATTATCAAAGGAGCTGCTGTTAATGTAAGGAAAGACTTAGGTTTCAATTTTAGAAAGTGCTCTAGTTCCTCTTCCATATCACCTTTTCAGTAGAATTTAAAGTTTTAAAGGCTAGATTTTTAAGGCCGACTGGATCTTTTTGGATAGAGTAGGAATCAGTCTATAATATTTAAATTTCATGAGCTTAAATTTGCAAGATACTTAAGTGCTTCCCGAAAGAACCCCCTTACCTTCTTGGCTATTTTTAATTTTAAAAACCTTATTAATAGTGCAAGATGAGCATGAAGAGAGGCTCCTGTTGAAAAGGAGCAGCAGAAGTTTGTGCAATCCATGTGCCACCTTCCTCCCTAGAACCCAGTACAGAAACTGGTGAGCAGCACTGGTGGCTGGGCACACAGGGCACCAGTTTGGTGCAGTGAGTGGGGGTGGCTCAGAGGCAGGGGCAGGAAGAACCTCCAAAAGGACTGGTCCTGCCTCTGCTCCTGAGCAGGGATGTGGGATGAGGAGATGCTGAGGTCTCTCTTGAAGTTCATGGAGGTAGTTAGCATAAGACCACAAAATACTTGAATAAAAGTAATGTTTGTTCTATTCCAAAGTACAGTGCTACAGAACACAAACCAGGAATTTCAGAGAGGGAGGACCTGAAAATATTGATGGTAAAGAAGAAATGACAACATTTCTGTGATCATTTGAGCTCTTCACCAGTAGCTGTTTTGGGTTATTTGGGTTTGGAGCTTTTTTCTGTTCTATATTTTATGGAGTTTTGGTTTAATTTTTGAGATGGATATTGTCAAACAGAAATTGCATTAGAAATGAAAGGAAAAAGAAAATTAAATGCTAGCATGATTTCGGTGCTTTTGTTAAACAGGATCAGGAACTGCTGTAAAACATACTGCTTTGATTCCTTTTTTTAATATGAATAATACTGATGTCCTGTCTTTGGCTCATGAAAACTGGGTATTTATCCCCAGCAGTCATGGGACTTGGGTATCTCTCCAGTTAAAAGTTATTTCCATTTGACTAGTCTATTTTAAATACAGGTAGCAGAAACCCAAATGTACTAGTTGAAAACAAACCAGCAGGAGATTCAGAGTCAAAGCTACAATTTAATAGGAAAATTAAAATAAAGGCAGGAAACACTGGCTTAAACTGCCAGAGTCAGGATACAGCCCAGCACCCTGTGGGTCAGGGTGGTGGTAGCAGTCCCATTAAATGGTGGCTGCAGCCCTCTTGGAGGGATAGATGTGGTTCCACTGAAGCAATGATCCTGTAGGAGAGTTTGATCTTCCTTTGAAGGTTCAGTGGTGGTTATGTAGCTCTTCTCCTCTGGGAATACTACAGATAAGGTTGCCTTTGATGTTCCAATTCTCAGATTCTATCCAGGTAGGAATGCTCAGTTCCTCCCCCTGGGTGGAGCATCCCCCAGTGGGATGATGTAATTTTATCAGTCATGCAGTGACACTCACTGGCCCATTGACAGAGATCACTCCCAGAGTTAGCAGGGATGAGTCATGGAAGAGATAAAGAACACTCCCCACCTGCTTTTAACAGCTTATGAAGGTGGTGATAGAATACATAGTTTTGGTTACATCTTACATTGTAACCTAAGACACCAAAGAATGATTTGATAGCATGGGGAAAAGCAAAAAATGTTATTTAAAAGCTAGTGAACTTTCTAGCAAAGCTGCTGTATTTTCTGCTCTCCTGCAGTGATTTTCTGATTAGTTCTGTGCCAGTCTTCTTTGCCTCGCTTGTTCTTGTAGACCTTTGTTCCAATACCTGTATTAAGTAATTTTAATTTATTATGATAAGCCATATACAGTTTGCAATTCAGCAAAGTCCTTGTCACTTTGCTGTAAACCATCTCATGATGTGACCTAACCAATTCTGACAGCAGAGAGAGTACAGCCACAATGTAGAGTTTTAAAGTTATTTGCAGTGCTTGAAGGTTTGTCTGAGTACAGTATCCACTTAATCCAGCCTAAATCTAGGAGCTGTCTTCTGGTCCTGCCACTCTGTCTAACAGCTGTTAATAATAGCTGTTCTACTCGCCCTGTCTGCTGACTGAAAATCTATCTACAGCTCTTGCATCTTAGAGACAGATCAAAATTGACATTTTTTATTGATGTTACTGGTTTCTACTGAATAATTGAGGACAAATAAAAGTAACTGAACTCAAAACAAAGCGAAAAAGGAAATTGGTAGAATTACCAGTCATCTGACGACTGTAGTTAACTAAGTAGTCCTTTTAAAAATGCAGGTTTCATACATACATACATATATATATATATATATATATATATATATATATAAACATAATTTCAGTATTGACTTTATTAAATGAAGACATGATGCAGACAAATCTCCTTTAGCAGTTCCATTTCTTCTTCAATGAGTATTAAAAGTGAAAAACTGCACGTTTGTTCCATGAGGAAATTAATGAATATTGTTGTCTATTATTGTGTCCTAAATATTTTACTGTCTGTATGTGTATTCAATATAGAAATTTTAAAACCTGGTTTACATTTTAGCAGATTATCTGGTTCTGATTTACACTGGGGCAGGAGGAGAGGGAACAACCAATAGGTGCAGACTGGGGTTATGGGTGTTGTCAGGCTGAATTAATGATGAAGAAAGCTTATTTGGCAATTGCAACAGTGCTGATATGAAGTTCCAGTAGTGCAGGACAAGTATTACATTAATTTGAATTAATGTGGTGTTATGAAGGACATCTTATTGAAGAAACCAGGATTTAATTTTTTATTTAGTTTACATTTAGTAGATAAAGTTAATTCCATGGCTTATATTTAATATATTTAGCCTTCAGCAGTGCATTTGACTTATTATCACACAACATGGGGATTAGCTGTATAACCATATTAATAAGGTACACATTGAGTGGATTTAAGCCTGGCTAACTGACAGAAGTGGTTGTCAGGAACGAGTCGTCTTCCAACACTTGTTCTTTTTTCACAAGTAGAGTTGCAAATGAGATAATGTTAAATCTGGCAGTATTGGCATCTCAGAAGAAGTTTCTAGATCTCAATAAACCATATAGATGTAGACCTTTGAAAGTCAGTAGGTTATCAAAGTGACGGGAATTGAGCAGGAAAATCTGGATCATCTGATCAGTTGAACCACAATATAACATTTTAAAAATATAAACAAGAAAGAGGTTATAAGTTTAAGAAGAAAGAATTTAGATGAAAGCTGGAGAACACTGCACTTGTGATCTGGAAATAATTTAGATGTGAGAGCTTGCAAACAACTGAACATGTCCTCTCTGTAGTCAGCTTTCAGAAAGAGCCAATGAGACATTTGTATATACATCAGAAAAAGGCTTAATTACCTCAGGGGGAGAGACTCTAGTCCAAGGTAATGTTTTTTAGATGTCTCACTGTATTATTTCTGTCTGTGTGGAAAGTCACAGCGAATGTCTTCTAATGTCAGCTCCATTTTGAAAGTGATGGGAAGGATCACTTCTTTTTGAGAAATATGAGGGCCTACACACAGCATTATCCAAAAATAGCCATTTTGGTAAATACAGAAAATACTTTAAGGGGCACTCAGCTTCTGTTGGGGGCTACTTGGGTGCTTAAACAAAAGGCCCCACATGTTTAGTAACTGTATGGTGAAGCCAGATGACATTGAATAGAAACTGAAGAGCACAGATAAGATATAAATGATAAACAAAGGAAATGGTGAATTCTACTTGTTTACAGAATCAGCACTTCTTAAATAGAGAACCAGCTTGTTTTGGCAAAGAATTTTTTAGAGAAGTACTTAGAAGTGAAGTGTAAAAATGCACTTGTCTGAGCAAACCAATGGGCAGCTCCTAACTACCCTGAATTCAGAGAATTCAGCAGCCCTCACTGCTTCCTGATGTTCCATGGTCTTCAACAATCCTGGTCCTTTACCATCCCTCCTGCTCTTGGTCCTCTGCCTGGTGCTCAGGGCATGAGCCAGATCTTTTTGCTGTGTGTTTGTGGAGGCCTGTCAGATCTGATGGTGAGAGTGGCTGCATCCACAGTCTGTTAGTGGGGTTTCAGCACTGATCTCGTCTGCGCTCACTTTGAGAGGAGTGGCAAATAAAGCCCATATTTCTGTTTATATCTGCTCAGCTTACTGAATACAGTGGAAGATGTTGACCCATTCTGCATATAGGCACCTCCAGAGTGGGTGAAAGTTGGAGTGTACTAGTGAAAAGGTAATTGCCAGCTGAATCAAGAGGTATTTTAGACTTTATACTCCTGGCAGAATCAGTGGTTTGTAGGCACCCTGGATGACCTATTGCAGCCACTCACATTCCTGTTGCAGAGATTTACATGGCAAGAAATAAGAGTTGAGAATTTCTGTAGATCAATCCACTGCTGCTTGGATGTGGCCTTAGACTCTGGAACATGGTTTAAGTCAGTGTGACCATGTAGAGCTTTCTCAACCATCTTTGGGGATGTGATTTCTTCTCCAGCAACATCAGCAGGAAGCACAGAAGAGTTTGTGGGGCTTAAGTCTTGGAGACACAGTCCTGGAAGTGCTGCATCTGCATCTTGCCTTGTTTTTCTGTGTGCCTTCATCTTCCCTCCCTGCAGGGAGAAGGAACTGGGGTTGGTGGGCAGCAAATCTTCTGTGTCGAGAGAACAGATGATGTAATCTTGGTGCAAGAACTGGACTGTGCCTCCACAGACTCTTCTATGGGCTCTTCTGTGCAGTTTCTCATCTTGACATAAACAGTTTCAATCTTTAAGTAGACATGCAGCATCAGGACAAAAGTTCTTTCATTCTTTTATAGTTCTAGACATTATGCTGTTAGCTAAGGACTGGAATTCTTGTTTTGTTTGCTGCTCATGGAGGCTCTGCCATGAATGGAGTAACTGAAACACTCAAGAGTTTCAGGCATGCAGTGAAATGTTAGGCTCATTTATAGTTGGTTAATACTATCTTTCCAATCCTTACAGCTTTAATTCTTTCTAATAAGATCAGTAGATCTGCAGAAACTGATGAACACTGAGTCAGGCAATTTTCTGTGTGCCACTTTAAAGCGGGCAAATGGATTTGTCAAGCCTTGTGTGACAGCTTGAATTGTTGAAAGTTCTGTTGAGGGTGTACTTTGCCTTCACTTTCACCCAGATGATGATTTGTACTCTGCAACATGGATTAAGGGAATCACCATCAGTATTATGGATTTCTTCTTGAGACTGCAAGAGCTTAAGAGCTGTTGGAATCATCTCTCCTGAATGCATTTCATTTTGTTCCCCAGGTCTTGCAGTGGTATTTGTTTTCCAAGTTGCATATTGTTTCCGTAGGAGTTGAAATCAGTTAATGTGTCTTTAAAGCTTTATTCTCATGAGTTCAGTTTTGCAAAACTCTCCTGCATGAGCAGAAAACCATGCACGTGGGAGTTTTCCAGGACAGCATGGAGGGGGTGTCTCTTGATAACACTTTCTAGTTCTGTTCTGTTGGATTGACTTGAATTTAGCTTCCTGGGGTATCAGGACAGAAGATTGTTGGAGACTCAACAGATTAGTCTGGACACTTTTCACCATATAATGTTGAAGTGTTGATACATGTTTTCTTTACTCAGAGTCTTTTGCAAAGACTTATAGGTCCTCTCTCAATTTTTACAACAGATATTTCATGGCCCCAAGAGTAGATCCTTGGAGTCATCTATCTCAGGCTTGGCTCTCAAAAGAGTAATTCCACTGGATTGAAGAGGCAAGTGTTTGAAATTCAGGAGACTATAAAATTGATTCTTCCATAAAGAAGTAATTTGTGGTAAATGGTGTAGTACTCTGGACAGCCATTCACTCATTTTATGTGACTGGGACCCTTGAAACATGGTCAAAAAGATTAGAGAAGGACATCTCTGATCTGTTATTTATCAAGCCAAGAAAACTTTCTTTTTGACGATACAGCATCTGGAAGCAGACCCAGCCAAACACACCATCTTACTCAAGGCTTCTGGGACCAGGGTAAATGCAATTTTAAGAAATGTTTGGATAGTGTGAAGTTTGCTAGAAGATTCTGACATACTTAACCAGCTTTTCTGTATTTAGTTGCATATGCTCTGCTGGGGAAGCAGCAATGCACTGTGTTACTCCAGAAAGCATGTGGGAGATCCAGGCAGGGTTGCAGGGATCTGAATTCTGGCAAGGAAAATTGTCTGGCATGAGCCTCCTCCAGTGAAGTATCCTCCCAAGAAGATGTTAGTCACCTCTCAGGTGACAGCTGGCATTTACATGCTGTGTCCTTGCTCTGGCAGTCTCTGTAGACTGAGAAGGAAATCAGAACACTCACTGGCCAAAGTGCTGTCTTCAAACAAAAGCAGTTACATAGTTAGCATTTAAATGAAGCAGAGCATTAAATTGAAAGACAAGCTGTCAATATATATCTGATTCGCTTCTATCATAATGCTCTTTCTAGTATTGGCCTTATTACTGTCCTTCCCCAGTGCTTGTAACAGCTACAATATTTCTTCTTGAATATTTCATCTTGTTTAATATTACTGCGTGTGCAGTCCTTAAACATGTTTGTCCTTGGTCTCACACTGCCAAGGCATCCTGAGAGACAGAAAAGCAGTAATGTGGGTGGGAGAGCAGGAGCTATGGGTGATGCTGTTTTGGTTGTCTGCTTGTCACTTCTGTTGGCACTGCCAGGCCCCTGGGGGAACAGCAGCCAGGTACCATTCATAATAAGTTTTGAGGTATGGTGATTTTTGGAGGAGTTTTGAATGAGTTAGAGATGGAACTTTTGAATTGTTTTTGATTATGTGGTTTATTTTTTTATTTTTTACAGAGATAGGAAGGGTGGGTTTGGTTTACATCAGCATAGCATGGTTTAGAAGGTTATAAGACTCATAGTTGTAAGACTTTTTAAGGAGTTATTGATTAATAAAACACTGCCAACAAGGATATTTATGTTTTTGACCCAATCTTTAAATATTTTGTTTTATGGACCTATGCTACAGTGTAGGTTTTCTTAAACTCTAAAACTCTAAACTTTTTTTTATTCAGCTTAATGTGTTTCTGCTTTAAACTATAAATCTACATTTTTGTTTTTAGCACTTAAGTTTGGAAGCTTTCCTAAGGTCTCAGATTAAATCCTGTGTTTAATTTTAAGCTTTGGCTTAACAGGCCTAAAGTTCTGAGAGTTCCTTGCATTTCAAATTCAGTGTGTTTTCTCTTCCAGGCAGACTTACTGCAGTCTTTTAAAAAGTGATGAGTGTTCTTGATAAACCTTGATAAAGCTCCTTGCTACATCAGCATTTGTTCTTGTTAGATATGAGTACTTAGAAATTCCAAATGACCTTTCCAGGCATGCTTTTTTGAGGAGATATAGCTCATATGCTCTTCATAATAAGCTATTGTTCTTATTATTTCACCAGAACATAACTGGGCAATGTGTTTTATAAAGTAGTAAAATATATTCTCTGCCCTCAAGCGCTTGCTTATAAGCAGAAATAGTCAAAAATGGAAATGAAAGGATAGGATTTATGTAAATCACATTAGGCAAACTAAGTCTTGTTTTGTGGTTATTTCAGTATTTGTATGTTCAGTGACTTCATGATAGGTGCCTGTGGTGAAAACATCTTAACCATCACAGTGTTTTAAATGTTAAATATTTTTAGAGAAAACTTGAAATAACCTGAAACACCAGCGATTTCATTAACATATCCAAACAATAGAAATCAATGAGAAAATTCAATTTTAACATGTCTGAGTCAGAAGAAATAATGTAATATACCTTTCTTAATATTTGTAAAATACAATATAATGGGTAAACAGGATTCTCCTACAGAGTTACTGGTTTCCTTATGTCACATTCAGATCACTGCAAGCAGTGAAGCCATAAAACAGTTTACAATGATGTACAACTACTTGGAACATGAAGAGCTCAGATACATGTTTAAAACCTGTAATTTATCACATTCTAGTTTGTCTTAGTGAAACAAAATCTATTGCAATAACATGCAACTTTAAAGTTTGAATTGCAATGGGATATTGAGTTTTCCTGAGCAGCTTTAGGAAGATTTGCACTGAAAACTGACTTAGCCATTGTAAAGAACAGTTAAACTTTTATCACTGTCACATTTATGAGTCTCAGCTCCCATTAATGCCGCTGATGGGGAGCTGGCTGCAGCCCTGACATTATGTTCACCTTCCACCCACCCCTCCTAGATGGAGGCAAAGGGATGCCCTAAAGAAATGAAAACTGATGGCTCCTCTAGTAGCTAAAGCCTCTCTTGGCTCTTGTTGTTTCCTAAAATTAGAAAGGAATTAAATAGGAAAATTGGTTAATTGTCACCTTCCCTAATGAGCAGGCTTTTAGTATCCTTGTGCTCTGAGTTGAAGAAACTTGAAGACATGCTGGTGCAATAATAAGGATAAAGCATTTCTCTTTATTATGGTCAGTTACTGCTAATCTCCTTTTAAAGTTTTAACAGGGATTTATAGGGATTCATTTGTGGTTTAGATTTGGAGATAATTAAGTGCCTTTCTGCTGCAAAGAAGAAATGGAGAGAGAATTCGCTCAAAGCTAGAAAAAGATTCCTGTACTGTCACATGTATTAAACTTCCTTTTATTTGGTTGTCACCCCAATAGGAATGATTAGTGGGTTGTAAAGAAAGAAAATGTATTGCATTACATCTATTAAAGCATGTTTTATATGTAACAGTAATTAAAATATAATTGAAATCATGAGTTCTTCTAATTATTGGCTTTACATAATGCATAGTTAAAGAGAGAGCATCTATAAATGTGTCTTTTTTACACATCCAGAAATGGTTTGCTGGCAGCATTTTAATTAAAGATGGATTAGCTAAAATGCAGTTTAATCATTCTGTCATCAAAGGATTTAGACCTCGTTAATTAGCTGTTGATAAATAGGTTTAAACTACAAAAAATTTAATTTAAAATATGCCAGTTGTGATCTAGAATTATTAGAGCTGGAAATGGAGCAATGAGTCTCAGAAAAATCTGTACCATCTCTTTCCTTAATATTAAATTAAATATGAAATGTAGGCCAGTGCAGAACTTTGTTCTTCCTTGTTAGTAAGGGATGTGATTCCAAGGGGTCTTTGGAATTGATGAAGAATTAAACCAGAGACTCTTTTTAATGATCATTGCCTTGCAGTGCAGCACTGGGATCCATTTTCCATTTATGTATTTAGTAAAGTTTGGTAATTATTTGAAAAATCCTTCTGCTCTGGAGAATGGATGAAAACTAATCCTGTCCAAGGGTTTCTAGCTCGTCCTTGCTGCAGAGGAGCAGAGCAGGAGGAGCTCTCTGCCTTGGTACAGCCAGCCTGGCAGAGGCAGGAGCAGCAAGGAGCACGTGGAATGTGAGCTCAGCACAGCACAGGACAAGTCCCCACCTTCCACCTGTGTGCTCCTGGTGCCAGTGCTGGACCTCCCAGCTGCAGAGCAGTGAGGTGACCCTTGTCCCTGCTGTGGCACGGGACAGTGGCTCTGCAGGCAGCACGAGGTCATTCACATCAGATGGGTCTCATCACCTGGCCTGGTCTAATCACAGCTGGAATTCCAGCCATGGCCATGTCTCGTACTAGGCAGGCTTTTTCTGTCCATCACCTGATGGGGTTCCTGGCCTGGCTGGAGCCCTGCTGCAGGGCTCTGGGTATTCCTTACTTGTGTTCCTGGAACAGCCCCTGTGCTGAGCTGGCAGCTCTGCAGGAGGCAGAGCCAGCAGAGCACACACCTCCTGCCTCTGAGCCTCTGCCTACCAAAAACCAGCTGAGGTAGACCTTGACCTACAAGTCTGTCAGAGTTGAGATTAAACCTTGTTATTATGAATATCTTAATCAGCTCAATTACTATGAAATTACTATGAAATATGAATACTAACTGTATTTCAACAGGATTGATAGTTAAAGATTTCAGTAGCATAATAGTCATAATATTTGAATCTACAATCAACTGGGTTTTATACAGATGAATCAAACTCTTCTGACAAATGACAGGTGAATTCTCTGAAGAGTTTCAGGAAAATAGTAATTTGACAATCATACCTGAAACCATTTTTAAAGGCTTTTTAAGTGTTAATTTAAAGATTGACTTATTGAAGAGTGGTATTTACAGAGCATTCTTGGTAACTGTCCTATCTCTAGGGTACCCATTCCGTTGTCTTGCCAATCTTCTGGAAAAGCAGCAGCTGAGTAGGAGGTTAGAGCCTTACATAATCATTGTTTGCATTTGAACATTGGTAATGAAATAGCTTAGATGAACTTCTGTGAAAAATCATAACTTGATGAATTTTCAGAGTCAAAGAGATGTGGCACCAGTGTAGAATCAGATGAAGGACAAACCAAGTGAGAGTGTCCATATGCGCTTCTTTAAAATCACATCTTTGAAAGCTCTTGCCCTTTCCTCATACTGGAAAAAGAAAAAAATTGGACTAAACTCCAACAGTCCTGTTAGAAAAAACGTCAGTCTGTCTGGAAGGGAGAAGGGGAGATTGCTCCACAGGAAAGCTTAAACTGCTGCAGTATCAGAAGTCATGTTCTCTGACTCAAAAATAATTCAAAAGTTCTAGATTTGCAAATTGATGGGGGAAAATTTTGTTCATGTGGAATAAATAAAAGGAAGAGCTATGAAATTAAAAAAACGAAAAGGAAATGTCTCTGTGTGTGAGGAAAATGCAGTTCCTGATTCTCTAAATTCTCCAACCCATTTAGCTTAGACAAAAAGATGAATTATCGGCTCATGTTATATAAGCTCTTTAGTTATTCTTTGCATAAGACAGGTAATTTATAATTCCCAATTATGCAATTAAAATGCTAATTACCCCTCACCTAAACTCTCTGTTCTTGAACTGATATTATCAATTACCTTCAATCATTGCAAATCATGTATGACATATGTGACAGGGCCGAGTTCTGTATTATTTATGGACTTTCTGTTTTGTGTGCCTCTGGTTTCCAGGTAGTATTAATGGCTTTACCTTGATGGATTTGGCTTCCTGAAGGAAGGGTATTCCTTCTGATCTGTGTTGTTTTGTATCTTAAAATATATCTGCGTTTTAGGGTAATCTTACCCTCTGTTCCTGCCCTGAACTCTGGCTTGTGATCCATTTTAGTACAGAGAAGTAACACACTTAGAAATCCCAATATGAATTATTTACTACAGGGACTTCTGTGCTGCTTCTACTCAGCTCTCCCTTACTTCATAAATGTTCTTAGTGTATTTACATTAATGTACTGTCAGTTTCCTGTGTCATACCTGCTTGCCAAAGTTACACTTCTTCTGTCCCTGCTGTTATCTGCTGACCAGATAACATTGGTCACTTTTAAGGTTCTATTATTATGTAGCATTTGATGCACATAAAGAAAAATAACTTATTTAAAGAAAACACAGCAAAAATCAGAACAGAATCTAGGTGTTAGAATTCAGAAGGATCAACATTTTTTAAAAAATCATATATTAATTTTGCTTATGCATGATGCAAATTTGGACAATTGTAAATAGAGATGCTTCAAAGTATAGCTGCTGTCAGTAGTTCTGGTTGATAGTATGCTTCAGCAACTCTCCTCTGTGAGCATGCAAAATGACTCAGCCAGGGATTTTAATCTAAAATTTTCATTAGGAGTAGTGTAACCAGTTAGTTTAAGAAGTCAATGCAAAGAAGTGATTTTATTTCCTGTTGTTCATGGATCTGCAAGTTCTGTTCTAAACAATTTCCGGGCAGAAATCATTAAGTATATTGTCTCCAAGGTGAAGAATAACTTTGCTCATCTGCTCATTGTGCTATTTTTCTTGTTTGGCTGCAAGTTACTAATCCATTGTTTGTTCATTAATAGTAAGTTGGATTATTCCTCCTAGACTTTTCCACTCTATTTTACCCTTTTGCAATGAAGTACTGACTTTTTTGTTGTTGTTGTTTTTGTATTAAAACAACCTCAGAGATGTTTTGCAGTACTGCAGTGTGCTGTTGTGAACTAAATGAAAATAGGATTAGATAGGCTAAGCCTTTAAGCATCTAGTTGCCCACGGAAAATAAATTACATTAGCAGAGTAAGTAGGTTAACAAAGAAAAATGCTCTGTTTTTAAGAGCCTCACTATGTCTAGTGTGGGATTAAAGGAAGCACTGCTCACCTTGTTCCTGTATTCACTGATGGGCTGTTACTGACACCTTGTCTTCTTTCCTCTGAGCATGTTTCTTTCAGTCTAGCTTGATGTTAAGTATAAATGCTTTAGTAATCATTTGCAAATTATATTTACTATGGCTCAACAATTTTGTAGGGTTTGGGCTTTATAGCTTTCTTATGTGGCGAATTTTTGTGTCTAAGTTATTAAAATAATGGCTTTCAGTCCTGGTGTAACTGGAGAGATCAGCTTTGGAATATTTGTCCTTTTGTGAATGTTTTAGAAAGGCTTTGGATTTTAGCCTGTATCATAGCTATGCTTCATATTTACACCACACAAAAGCAAAAGGGCACATTCTAGTTGTAATTCAAAAGTAATTCAGTGGACAGGTAACTAATAGATATTCATCTACCTCTTCCAATTGTAGTCATAAAAATAAAAGAAGGAACTACAGAAAATCCTCCAAGTTCTGTCCAGAACTCCCTTAAGTTACTGTGGCTTCCAGTTTGTAGTTCAAATCCACCTGCTTGCATTTCAAGGCAACTCTCAAGGGCTATGTTCAAAGAATACTATTTTTGAAGTATACAAAGGTTTCTTTTTAGTAGGAGGCAACTTTCTCAAATATTTGTTTTCAATATAAACACAATAAGGAGATCCTGACCTACAGATGTCCTTGACTCTTCTGTACTTGTACATTTCACAAGGCAGACTGACAGCAGATCCCTCTGATACACAACGTAAATTTGGGTTCTTGAACTACCAGTATCCACAAGTGTTCTAGATGCAGTACCTGAGAATAATGAACAGGATTATTCAGTGGTTTTCTCTCTCATCAGAAACCTTGGGATGAGTAATTGTTCCTCCAGCCTCAAGTGAT
Organism: Pyrgilauda ruficollis; assembly: GCF_017590135.1. Classification (NCBI taxonomy): domain Eukaryota; kingdom Metazoa; phylum Chordata; class Aves; order Passeriformes; family Passeridae; genus Pyrgilauda; species Pyrgilauda ruficollis. The sequence goes on from NW_024510766.1 coordinate 847,836, forward strand.
GGGCATGTCTCATTCTGCAGCACCTGGCTGCAGTTACTGAGGGTGTGGGGCCATCAGAAGGTCACTGAGGAATCTGTTGGGCAGTGTTACAGAAACTTGGCAAGGTTTTAATTTTTTTTGGTCAGACATTGCTCAGATATCCTTGCTGCTTTTCGTTCCTTCGGTGTCTCTCTTTTCTCCATTTTTATTGTGCTTTCTGTAATTGCATTTCTTACTGGTTTTGTAAGATACAGGTCAAAATGCTCAATTGGATTTTTATTTAAAATTTGAACCTTTTTGATCTAGAAGTGTCTTGGTTTCAGGAGTGAATAGCTGAGAAATACCAATGTTGTTTTTTTATAAATACTTCATATAACTCAAGAAGAGCTGATGATAAGAATTAAAATTAGAGATTATTTATGTACTTCTTTTGGAAATAAAAATAATGCTGCTGAGTGTACATGGATGTGTTGTATTCTAGTATGAGGAAGAACTGAAAATAAGCAAAATGTGAGAGCAATCAATACAGATAGTTCTATTCCTCCTGCTTTATGTGTCTTTATTCTGTAAATTCACTTAAATTAGGAAATCTGTTAAACTACCTTAGTTAATGCAATTTCCATTCATAGCACACACATGATTGTAATTGTCAGTGTGCATTAGATTGCAGTAGAAGCTGGACCAAAGATGACCATAAAACACAAGCATCACTGTCAGAGTGATTTTGATAATTTGTCAGGACTGTTCATAGAAGGTTCCACTTTAATGGCTTTTTAGGCTGTTTTGAAGTTGAGGCTCTTTAAGCATTCTGGAGATTTGTTTGGATGTGTGCAGTACTCCACAGATCTGAAACACAGAAAGTATATACTATTCTGTTATTCTACTGGTGAATAACACATTATTTCTGAAAGAGGAGTTTTCTTCTCTCAAGTCAGCACAGTTAGTGAGACAGTTGAGTCTCAGCAGAGCAGTGGGGCTAACATCATCTTGTGCCTCAGCAAATTTGCAAGGAGAAGTTCACTCATATCAGATTTACTTGGGTTGATGGTGACTAATATTTGGGGTTTTTTAAATTGATGGAAAAAACAGTAAGTTTTTAAAAACTGCTTTAACTCTCTGCATATTGTCAGTCAAAGAAAGTGATGGTTTTGGCAAAAAAAAAAAGAGCACCAAACCCAGGATTTTCCTCTACACAGCAACAGCAACAAACCAATTGTGTCCAAAGCAATGCACAGCCCATGCCAGCTCTAGCAAAGTTGTCTGCATCTGGCAGGTGACATGTGACAACCAATGCTCCAGTGGTCCGTGCACACCACTGAGGCCATCCTTTCATGGTAGGTGATACACACACCCTCTGGAGAAATACTGCACAAATAAACATGGCATGAATCTTTGAAACCCATGCAAGGAGAAGAGAAAGAGCTGCTTCATTTCTGTACCTGTGCTGGTTGCATTGGAAGCTCGGGGTAAAGCATCCAGCACCAACATGAAACTGACTGAACACACATACCCTGCAATCAAAAACACCAGGAGAAGTTCAGGATGGAGTATTTGCAGTGTATGCAGAGTGCCAGATTAAATTATATTCCATGCAACTATTTCAGACTCTATACTTTCCTGTGCCCTTATGGATGAAGATTCCTGCAGAGTGTAGACTGTGAAACCTTGGTGTGATGAAGTCAAGGGGCAGAGTCTGCATTAACTTCAGTGGAACTGGGACTTTACCTTCGAAGTCCTGGTACTTCTCTAATTCTACATATATTCTTTCTAGCATTGAAAACCCAGCCTTTGTCATCAAAGGGACATCCAGTCCTTCACTTATCTGTGCCATATTATACAAGGATGTTGGCTATCTCTGATAGAAATTTTGGATTTTTTTTCCAATTGCATGACGTCATACCCTGAAAAAGTAAATTCAAAAAAGTGATGTGAGTAGTTTACTAGCAGGAAACTTGTCACCTGGCAAAATTGTACCATCATCAGCTCAATCACACAGATAGCCCCTTCTTTCTTAGTCTTAAAAGAAAGTCCATGATGTTTGATGAAAACAGAAACAAAGTTCAGGCAACAGCTGGATTACACAATGCATGTCTTAATTTATTTATTGCTTTTTACTGCTAGTCAGAGAGTACTGCAAGAGGTGAGTGCCATTATTGACTGCATAGTTTCATATTAATTGCAACTATGAATATGTGATCAGTTATCATATGGAAAAATAAACCTTGCTATGCTGCATCACTGATGATGGAAAGATGTTTAGGGCCTTCATATTTCATTTTTGCATTTCATTTTTAAGCTCTTTATAAGATTACTGGAAGTTGCTGTCTAGAGAACCTAGTTTATTCATCACTTAAGGTGAAGGGTCAATAAAATACTCTAAAAGTTGCTTCCTAAAATGTAACTATACATATATAACAGTATAATTATTGTGCAAAATGTTTCTGTACAGTGTCTTGTCTTAGACAGTAAACCTTGCCTGCAAGCAAATGTTTCCATATGAAATGTCCATTTCTGTGAAAGGATGTGTGTCAGAAAAAATGACAGTTTAGGTGATATGTTTTATTGCTCAGTTTAGTGATATCTCTGCTGGGTTCTCACCATGTCAGAGTTTCTCCTTAGCTTCTCTGGCATTTGACCTACTCATTGCCATCCTTCGTTTATGAGCCAAAACAAACTTAGTGTTTTCTACCTTGTAAACCACCACAGTATTTTCAACAGAAAAGAGATCTTGTAAATAGGGTGTCCCTCTACTGAGTTTCTAAATGGAGGCTTTTCTTCTTTCATGTGTGATTAATTTGTATGTTTTCTTTTGTTTCTCTTTAAATACTGTCATTTTGTATAATTTTAAAATCCAGTTTAGATTTATGAGTGTGTAATGTCTTTAATATCTTTTGAATTTGAATTGTGTTCTGTGGCTCACTGCTGAAGAAGGGCAAAATCAAAACATCTCTATTCTTTGAATAGCACCATTATCACCCTATGTTAATGAAATTATTTCAGTATTACAAGAAATGAGGTTTTGGAATTCTTTCAGTATTACAGGGAATTGGATTGTAACTAGAGCATATTTCAAAAAGAATAAAAGGATCCATGATATGTGCTTAGCTCGTAAAGCACCTAATCCTATATTAATTGTGCTTTGGGCAAATCTGCCCTCATCTGAAGGCGACTTTGACAGTGAAGATGAAAATATTGTAATGCTTTTTAAGGACAAACAGCTCCTCCAGCAGGATGGCAGTGAAAGAGGAGTTCCACAGGCTATTCTCCCTTCCCTTCCCTGTCCCAAGCACACACAAAAGCAAACAGTGCTGTGTTGTACTGTCCTTTATAGGCTGCAGGAAACTTGGCCTCATGTTATCACATGGCCTTCTTGCTCTTGGGATTGAGTTTGTGTTAATTATTTTCCCCGTGTTTGGACAGGGAAAGACCATAGAGGTACTTAGGTACCACAGTCTGAAACTGAGTAAGTCTTATGTTTTCTCTGTGTGTGTTGTGCTACAGACAAGAAAACATGAGAGTGTCCATTCCAGCCCAGACTGTGATGCAGAAAGGACTTGGTTTATGTGAAGGGAGAGCTCTGCTGCCTTGTTTGGAGAGGAGGGTGAACAGCACAGGCAGATGCAAATCAGGGTTAGAAGGTATTTAGTTCAGCTTCCAGCAGAAGGTGTCTATGAGGTGGTAAAAAGGAGAGGACTTCTGCTGAAATTATTTTGAAGAGCTTTGACCAGTCTGGCAAGCTCCTTCCTCTGTGAAGGGCTGGTTGAACTTGACTTTTCCTGAATTTACATGACATAGACTGAGGGCAGCAGGATTGAAAAGAAGGATCATGGATGTGATTGTGTGCCTGAAATGCAGCAATGCAGTGATTTTCTCAACTCCACTTCGGAGAGTTTGGCCAGCTTTACCAGCTTCAGCATTTTAACTGTTGCCATCCCCGCTTGTTCTGTGGTTGATGAAGTCTCTTGCCAACAGTAATTTCCCTTTTGGTGCCGAGCTGTAAGGAAAGCACTTGCCATTTGAGGTCACTGAGCTGCACTTGAACCTCTCTGCTCTGCTGCAGAGTTGCTTAATGGCTCTATGGAAATCACCTGCAGCACTGCAGGGCTGCTGAGCTGTGCATGTGGGGCAACTGGAGTGTTCAGCTGAGCAGAAATAGGCAGACAGCCTTGTTGGGCAGCTGGGGATTTATACCAACACAGCTGTACTCAAGCAGAACTTGTTTTTCTACCTGTCTTGGGGTGATTTTGCATAAATCAATAATTACCACCTTTGTTTCTTTGCAGCCTGTTCCAGCACTACTGCTACACTCGAGGTGGCATGCGCCACACCTCCTACACTTGCATCTGTGGCAGGTAAGAGGATGATTTACACTGGGCTGGGTAAGCTTTATAGTCAGCTTCCCCCTGGATATTTGTAAAATTGGTCCTTTTAGACATGTCGTGTGTTTGCAAATGCACCAGAGTGAGTTCTGACCTGTTTTCACCTGAAAAGACAAAGAGAGGTAGGTGGCTACCTCTGTCTTCTGAAGACATAACTTGGATATAGAATCTGCTGCACTCCAGAGCTTCCCCAATGGCTGTTCCTGCTGCTGCCAAGGTCGTGTTTGTGCTCACCCCTGTGCTGCACTTGGCTTTTTTATGAAATAGCACCACGGAGAAGGGCTTTACGTCTGTTCTCTGTTGATCAAAAATACTTTCTTTGAAATACACCTTAAGTATTTCTTATCATCCTCAAAATTCTTTGTCTCAAATATTAGGATGCAATTGAACTGATCTCTTTGGAATTTGGAATTTTTTGCTCTCTCTGCTTCTTGCTGAACAGCTAGTGTTGAAGGTTACTGTATTTGGGAAAGTAGTATAAAAGTTCTCCCTGCAGTTGTAGAAATGCACAAGAGAACACTGTGGGACACGTGCTGAAGAACAGCTGTGTGCTTCATGCGGAGATTAATCTTACTTAGTGGAATTAATCTAATCAGAGATGTATGACAGTGAAATGAGCCATATATGTTGGTATATATGTTCCACTTGTTCTGCTGTTACTCAGAAACATTTGCCCTACACTGAAGTCACATACACTTACAAAAGATAATTTTTATGTTAATGACGATAATTCTATATTGCTTTGAAGGTAATAAGAACAATTAGCACCTCCACTTCTTTCTGCAGTTTACTCAATTGCTTATTTCTAAATGCAATTTTCCAATTTATATGCAAAATTGCACCAGGAGCATGAACAGTTTTATGGCAAATTGTGTATCTAAATTGTCTGAAAAGTTTCCTGGTTTAAGTACCATTGTATAACTTGAGAATTAACATCCCAGTGAAATGAGACCCCATCTCTAAGCTTTTGTCACAGACAGTGATGGTGTGATTTTTCACAACCATGCAGACTTCACATTCACTGACAGTGGATCAGAACCCATGCTGCAGGATCTGTTTTGGGTGCTGGTGGCCAAATCACTTTGTTAAACCTATAGAAATGTCCAGTCAATGTTTGTGTGGTGGCTCCTTGTGAGCGGTGGGAGCAGGCTGAACTCCCCACAGGACTGAAAACCCAGGACCTGCATTGCACATCTCGGGGAGCCCAGGAGGAGGAAAGCTCCCGCAGTAGCTCGGAGCTGGGTGCTGACAGGAGCTCCCTGGGTGTCCTGTCCTGCTCTGCAGGGCATGGGGGTGGAATTAGAGCTGCCTCTGAGCTACTGGAGGATTTAAATCACAGAGAAGGGTTCTCCTTGGAGTGCCACATCCAATCAACATTGTGATTCACTGTTGTCATTAGCAGCTGCCATTGTATCCTACCACTAGAATTAAAAGTGCAGACAAACCTGATTTTAAAAAAAATAGTTAAATGAGATAGCAATTTACAGACAAAGGGCTTTGTATTCTATGTTCTAACTATGAGTGATGAAGTAAGAATGAATAATATTAACAGTTTTAAGCTAGCTCCTAATAAATGAATGAATTCAATTAACATGATAATGGCAAAAATAATAGACATTTTTTAATACTGTGAAAATGTCATGCATTGTAAATATTTCACTTAACTACATTTACAGCTAAAAATAGCTTTTGCAGTTAGGGTTTTTGAATGTTTTATTCTATTCATGCTGAATTTTATATTTTCCTGAACTCTTAAAATGGGCATATTTTGACAGGATCTTTCCTTTTTAGATTACAGGTCTGATAATATTTTCCATAGAAAAGAATAATCCTTTTAAATAGAAAGCAAGTTTGTTGTTAAATTTTTTAAAAGAAATATGCTGATTAAGCTGGAAATCAGGAGTAATCAATACAATATTTCAGTACAGAAATAAATCACTTATCATGTGATGGGTGCATTTAGTTATTGCTGTCCCTGTGCAGTGTTGTATTCTTGAGGAGATGCTAAATGAATGTTTGGTTATGACCAGAAGTGCTCAATGTGTTGTCTGTTACTACGGGAATAGTAACACACATTGATGAGTGTGACAGGGTGTTACTTTTTGAGATTAGTCCTGTAGTCAGTGATACTTTCAAAATCTGCCAGCTGGGAGTGGTTTGAAGTACAGACATCACTGAGTGTCACGGAAGGAGAATAGGAGCATTTCTTAAGCATACTTGGCTATATTTGGCACTCATCTACAAAGTGCTGCTCCCAAGTAGTGTCCAAATGCTAATGAGTTATTCACTGCAGTGTCTTAGGATACCAAGGAGCCATTTGTACAAACAGGACAACAAAGGTAATCCATTCCCAGTGTCCTGCTGGTGCCAGGGTGGGTGGCATCCATTGGGAAGCAGAGGTTCCAGCTGGAGTTAGGTGGTGGTGGAGGCATTGGTATCTCTGGAACCACCACAGAAGCCACTGTCAGCTGCTGTTTGTTGCTCTCTTGTCTTAGGCTCAGGTTCAGATCTTCTTGACTCATGTCTCTGGGCAGATGCCAGCTCTCATCAGGTGCTATCAGTCATCAAGAATAACACTGTGCAGTGGAATGTCTTCTTCTATCTGAGGGTTGTCATAAGTGAAGCTTTTTTGGACCAGATTAGGATACTATTGAATCGGCTTTTCTTTCTTTAACTTCAGTACAACTTTTTTAGATTTCATGCCATAGACAAAAAAGTGGCCAGAAGGGTTAATGCTTTCTTCTGCATTGATTCTATGATGATTTAAATAATGAAGGAAATAGGTTCCAGTTTTAGTCAATGGTCTTCTATTTTTTCTTTACACATCCTTAATATACAGCTACTAGCTACATTTTTGTAGTGCTTGATGCTCAGCATAGTCCTGTTCTTAAAATATTGCTGACATTTCTCCTCTTTCTTCTAATGATTTGTTTTTAGGGTGCTTTCTGATCTCAAATTCATCTTGGGGGATTGTTTTCCTTTGCTAGTAATCAGAATCTCTTACTGCATTCTGCACTCTCAGTGGTGTTAATTTGCAGCTCTTCTGCTGCTTTGTGCAATTTTTTCTGTAACAAACATGTCTTTGACACCAGTTAGAAGCAAGTTATTAAAGGAATAAAAATGGATACACAGGAACCCCTTTGAGGATTTTTCAGGTTGGCTGCCTTAAGGTGAGCATTGGCAGCCTCATGTGTGGTGATTTTCAGAGGTGCTGACCGAAAAGAAGGCAGCCAAGCCAGTGAGCCTCACCTCCCACAGCTCTTCATCATAAACCACGACTTGGCACTCCAGTGCTAGACCTTGCAACTGTTGCCTCTTGGAAGAGAAAGAAGTAGCTTCTACATGAAGTCTCATTTGCTTTCATTTGCTTGAGTGATAAAGTTCTGGAATGGCTGCCCAGGGAGGTGGTGCAGTCCCCATCCCTGGGTGTGTTTAACAAAGCCTGGATGTGGCACTGGGTGCCAGGGTTTAGCTGAGGTGTTGGGGCTGGGTTGGACTTGATGGTCTTGAAGGTCTCTTCCAACCCAGTGATTCTGTGAATTCTGTGCTTTGCCAGTGGCTGGAGGTTTTGTTCAAAGCCTTGAAAGGCTTACTGAATCAGTGTGAACAATTTCTGGCTAACTGTAGCATTTACCTTTTGGGTACACATCATTTCTGCTCCAGAGCATCTTCTTGCCTTCATCTCAGGACAGGGGTAAGGATGCACCCTGCAAGGGAGATTGGATGTGCACCTCTTAGCAGGATCCCACTGGAGGTTTCCATATCTCTGTCTTAATTTGGGTCAGTAGTCAGTAGTCTGAGTCAAGCTCTCCCACTCCTCCTCAGCTGCAGGGCCTGCTCAGAGCCGGGGATCAGCCCTTCAATGCACGTGCTGCTTTTATTTTGGGTGAAAAGCAGTTGGGGAGCGTGCAAGAGCAGGTTGGCTTTGCCTGGTTGCTGATGGGTGTTGAGCCCAGGGTATATGCCCAGAGCCAGCCAGGGGAGCAGTCCCTCTCACTCCAATAAATCCCTGAAATGCATATGGTGTGCGGATCTGGTCTTCAGCACCAACTGTGCTCTCTGTGCTGTGATCCCCTGTGTGTGACAGAGCCAAGATGTGCCTGACAGATCAGGAGCCTCCAATGCCAAGAAAGATTGTGCCTGCTTAACACTTCGCCAATGGTGCTGAAAAACAGATCCTTCACACAGCTCCCCTCACAGTTGGTGCTGAGCCTAACAGAAATATTTTGTAAACTAAAACCTTTACATTAAAATGTGCAAAAGAAACCCCTCATCTTTGTATTTGCAATGTGTTTTGTTGAAAGCATTTGTGCAGTTGTCAAATTTGAGTATATGACTTATTTATGCACTGGTATGGTATATGTCACTGAGGGTGTACATCTTGATAAGTAAATGAGCTGTCTGCAAATACACAAGCATGGAGTCATGCCCTTAAGGTTCATGGTAATTTTTTAAAAGTTGATCATAAATATATGTATGTGCTGTTTGCTTCTCCTACTTTATCCCCAGTATTGGAGGGAGATAAGGAACAGTATCTGCAGCTAAAATCCTGGCAAACTGCTGTGGAGTACGGATGTGCACACCAGCTGTTGTTTCGTAGTTGAGATGGTCAAAATACCAAGCAACACTCCATTTTCAGAAGGCTTCAAACTGTTTTTATTATAGGATGGATGCTTTTTATACATTCTTATAAAGCTCATAAGTTTACTCATTGGTCAGGAAAGACAAACAAAGTGCTAATTGGAACAGGCAGGTTTCTCTTATTTATCCTTCTTTCTTTCTTGGTTTCTGTGTCAACAACTTCGGTAGGAAATTCTTTCAAGGGTGAACATGGATCCTCTCATCAAACTTCTCCTGGCTCACGGAAGTGGCTGTAAAACCTCTTCCACAGTTGGTGCTTTTTATTATTTCCTGTGTTTTTCCTTAAACACCAAACAGTGTCATGCAAGGTCATTCCAGTTACTCCCACATGCCATCCTCCCAGGTTTTAGCCCTCTGCAGGGAAGCAGTTCCTGAGGCAGGGGCTGATGCTGCCTCCCCTCCCCACGCTGACAGAGCAGTGCAGGGCAGGAGCTCTGCACCCCTGTCCCCTGCTGGGAGAGCTCAGCTGGGAGCACAGCTCCCACTGCACACCATGCCTGGCACAGGAGACCTTTTCTTTTGACTGCACTCCATTGCTCTGTTACAGATTTTGTTCTTCAGATAGAGCAAACTAATTTTGAAAGTGTCCTGGTGTGGAAAATATTCCAACAGTGCCCAGGAGACAGAACATCTCAGAAAGAAGTTTATGTCTGTCTGGCTTCATCTTGTATACAGGCTTTCTGAGTCCATTTTTATCTATCTGCACAGCTGCAGAGGTTCTCAAGTCCAGCATCCAGAAAAGAAAAAGCATCCCGCCAGTTGTGAAACTGTGCTTAAGCCATTGGACCAGCATCACAAAATGAATATGTTGGAGCCATAGTTATGTGGGGCTTTTTAACTCTTGATTTAACAACTTTTAACTTTTCTAATTTTTCAGTTTGGAGTGTGTATAATTTTGTGAAGTACACTTTGTATCAGAAAATCATCCCTGTGATTCTGAAATATCACCTTTCACTGTCTTATTACATAGTGATTCTTATATGATAAAAAATACTTAACAATAAATACTTACTGTTTTCAAAATATCAGTGTAGAATTATTCAGATTGTAAGAGCCCTCTTGAGATCATCCAGTCCATCCATTAACCCAGCACTGCCTAGTTCACTGCTAAACTGTGGCCCCAGGTGCCACAGCTACATGTATTTTTAAATAGTTCCAGGGACCCAGTCCAGCCATTTGGATTGAGAGCAGAAACTTACTACTTTCTACTCCATAATCATTGTTTATGGAATTATCTGTATGACTGATGATCTGTTAAATATCTAATATCACAAGTACTTAATGCATCTTGAAGGTAATATCTTTTTGGATACAGTGCATTCTTACTGTTTTTGTAATTGCACACACCAGAAGTCTAATATGAGAAGTATGTCAGATGTCACGTTTACTCCAGACACAACAAAAGATTGATTGAAACTGAGCCTCAGATTCCTGACATCCAAGATTACAAAGCTGTTCCAGCATCACAGCTTGAAAGAACCAAATTTGAGCAGGGTGACCAATGAAAGATTTTGATTAAAGCTGAGGTACAGACTGGCAAGTGAGCTGGAGGGGCTGGAGAGAAGCTGCAATAACCCTGTCCCAACATGTATTTTTGGATGTGATGTAATTCTTCCAGCTTTTTGAAGAGAAAAAGAGAGCATCTATCTGAAGAGAGCAGTAAAAGAAAAGTAGGTAGAGCTTGAGATCTTTATCAGCCTTTTAACTGACATTTTATAGACCCAGAGGAATATCAGTAGGCAAGAGAGGATGCCAAGGCCAAAGGTAGGTCACCTAGTGGATCATGGAATAACAGAACAAGTACAGAACAACAGAACAAGGTCCATCCTTCTCTGGAGCTGCTTTATTCTTGTGAATCAGCAGTTTACTCTGAAAGGTTTCCAGGAATAAAAATCTTTTCTTTGCAATGTGATTTTTCAACAGCAGGTAAGAAGAGAGTGACAGTTTTCATCCCTGCTCCTGCTGCTGGCACTGAGAGCTGTGAATGTTCCCCAGGCAGTGCATCCCTCCAGCAGAGACCACTGTGGCCATGCCAGAGGGGAACTGGGGCTGTTCCCTTGGACAGCTCGATTCCTCCTGTCCCAGTGATTCCTAGAGTGTTTCAAATGTCTGGTTTTACTCCAATGGAAGTTAGTTTGTTTTATGCCTCAGACTACTTAACCTCAAATAGAGAAAAATAGCACTAAGTAATTTAAAAACCTAAAATTAAAAAAAAAAAAAACTAAAAAAAAAAAAAAAAAAAAAAAAAAAAAAACCACAAAAAAAACCACACCAGAAAATAGTAAATGGGTGTAAATTTAAAAATTACTTGCATATAATTCTTTCCTTTACACTGTCATGGACATAGGAAATGTTCATATGAGCTGTGCCATGTTCCTTCTGCAGCCAGGTCCTGTCTTCTAGCCAGAGTAGCAGAATTCCTGAGCCATGCCCATCTCTGCTGCACAAGTGGTGGGGTAGCTACTGCAGCCCACACCAGGGCAGGGATTGTGACAGCTCTCACAGGCTGCTTTTTATGGGAATACACTGATGCTTACAGTGCTCCTTCTTGTGTCATATGAATGTGTGTTAATGTTTCTTCTTCCACTAACTGTGCTAATTTTCTTTTTGCCCGTCAGTGGGGAGAACTCCTCTGTTTTGCACTATGGCCATGCTGGAGCCCCAAATGATAGAACTATTGAAGATGGAGACTTATGGTAAGTAAAGGATTAGAGTTCGTTCGGTATTTTTGTTTTGCTACTGCTCTTTCCATACAGGAATTGTGTGTACTCTTAGGAAAAGGATGACTGCATACTGATAAAATGTCTAAATCTTTAAAATAGAAGGTAGCTTTGCATGCCAGATTATTCTGGTTTCTTCCAAAGGTCCTGCATCTCCAGTTGAAAGGGAGAAGGAGATATGGTTTGAAACACTTCTGAACCAGAGTTGAATTGAAGAAATGGCTGTATTCTAAGTACAAGGGCAGTTACAAAATTCATTATTTGAGTTTGCTCTTGGACCTCAGATCCAAACCTCAGCTCTGGGGGTGGGGTGGAAGATCATGAAAGTGTTGGCTACTTTTGAAGAGTTGCATCAAATTGCAGAATGGATTAGGTATTACAAATGCCTATGTGCACACAGACACCCTGACATGAAGGTAGAGATTAGAATGTGTGAAGAGAACAAACTTGGTTCAGGTCAGGGAAGGATGCTTCTAGTTCTGTGTTGTGCCAAAAACTTCCTATAAAGATTTACTTAGAGTTTAGTGATGTGTAATGCAGCTGAAAATACCATAAAAAACCATAAAGTTTTCTCTTTGTGTACTACATGTCCACATGCTTTGCAGTATCACTGCAGGTAAGAGCAGAATGAATGGAAACACAAAATACATTCCCATAAATTGAAAGACAGACTTATTTGTCTGATGTGTAATATATCAGATCATAACTTTCACACTTCACCTCCAAAGACATGAGTCAAAAAGCCTTTGTTTATAAAAATGCAAAACTAGTTTCGGAGAAGTAGATCACTGACATGCAGTGGAGGAATTGTATAGAATTACCTTTGTAGCCTGTGCAGGAAGAATGAAGGTATGTATTTTCACAGTGGAATGTAAATGTATGAAGAAAAGCGAATTAGTATTATCAATGATAAGCTCAAAACTTATTATGGAAAACAAATTGAATCTCAGAAGTTAAAAAATATGCCTTATTGCCTACAGTTCCAGGCACGTCTTCAGGTGCTGCACAGTGAACTTATGGAATTACAGACGGATAGTTTCTTTATAATACTGTAAAAACTCTTTTAAAAGCTTATTGTACAATAGTTTATGTATTATCTGTGGTTAATAGCTTACTAAACCCATCAAATACTGAAGTTAATTTATTGCAGGGCAATAGTTTTGATCTATGATTGTGTTGTGTTTGAGTATATAATAGGCTATGAGCATTTTTTGATCAGGATGGACGTACCAATATAAAAGTGTATCAGCTGTGTGACTCAATTAAATTTCAAAAAGAAGGTGTGTAGCATACAGGAAATCTCAGCATGTGTTACTGAGAGAAGATATGCCACAGTGCATTATGATATCCCATATTTAAAACTAAGGTCTTTAAATGGTGAGGGAGACCTCAGGGTGAAGGGTGTGTGCAGGAATCTTTCACTTACAGTCTCCAAGGACAACTTAGTGCATGGCTGTAATCCTTCTTAAACCACAAGAGTTCATACAAGATTCCTTGCAAGCCCTTCTTTTCTACAGTACTGGAAAAGTCTTTAAAATATGTTTGGGTTTTATCATTCTCTGGTATCTCAAGAAACCATAACCTACCAAATGCATCAATCACTTCAGGGTTTCCAAACTGCTGAGCAGCACCTGTGCCTCAAGAAAGACAGCAGGGTTTAACAGAGTCTGGAATAACCTCCTGCTCTTGGTGAAGATGATTTCAGGTGCAGGTGGAGTCAGCAAAGGCTGCCCCAGATGCACAAGCACCTGCCACGCTCCAGCCACTGCCCTGCCCTTCCCTGGCTGATACTCACAGAGCAGACTCTGCTCCACAATGGCTTCTTAGTGTTTATCTTAAGGGAGAATAAAACAATAATAAGAAAAAGTGATTTAATTTCTGTAAAGACAATTTTAAAACACACTCATTTTCCACAGTCAAAAATAGTGCTTCAGAAAAGGTCTTGAGGTGTAGCGTGCATGAGCAGCATACAAATCCTGCCAAGGCACTACCTGAGTGGTTTCACTGTGTGTCTTTACACATGTCTAATTTGGGTGTAGAAGGGTGTGTGTGTGCATACAGAGGAGGCATTAAAATGACAGTGTGCTGATTTGTCTGTGTATATTAGCATTTGTCTATTGGCTTTCAATTAAGCTTTTTAATAGCTATGGGGAGCCCTCTGTTGGATAGTCTTAGGAAGCCCTGAACATGGGGAAAAAATAGACTTATTTTTTTGGTGAAAAAGGTAAGAGTATTTTAAGGGTTATTTCTGTTTCTGCAGCGTTTTGGCCTAACATCAATCTAACTATTCATAGAGTTGTATGTAATAGAATTGGGAGATTGAGTATTTGGTATGATTTTTAATAAATTATTCTACAGAATTTCATGTCTTTTTCTTAACATAGTGGATGCGAATAACATTCATGGGTTTTGCAGAAATGTGCAGCTCAGTTTTTTATGTACAAAGCAGTGCAGTGCAGTAAGTATCATTAATAAGTCAAGTAAGCACCTGAATATTAGAAAAAATACATTTGGAAGACTAAGGCTTTGCTTCTGTGAAATGCTTGAGTGCATGCATTACTGGCTTTTTAAAAAGTGTAAGTAAACAAGGATTTAGTTGTTAAAAGAAGATCATAGGCCAAAATACTTGTGCTATTGCATTTTTGCATCTTTTTTAAGGCTGTTATTCTGACTTCTTTGTCAAAAGCTGTGGTAGGTTTAGAAAAGCCTGGCTTTACGATTTTTTTAAAATTAACCTGTATCAGTTGGGCTTATTACTTCTGTAAGAAGCTGGTATGTAATTGTATCTCTGATAGAGCATAATAATCCACAATTTTATAGGTACAGCTTCTGCACTAAAAGATCCCAGTGCAAAACAAAAGACTATCAAGGGAATTTCTGACATTTCTTGTTAATCCACACTGTCTTGCTAAGCAGGGCTATCCTTTTCAATCTGTTAAATATTGAAATAGCTATCTAACACAAAGCACTGTGATTGACAGAGAAAGAAATCAGTATTTTTAGGGAAGTTTAGGTGTTCAGGATACAGATATTTAACTGATATGGATATTAAAAGCAAATATTGCAATAGCAGCAAGTCAGAGTTTTGTTTAAATGATTCGTGTACTATAGCATTCTGTGGTGAACATTGAAATTATCAATTTGCTCTAAACCAAACCCTCCCCCTAAGCAGGTGTCTGTTGTCTCTGTGGTCAGAAGGGTCATCCAGATAAATGGGTAGGCTGAGTCACCATTGTAGGCACTTGGCCCTTTTACTCACTATTAACTTTAAATAAAATCTTCTACTTGGAATGTAGCAAATCACAGCTGGCAGTGATGATGTATGGCCAGGCTGTTCACAAATACTGATTTTCTTCTGTCATCTTGAAGCTCTGACAGCTTGGACTGGAGCTGAGCCCTGGACTGAGGTTCACTGCATGCTGTCCAGGTATTGCATTACTGATTGGATGCCAAGACCCTTTTGTTTCTGTATTGAGGCTGTAACTGCATTTGCTAGTAGGGAAAATGGAGTCATAAATTTATTGTAGTTTGCAATCTCCTGCCTTGCACACAAGAGGCTTCCAGCATTTTGGAAAACCAAAGATCTTTCAAAGTTTGGTGAGAAGTAGAATGAAATTGAAAGCTGCTACTCAAGAAGACAATAACCCAAATAAATTGCAGGAGTAGAGATCTGAGTCCTTTAGGCACAAATCCAGAGCCAATGTGCAGCTGGGAGTCCTGCTCAGAGAGTGGCAGCCCCCACGTGGCTCATTCTTCTGGGCAAGTGTCTCATGAGCAGCTGGCTTTTGTTCACACTGCAGGAAGATGTTGGTTCAATGGTGTGAGGGCCCTTGTGGGAGGTGAAAACTCTGGTTTCAGGTCTTCTAAACTGATCTCTGACTTTGGCTGGAAGTGATGACCTGACCCTGGGGAACAGCATCCAGAACAGGTTCAGTGAGAGCTGGTGTGCTTCTATGGGAAGTGTTGGCTCAACAAATCAGCATCTGCCATCTGAGAAATGAAAGCTTCCTTAAAAATAATGGAAGGAAATTGCCTTGGGTCCTCCTTTCTGCCTTCTGCCCTTGCCCTGCCAGTGCTGAGTGTGGAGTCACACCATGGCTGGGGAGAGAGGGGAGAACCCTGAGCATCAAAGCCACCTGCAGCAGAGGAAGGGGCAGGGCAAATGTCTCTGCCCACCTTTGTGCTCTGCTGGTTTGTTCTAGAAACCATCAGAGATGAGAACCTGAATATATTTTATGTTTTGATTTGAGAAGTTTCTGAGTAAAATTGGAGTTTATTGCATTTGATTTGCAGCCTGGTGGCTGTGGCAGCCTGACTTTGTGGGCTCCTGGCATTGCCACGTGCCAAATGCATGGCAGGAGTTGATTGTTCTGTTGCACTTGATCAGCAGGGCTCCTGCAATGTTTGGCAAATAAAAAATGCTTCTGTGATCTTAAAATAAAGGTTGATTCTTCATGATGAGGCTTACACTTAAATAATAGAAATGTAAGAAAATCAGCCTGGCTCCAGAAGTAACTAACTAGATACAGCTGTTACCTGAGGTGCTTTCCTGCAGGTGTCACGAGTTGCAGGTCTTGGTATTTTTATGGCATCTGACAAATGTACCTCAGTGAAAATTCAGCACTTTGTAAACAACTCTCATAGGTTCATTGACCTTCAAGGATTTCATGACATTTTTGGGGGTTAGTAGGTCCATTTTGACTTTGCAAAATAATGAAAATAATTGTCAATTCTGCTGAGAAAAAAAAAAAAAAAAAAAAAAAAAAAAAAAGAACAAGAAGCGTTTTTAATGCTTTGAAATATCCTCCTAAGTTACTTTGTTAATGAACAGCAGACCCTGAACACAGGCACTCCCCTGGGCTGGGCCTGCTGCAGCACTGGCAGCTGCAGGGGGACCCTGCTCCTCGCTGGAGCCAGGGCCAGAGGGTCATTTATTCACAGGGCTTGGGTGAAAGCATAAATAAGGGGAGTGCAACCAGCATCAACTGCCCGGCAGTGTGGCAGACATAAGAGAGAATCCATTAACCTTCTATTCACAGTGGGACTATCTATTATTTATAAAATAAAACTAGCTTTTAGAAGTTTGAATAGAAGCAGGTTGGATCATCAAAGGATGTCTTTCATTTTATTTGACTGCTTATTTTAACACTCACGTAACTGCTTATTGATTACTTATTTCATTGAAATAATTTACAGATTTTAATGACAGCACTGGGCAGAGTACAGTGTCCTTGGTAAAACAGAATCGCTCTCACTGCTGTTCCCATGATGTGCCATACAGCAAAACAAATTTTACCTGGAAATAGTTTTATTGCATTCAGGTATACTGGAAAACTTTGTTAGTGTCACAAAACCAAACACATCTGTCATAAAAGTACAACCTTTGCATAATGTTAAATGATTTAAATGTCTAGTCTGTATCAACAAGCACAGTTTTTTGCTGAGTCAAATGACAGAGCTGGGGATATGGAAAACTGTCTAGTATTGCAAAAAGCCTTTATCTGAATGGTTTAACTCTGAGGCATATTTTTGTTTCTACTCCTTTCCTTAATATCCCAGTGCAAATTTAAATCATCAGAATAATACTGACAGCAGGGGGCACTAAAATAAGAGCTGTGGGAAGAAGGGATCTTGCCCAGGTTTTCATATTGGTAACATCCTGTACTTGCCAGAGCAAACACTCAGCAGCCTTCTGGGAGCACTGCCTTTACATGCATGCATTCTGCTCAAGTTGTCAAACTTGGGTTTGTTTCCTTCCATTTGGCACTTGTATGTAACTTTTGGTGTTTTCCTTTTATTATTACCTGTGGTGCTCTCAAAAGATCCTTCTAGCACCTCTCCTATTGTCATTTCAGAAGCTTTGTTCATCACAGGGAGTTTTTCCTGGCTGCATGTACAGGTGGTTGGGAAAGGTTGTTCTGGATGAAGCAGAGAGGGAAGATGTTGAATGTTTTTTTTTAATTAAAAGGGACAAGGACAGTTTTCAGGCTCCCTGGAGTGGCTGGTCAGGGGGGATTGCTGGGGGTCTGTGCAGGGACAGGAGCTGGGCTGGGTGATCCTTTTGGATCCCTCCCAACTCAGCCTATTCTGTGATTCTGTGAAGAATATCACAAAAAATAGTTGCTTCTTGCAAGAGCCTGCCAGATTCAGTTTTTCATGGCTAAGCCTTCTATTAGCTAGAATAAAAGTTAATTTGCTGATTTTAATTCTTTGACCTCAAAGCATAATACACAGTTCTCTACAATCAAAAGATTTGTCAATTCATGTATAATCCATGTGTATTTATCTTTTATACATGCAGACACTATGCATATGAAGTATACATATTGCATTGAAACTATATCTGCACATTTATTGTAATATTGTACAGTTTTATTTGTAGGAAATGCACTATTATCTTCTTAGGAAGAGGAATGAGTAAGTGCAAGACTTTCTGTGAGTACTGAGTGACTTTTAGTCATTTATTTTAGGAAAATATTGGAAAATTTTCAATAAGTCAAGAAAAGATTTAGGTGAACTTGAAAAAGATATACCAGAAAAGATGGTTGAAATTTGCTGTATATGTTTTACAAACTCTTTTTTGGAATTCTCAGTATTTTATCAAGTTTTACAATACTAATATCAACCTAGAATCAAAACTCATTTGTCCAGGTGGGGGCAATGTTGTATTTAAAAAGCAGGAACTGACCCTCTTTTTCCATCAGATAATAGAAGTCCTTCCTTTTCCAGCCCAAGTCCTTCAGTGTCTGCTATTAAACCATCTATCCTACAGTACAAAATATTGTATTTATTACTTCTTGAAAGCACCTCTTGTAAGATCTCAGGATGTTCATGTGTCAGATGTAAATGCTCAACTGTTTTATGTGGGTGGGACTAGTATTTTCACTTGGCCTTGTGCACTTTTATGCATTTTGAAGTTCAGTGCTGTAATAATATGCAAAAATTATGGTTAGCTTTAACTTTTCAGTCTGCAGTTTTGAAACAGCTTGTTGGTAGTAATGGTTTTGTTTCTAATAATAATACAAAGTACATTACTGCTACTTACTGGTTGATTGCAAAATTAACTGGCTATCCATTTCTGAAATAATTCCTTTGGCCTGATTCCTCTTGTTTGATTAATATTTACTGTTTTCATCAAGTGTAGGTATTTTTCATTTGTTGTACCTGTGGACTATATTAATTTTATGCTAATTCAGAAAAATTGAATTTGATTAAAAATAGAGAAATGTATTTGCTAGAATTAACAATAATTTTGCCGTAATTGAATGGGTTCTGTTAGTCCTGGTTAATTCAGGCTGTGAGGTTGCTTACTGTCAGAAATAAGAATAAGCCTATTCACCAAAGCTCAGATCACTAAGTATTAGTAGTGTGTTTGCTGTAACAAATTTTAGCTTTCCTTTAAGTGCTGTATTATGGTCTGCCTTGTAATTTTTGCTGTCTATGATGTATGTGAAATGTCTTTTTAATTGTCAACTGTGAGTTTTATCTGTCATAGTTTTAGCATAGCATTCCCAGCATATTCTGAAAAAAACCTGGCTGCCGTTGGACTTGTAATCCACTTTTTGTGGTGGTCTTTAACACAAATACACATGCAGTGTGATAGAAGTACTCTTGATGGATGTTGCTTGTGTTGGATAGAATTCAGCAGCAAAATCTTTCTCATTGGTGTGGGGAAGTCAATTGGATAGGTCAAAATGCAGTTTCAGTGAGAGTCTGCCTGGTTTTTAAACCATCAGAGGGAAGTCCCCAGCACAACTTCTGTGTGCTCCCCCTGAAGCAGACGTAATTCCCAGTCCTTGCATTCAGGTCAGTGTTAGGTCTTCCCTTGTGTCTGTCCAGGGAGTCTCTTCTTGCCCAGGCAGGGGCAGAGTCTGGCAGAGCCTCAGGAGGAGTCCTGCTGCTGCTCCAGCCAGGGCTGAGCCCTGTTCAGGGCAGGAGTATTTCTAATTGCTTACAGTCCACTTCAGGTGTGCCACGAGGAGTGGGTGATTCTTTCAAACAGGAAAGAAATGTTCTTACAGGCAAAATAACCTGCTTGGCTGGGGAATAGGCAGCCTCCTTTTTGGAAATACTAGTTGTACTTGCACTGCTGTGCACTTGGCTTGAACTTTTGGACATGTCCATGGAAAGGCTAGCAACTGTCTTCTCAGGGGTTTTTTATTCAGTTGTCAGCTTCTGTAGAGTACTCTAAAACTCCTGTCTGTTGTGTTCCATTTGAGAACTGGGGGCTGCTTGAACAATCAACAAAAAAACCATAGGCTGTCCAAAAAACTAAGTGAACCTGTGCCATTGGACACTGGCTGAGTTTTCATCATGGAAAGACATTGGAAGTGTTTCACTTTCATGGACACGTGTGTGAGCATGCCCACACACGTAAGAAAACGTGACAATATTTACAGTAAAATCATGAGGTAACATCTGCCCCTTCCCCTGTTCAGCTGATCTCCAGTGGTTGTTTGTCAGGGCTGGGCAGCACAGGTCAGAGTGTCCAGACACAGCTGCTGAAAGCTAAGGACTGTAGTTCTGAATGCCAGCACCCAAGAATCGTCGCCTGTTTTGGAAGTATCAGACTTTTACAATTCACTTTCAGTACCTTCCACTTCTCAGCAGATCTCTAGAAATGAACTGGTTTAGCCAACTGCAGACGTTTAGTAACTCGTAAATGGAGCTCTACTGCTCTTACCCTGTCAGGTGAGACACGTTCTGGTGAGGAACCAGTGAGCTTTGCTGTTGTTGTGTTGATTGGGAAGCAGTCAGCTGTCAATACAGGTTTCTCCCTGAATGCCCCCTCTCTTCCCTGCAGCTCTGGCTTCCTTGCTCCTTTTTTGAGCAAGTTAGCTGCAGCCATGAATGTCCCAGATAGTGCCTTTCCAGTGGGGAGGCTCCTAGTGGATGGAAACTAGCCAGAACTTGGGGTTTGCTGCCACCTCTACTGATTTTTCAGAAAACTGTCTCTGCTAAGGAGAATACTCTGCTGAAGAGAGTGAGTTGAGAGACTTACTAAATATGCCTGTTAAAAATGGATAATAATTAGGGTAGTAAAGACAGAAAAAAGAAATCATCCATTCAGCAAAAGGACAAGTCAGATAGGTAGCCCTTTCATCAGAACTTCCCCTGAGCCTGCTCCTGGACTCTGACACACTGTCAGCATGGATCTGGCTGAGGTTTTCAGCTGCCTTCTGCATCTTGTGGAGCCCTCATTGCTCCTGCCCCCAACCCAGAGGTACTAGCATGGTGTTCACAGTGCTTGTTATCTGTGTGCAGCACCTCTGTATCAGAAACATGCCTCTGCTTTAGCTGAAACACTGGGAATGGCAATGGGGCTAATTTATCCGTGAACAAGCCAGCCTGAAGATTTTTTGTCTCTTTGCTCTGGGCAAACTTAACATTTTTAAGGAGGCATTAATGCAAACTGCATGGGGATAGGAGAGGGCTTATATTTTGTAATGGAAATTGATTGTTTTAGTGCAGAAACTTAAGGATCTCAGATTTCTTCAAGACATAAATGCTGTAAGAAGGGACTCCTTAGCCTGTGGATGAAAATAGCAAGGTGTTTACTGAACCAGCTCTTTCATGCAGCTCCTTTGGTAAATTCAGTGAGATTTAGATTTCATATCCTATGGGAGGAATGGATTTGAAGGTCTGCTTGGCACAAACCATTGTGAGAGGACACTCCCACACACTGTTGTTGGTTTTCTTTCAGCATCAGGGCTGAAGCAGCAGAGCCGGGGCACAGCTTCCTGCCAGGGGTGCAGCACCCACCACCACACTGCTGCTCTGGTTCTGTGAGCCTGTGTCTGACAGTGAGGGGAAACCCTGAGCAGTGCAGGCACCAACACCCGCTGAAGCCTTTGTGTTTGGTTGCTATATTTTCTTTTTCTTTTTTTTTTTTAATCCAGCCAGCTCAAACTTTTGTGCATTCTTGCTACAGCCACTGAAGTCTGTGTAATTGGAATTGTAGAGATACAGGCAGGCAATCCTCTCTCCTTCAAAATTCAGTGTAGACAGAGATATTTATTTTTATTACACTCTTTCTATCTGAGCAAAGCTTAGCTAGTGGCAGATTTTGTCATCTTCTGTGAGAAGAGTTTGAGATAAGACTCCCATTATCTTTGAGATAGTTTGGGAAAGCCTGTGAAGTGAGACAGTGGTACAAGATGAGCAATGATAAAAAAGTCATGGAGAAGGGAGACAAGTTGAAAAGACAGTTGAGGAGAAACAACAAGTGTGGGACCCCATGGTTACCTAACTTGCAGCTGGGTGGAGAGTAGTGATGCAGCTGTAAGTACATTTATCTGTGTGGCTACAGCCTCTCTTTTTGAAAAGGAGGCTTAAACAAAACCTTGATTTCCTGTGAATACTCAGAATCAAATTTCCTACACAAAAAGTATTCTCCAACACTTTTAAAATGTTATTCATGACTCCATGGGTGCTGATAACAAAAAGCTGGCTTTAAACCAGTGAGCCATGCCTGGCTTCAAGACAGAGCCAGTACAAGTTCCTTGTCTGCCATGTCAGATGGAAGCTGGTAACAGCAAGGCTTCTCTCAAAAAACCTCTTCCTGAGCATGGTAGGACTATACGCTATGCTGTCCCAGTTCTCTCTTGGGGTTTGTGATCTTATCTTACCCAGTGTTGTTTTTTTTAATTGATAACTCTTGGCTAGTCAAGATGCAAGTGTGTAAGTGTATGGAAGAGCATGTGTCACTTATCTCTCTGTTTTCTTCCTTGTGATATCATTTACATTAATTCATTCTTGTGGTTGCCTATTAAACCACCCTATTTCCACATCAGTTGGCCTGTTTCCAAAACATATCTCATAGAAATGCTGATACCTAGTTCCCTTAAGCTTGAAATTGCCTTAGAAGTGTTTAACCAAACAAACAGTTGGATTTTGTTGGTGTGTGAATACTTAAGGATTTAATTGCTGCATGAAGTGTAAAGCACAGAGTGCGCTCTGTGAACTCGGAGCAGAGTATGCTGAGATCACACCGCATAAGTCTCCAGCTGGGCTTGACTTGCTTTTATGGCAGTAAGAGGAAGACAAAACTGTGTGTACCTTTATTCCCGCTGCCCTAAGACTGGCTGGCACCAGTTCATGTGCGTGGCTGCTCATAGGTGTGTTGGTTAGTAATGGCTCAAACCCCTAACAAACACCACAGTAAATGTTGCTGAGCACAGTGCTTCAGTTTTCACACCTGTTTAACCTGAGGAGTGAGGAGGGCACGGCAAGATAGGGCAATATCAGTTTTCTAATTGCTAGTCTTGCAAACCCACCCAGGGGAAGGGAGGACTTTGTCCTGAGAATAGGCCGTGGGGGGGACGTGGGCTGCAGGCGGGCGATGCGCAGTAGGACACTGGGTCGGGGTGCGTTGCACAAGGACATCCACCTGGCTTTCACCCCAGTCATCGCTCTGCCGCATTAACAGCTGCACAAGAGTAATTATTTTATAACTATCATGAGCAGATCCAGTTCTGAGTGTACAGATCAAGCAGATCTGTGGAGCAGGAAGGTGACAGCTTTATGTGCTAGCTCGTGGGAGTAGACGTAGGCTTCCCAAAAAATGCCTGCGAGAGCTTGTCTTTGGGTTGGGTTGGTGGTTGGATCATAACAATTCATACACATGGCTCAGATATCCCAAATAAAGTATTGCTTCCCATTGTGATATTGGCCATAATTTGCTTCATTGCCTGGCAGTTTCAAATTATTTGACAATAAAAGTGTCAGCAAGCCTATAAAAGTAAAACACATGCTTAAAGGAAGATGATGCTTTATTTTTGAAAAATGGTATACAGTGACTTTATGAAGAAAAGAACTATGACTTTTTATAGTCCACAGTGTTCAAATTTAAAGTGTTACGCAAAGTGTTTCATGGTGCTTCACAGTCAAAGGTTAAGAAAGCTAAAATCAATATCAAAATGCATATTATTTTTCTTGGCTTGAAAGCAAAAAATATAACTATAAATCTGCATTTTGTGGTGCCAATATTCTGTGAAAGTAACACAGCCATGTCTTACTCATCCATTTTGTTTCAGAGGGAAAGGAGGGGAAAGGAGCTTTTGTTCTTCACGTTGTGCTTCAGTTCCAGCATTGACTTACAAACCTGTATTCATTTTAGAATTGACAGGACTTGAAATATCTCCTCCAAACTTCCCTCCTGGGTTCCTGCACGGGGAGCAGAGCCCCAGCTGGGTTGTACATGGCAGAACTGCTGCAGGGACTTGCTGGGAAGGGCTGGGGAGCTGCTGTGAGGAGGGGCATGTCCAGCCAAGCCTTTCTGCAATGCTGTGGCATGTCACACACGTTTCTCCTTCTTTTTGACTATGATACTGGTTTATGTGCAGAATGATTTAAACTTGTGGGTTTATGTTTTTCCCTGTGAAAGTAATTCAATGCTCTTAGTTATTTTTGAAGGTGGCTTATAAAGCAGGCAGAAGGCACCTTGTGTTCCAATGCTGTTGGCTAATGTTGGATTACTGGTACATAAGCAAGGCATTCTGTCAGTAGAGCAACTGGCACATTATCTGATTTTTCTTATACTTTGCATTGTTCAGTTTTAGTTAGTAATGTTTACAGTATTTTGCAATATGTTTTGTAGGAAAGATTATGTTTACACACAGAACTGAAGCCTCCATTGGGAGAGCTATGTCCATACTTCCAAGAAGTTTGGACTATTTTTGCTATGCGTCTTTTACTTATGGTATAGCTTCCTGGTCATTCTAGAAAATAAATTGAAACAGTAACATGAAATTTTCATGGGGTGCTCAGGTCTTCTGACTGTTAAATCTGCTTTATATGTCATGCATTTTCACCCTGAAATGAAGGTGTTTGTTGCTTTTGCTCACAACAAAATGATGCAAAGCAAGCTTAGCTTTCTCTCAGAAGGCTTTGAAAGATTGAGCTGGATTCCCTTTAGCTTCCAGCTAAATCAATGAACAGTTTGACATAAAACCTAATGTCTCTCTTTGGTCAGCAACACTCCTCTGTTCACCATCCCTTTCAAATGCCTCAGAAACCTGACAGCCTCAGCCATATCATCTCGTTGAAATCAGCAATTCACAACTGTGTTCTTGCTGGAAAAGGAGCGGTGAAAGGGTATTTTTAGAATGAGGTTTTTCATCATTCAGCAGAAGACAGAACTCACAGTTAAGTTTTGTTATACAAAATGTAAAGTATATACAATGCATATGTAATGACCACATACAGTCTGCTAGATGTGTAGCACTTAATTTATCTAAGAGGGAAATATGGTAGGGTAGGTAGAATGTTTATGATATTATTGCATGTGTTGTTCTGCTTTTAAACAGCTCTTAAGAGGTAAGCTATAGATCAAGATGCCTGTAGGCTTGTTTTCATTTCTGTATTTAATTTGTTTATATTGCTGCTACATTTGATAACAGTCCAAATAGCATTAAGTAGTTGTTTCTGTGTGTGACCCTTTAAAGACTACACTATCAGACAGGTAATTTTGTACATGCGGTTGAGAACAAACTAGAATGCACTAGTAGTATTTTTTTCACTAGCAATTTATCATCTAATTTCAGGGTAAAATAAATGTGTTTTTATAAGGAACCTTCTTTTAGAATTTTTTTCTGGTCAGTCAACAGGAAAAGATAGTAGCTGTCATACATTTTATTTGATATAAACGTGCTTCACCATTTATTTTGCCTGGCAAGCAAATATATGAAACCGGGATCTTCTCAGGCTCCTATTATTTTCCCAGTATAACTACAATATTTTGGCTATTTCCATGTCTTGGGCAACATTTTAGCTAATGGATATGTTCCCAACTGAAGTTAAATGGAAGAGAATTCCTGATAAGAGCCAAAATATCTCCCAGATGTCCCATTTGGTTTGGATGCTTTCTCACTGAAGCATACAGGCTGGATGGTGTGCTGTGATCTGTGGTGGAATTTGAAAGATCATCTTCCCTCATGTCTCCTCTTGTCTGGAAGCCAAGAGACCTGAACAAATGGTGCTTCCTAGCTGGTGAGCCTTGTTTTGGTCTACCATCAGCTTTGTGATATTTTTTTTTTCCCATTGCTCAGTTCTCCACTAATTCAAAAATTATTTAAGAGCCACTGAGTGATGAATGGGTTTCAGAAAATGCTGATAATTGTAAGGTTAAAGACATAGGTAAAATTCTGCCTCTGGTAAGTTCAGAATAACTACTTTGCAGGGTAAAATATACAATAAAATATACAAAGCATTGCAACTTCCAGTAGACATGTTCAGGAAGTTCTCAAGTTGCTAGTCACAGCTTTACTGTCACCATGCTGAATTGGCATTTACACTTTTAAGTGCAACAGAGCCACTGCAGAGCCCACAGAGCATCTTGAGACTTGATCTGTAACCTTGAAAGGGTCAGTCTGGGATGGGTTCAAAGACTTAGAACTGATCTCTTTCTTGTTGGTACATTGCAGCATGTAGCAGCTTCTTCCATGATTCCCAGTTGCTGCAACTACTTTTCTGTATCTGTAGATTTTTTATGTGCATCTTTAGTAATTTTTAGAAGTGAATCTAACCATAAAATCAAAACATAGGCAGTGTTGATAGTGTTACTGATTTTGAGGTTTGGCCAGGCTGGTTTACAGTTTCTATGCTGGTGTCCAATCGTGTTTTTTCACCCTGACATTTGCTGTCTGTTTTGTATCTTTTTTCAGCTAGCAACTCTCTGGGTTAACATTGCATATTCTGTATTTAAGTGAATGACTGTGGTGTGTGCATGAGCCTGGTAACACAGGTAGCTTTGCAGTTCTCTCTGCAGCACTCTCCTGAGGAGTTGCTCCTGCAGCTTTAAGCCTCGTGCAGCTCTGCAGCTGCAGCCACTGGAGCAGTTCCTGATGTTCCAGTCCTGCAAGTCTCTGCAGCTGAGCCTTGCCCAGTTTGGGGAGGCTGGCAAAGACTCCAGGCAGGACAGAGATTCACTCAGTGCAGAGATTTGTTCATGGAGGAAATTGTAGAGTGGATTTTAAAAGTTCTTGGAGTAAATCTTCATGTGTCTGTGTGTGCAATGCAGCAAGAAGAGTCCTAGCCCTGCTGAAATATTCTTTAGTTTTATCATGATTGCCTTTGTTTATTCACTGCCCATTGCTTTCAGTAGCAGTTGTGTTGGAAATGGTGATCAGCTAGAGCAGGGTGAGATAGCAATTTTTGTGGTAGCTTATATTCATACTTACCTAGTCACATATGCTGCTTGGGGGCAGAGCTACACTGCACAGTTTTCCTAATTGCTGCTGTAATTAGGACTCAGTGGCAGAGAGGGTGCCCCAGTGGAGTGTCCTGCCTTCTGCTTGTGCTGACTGACCCTGCTGTGAAAAAGCAGCAAGAGGAGGGAAACTCCAAGGTTTTCAAACACAGTGAAGGAAAATCTTTTTTCTTACGGTGATTAGCCTCTCATGGTTGTTTGGGGTGGTTGGAAGAAGACTTAAATTCATAGATTTCAATTCTGACTCATTACCATAGAAATCAGGAGGTCACACAAATACTATATGGAGATCAAAGCCTTGTATGTAAAATGTGCCTTCCTGTAATCAAATATGATGAACCAAGGAGGTTATTTGCTCAAGTGTTGTCTGGTCCAAATGGTTATTTGGTTATTTACTGATTTCTGATCCTGCTGAAGACAATGCAATGCCTTATCAAGAAGGCTTGAGAAACATAGCACTGCAAATGTCTAACATGGTTCTCACAAGGGTGTAGAGTCCCACTTGCTGTTCTTGTAGCTTGATTTCTGGCAGCTGAGCAATCAGTGGTGAGTTATTTATTCGTGTATAGAATAAATGACCAAGGGGTAAGCCAGTTTTTTTGGCCCTGTAAAAGAAAGCACTTCATTATTTGTTTCTTCTCCCTCTGATGCAGAAAGCTGTACTGTGTGTACTTCTATGGCTGGCTCTTTCCATAATCCTTATTCCATTAACATTTCTTTGTTAAGTGGGATTCTGTTTTGGATGTTGAATACTGTATGTGGTGCTAGCACTTTTCAGGAAAAAAAAAAGGGACATGTTTTTTCTTCTGAAAAGAATTCCTAGAAACTGGAACTGAGGAGTTTAAAGTGAATTCTTCCTGTACTTTTTATCTTCCTTTCTGTGTTCTCTGACCATTTCCATCCTGGACCAGCACAGCCCATAAAGGTTTCCATTTAAGCCTTATGGAATGCACCCTTCTGCCAGGAGATTCCAAGGGACTGTCATCCTGTTTTACTTAGAACAGGGTTCAAGCAGTTCAAGATTATATTGGTGATCTACCAAAATGTAGTTCTTATTGAGTGCAGAGCAAAACAAAGATCCACTATGTTCTACTATTTCTTTGGAACTAAATTTTCATTTCTTTCCCCTGTGTTTCCTTTTCAGCCTGTTTGATATGGGAGGAGAATATTACTGCTATGGCTCTGACATCACCTGCACCTTCCCTGCCAATGGCAAGTTCACAGCTGACCAGAGGGCTGTCTACGAGGCAGTGCTGAAGGCCTCACGGGCTGTGATGGCAGCAGTCAAGCCAGGTAAAAGATCTGTCAGCAGGAGGTAGCAGCATTCAGGCTGTCAAATCAATTATGTTTGCATTTTAGAAAGTGTTGGAAGGGAACAAGATGATAAAATTAATTTCCATGGTTAAGCAGCTCCTAATATATAGAAGTAGGATACACAACATTTTCCATACACTTTCAAAGACATAGCACAGAAACAATTATTAATACAATTAATAAGATACTTTAATCTTTTTTTTTTAAATTCCTTTCATCTACGAGTGACAGTTGTTACTCAGATGTGTCTTTACACAGCCAGCCATCTTTTCAGGAAGCTTATGCCAAATGCTGAAGTCAGAGTTCGTGTGAGCACATGTTGTGCTTCAGTTTGTTTCAAGTATCTTCTGTATTTTATGTGTAGGCACAATAGAAATCTTCTGTTGAAGAAGAGGATGGAGTGTGCATCTTTGGGAAGGATAATTAGCCTTAAAAAACTTAAAAAGCACTGGCTATTCACTGTATGCCTTTATATTGCAGGCAAACTGATTCAACAAATACACATTTTCATTTGAAACAACTGTCTGGCTTAATGAAAACCTTATTTTTCTCCCATTCTGCTTTCAGGCCAGCAAATAAATGTTTTAGAGCTAGCTGCTGCTGTAATTTTGTCACTGGTGAAGGTACTTGAGCATTTCTCAGTATTACTAATGGAACATCTTCAAGAAGAATGTACTCAATGCACAAAGCACACTTATCCTTTAAATGTGCTGCATTAGTCTTGAGTGCCTGAGCTTTCTGGATTGCCTGTTGGAACAGAAGCAATTTTCCTGTTACACAGGCTGGCAGCAGCTCTAGTGGTTTGAGCAGTTTGGAAGGGAGTGATGCCTTAAGTTTTAGCTTTCATATTTTCCAGATTCTGCATTAGTATATAACTCTGAACTTCATACAGAGTGTTAGCAAGTTCTCCTCACAGTAGTCAGATAAAACGATCCTTTTCCAGCCTGAGAACTGAGGACACCATTGCAGCTTCAGGCCCAAAAAGTGTAAACAGCAGTGAATTGAGAACAAACTGGGAGGATGAGACTTCATAACCTGAAGCTGTAATTGGACAATTAACCCCAATATGGAAATGGACCAAAACTTACAAAAGCGTGAAAACTCCTGATCCATTGTCCATCTTGGGTGTAGCCTTGGCCAGGCTCTTGTACTGCCCAAGGTGTATCCTTTGAAAGCCTTTTCAATAAATTCCTGTTTATTCCTTTAACTCTGTCTAGCCTCTGTTCTAGGTAGCCTCTCAAGGCATCAGGAGAAATAACACTTGGTGTTTATCTGCAAAATGAGACTATTTTGCTCTTTTAATAACAATATACATTCTTCATCATCTGCTGTTCCTCCCCTCAAGACTCACCTCTATTCCTCTTCACAGTTCGTGTTGCATTTCAGTGTCACCTTTAATTTTATGTAATATTTTTAGCAGTATTTTATGCTAATAAGTTGCAGACTGTATTCAGAATTTGAGAGCTAATATGATGTTGTGCTCAGGGTGGTATAGAGAATTTTTCAGTGTGCTGAACACTTTATTTACAGTGTCAGAAAATAAGGACATACTAAATTGAGTATTTCTGAGAAGTAGTTGCAAGGGTCTTTCTTTTACTAGCTTTGGGAGCTTGAGATCCACACACAGACAAATCATTCTTAATCTCTGGCAGAAAAAGGGACTGAACTTTCTGTTCTTACTGTTGTTCTGCCTGTTTGGAAGAACAGTGCAAATGTATTTATACTCTTCATGAGACTAGTAATGATGAATTTTGTATGTACAGAAAACGGTCTGTGGACTGGTTCATTGGTGTCATTCCTTTTGCTCTTCAGAGTGCAATGAAATGCAACCTGGACTCTTGAATTACAGATCCAGTTAAGAGTCTGGTAACATGCAAAAATTTTCACTATCTGAGAAATCTGCTCTTTAGGTCCTTTTTAAGATCTCCTGGAAGACCAGGATTCAGAAAAAGGAGAAATGGAAATGCTGACCTTTACAGCACGGCTAGTGTCACAGACTTGTCAGGCTGCTGAGAAACCCCAGAGCCCCTCGAGGGGCTGGTGCCATTGTCACTGCTGTCCAGAGGGAGACTCAGGGAGAGAGGCTGCAGCCTCCTTAAACAAACCTCATTTGGGAGCTCCTTGGCTAAAGCACTAGGATCTGCCCCTGGGGGAGCCAGGTACTGTCAGAGGGGAGCAAGAAATGATGACGTGAATTCACAAGAGTCTCTTCTCCCTGTAATACTTTGTGTCTCCAAAAGAAGAGGCAAGAGAGCTTGCAGGGTTAGAGGCACTAAATTTAAAATCCAGAGCCATCATGTTTCAGTGAGATTTTCTGGATTATGGAGCCTATGTTAATTTTGCTGTTATTTTTGCTAGTCTTCATTTCCCAGGGTTCCTAAGGTCAGAGGCAGCCCAGTACTGGTCAGGTGGCAGGAGCCATTCCTGGAGCAGGCTGGGTGAGAGTGGGCACAGCACAGTCAGCAGCTGTAGGAAATGCTGTTTATCTCCCTAATTGTGCCTCGTGGCAGGGGGTCACAGGGCACATCTAGTATGTTAATGATTCCTGGGGTCTTTCTGACTGCAAGATAGGGAGGGAGTACTTTAGGGAGAGTCACTGACCAAATACTGGGTTACATAACTGTGTTTAGGGAAGGACACAGCTTGATAGCAACCTTAAACATTCTGTAGTATAAGTGTGCTTGATTTAGAGATTTTAATATCTTTTTACAGTTTGGCACTCATGTGAACCTAATTAACTTTTGAGTGCGCATACTTTCTGAGCAACAATAGACCTCCTAATACATTCTGTGTATATTTCTATATACAAACAGTTGTTATAATTTTTAAAATACTCCAAAACATTGTATTTCATTATAGAGAAGCATTCATCTGCTACATTCTGTGCATGGTCCAAATGTACAAACAGCTCTAATCATATATATGGGTCTCTTTACC
Organism: Pyrgilauda ruficollis; assembly: GCF_017590135.1. Classification (NCBI taxonomy): domain Eukaryota; kingdom Metazoa; phylum Chordata; class Aves; order Passeriformes; family Passeridae; genus Pyrgilauda; species Pyrgilauda ruficollis. Next base: position 879,014 of record NW_024510766.1, read on the forward strand.
TTAGAGCTCCAAGAACAGAATTCCTTCTGCAAGGCAAATAATATATTCTGAAAGTCAAGAAACACTCTCTGTGGTATTACAGCCCAAGTTCAGTGCAGTTGTCACAACTTCTGCCACAAACAAAATCTGTTTAAAATAAAAGGGGAGGAAGACTTACTCAGTTTTGCTTAATCAGCAGTTTTGAAACCACTGAACATGGAGCACTGATGAAGACAGTGATGCTTGTCACTGAAGAGAAAGTCAGAAAAGTGCACTTGTGTGGCAGTGGGCTAATTGTCTACAAAGTCAGGCCTATGATCCAAGATGTCAGAGAGGAATGTTGCATTTCTACTTAGGGGATATTCTTAATTGTGTCAAGTCCATCTGCATTAAATTTCCTCTTCCACAGAACTAAAATACAGGGGCAGATGTGCAGAATATTGACACTTTCATTTCCTTCAGTGGCTGAGGCATTGTCTATTTCTTTCTCAGAACAGTGATTTGAGAAACAGTTTGCTTTACAGATATATGCTACATAGAAAGAATAGTTTAAAAAAAGTGAAATTGTAAAGCATCGTGTCTCAGAGTATTCCAGAAGTTAGTGTCCTATTTCTGTACTCTTTTTTAATCTCACTGAATTTGCCAAAGGTTGAGGCACATTAAATGCAGTCCTGGAGCACATCTCCCAGTTCACTTTCATCTGAAATGAATTCAATTCATGCACTTCAAAATTCCACTGTGTACACAAAAACACAGTAAGTGGGGACAACCAAGAGATTTCACCTCCAAGGATGATTGGAATTAAATGTTCCTGTAGATACATTCATTGTTTCTCACTCTGCTGTCTTCACACAATGCATATAACAGTAAGAGCTGAGCTAATGAGCAGCTATTCAGTAATTTAGTTTAACCTTTTATTCTATGCATGGCCTGGAGCTGTTTATTGCCTACTGTTCAAAACCTGCTCTGAATCCAAAATTATCAACGTCCTCACCAGTTTTTCTCAGAGTGCTCCTCATAACAGCACACAGGTGCTGGGCAGGCAAGGAAGTTTGCTTGCACTGCATCTTAATGATGTGCAAGTGTGCAGCAGTCCCCCTTCTGCAGGCAGGAGCCAGCAGGTTAAGGAAGTTAATGTAAAAGCTATTGACTCATTTGGGATTCCAAGATGGAAATTCTTCAGACTCAAGATCATTTTTAAGAGAGTTGAACAGTGCTCTTGCTCAAACCCCAGCTGTTTTGACCTCTGTTACAGCTGCTGAGTGCCCAGCCTTTCTGCAAATTGCACTCCAGATTGTCAAACCAAACTCTGGTAAAATGAAAGAAAATTATTAAGGAAAAAATGTAAAATATATTTTTAAAAACCCCACTGTTTGAAGCAAGTTGCTTAGCATCCTGCAGGGAACCTGAGTCTGGTGCAAGAAAGGTTGCTGATTACCAGAGGCAACTTTTAGGTATGTTTGCCATGCTTGCCTGCTTGTGAAGTCTCTTGGGTTTTATCTTGCTTGTTTTCAGCTTTTATAACAGATGGAAGAGGAGTTATATAATGAACAGAAATCTTCAGTGGTTTGTCAGGAGCTGTGCTTGCCTCAGTGGTTGGAGTCTACTTTGGGTGGCCCTAAAAGTAAATTATCTTGGAGCTTCCTGTGGATTTGCATCTTGTGGTTGGTGGGAAGCTCTGCTTGGTCTGGTGGAAGCTTTTCCACTGGTACTTCTGAGGCTCTCCTCCATGGCTGTAGTAACACATGAATGGAAGTGGCAGTTTTGCTTGCATGAGGTCTTCTGTCCTTTAGCCAGCTGCCTTCATTGCAAAACATAGCCCCGGGTCTCTTCCTCTGGCAAGTGTCACTGAATATTTTTTAACATTTTTAAAGATTTTACTGCAGGACTGGAATAGGCAGCATCATCAGAAGGGCCTAGGTACTATTGAAATCCTGTGTAAAGGAGTAGATGTTCATGTCACTGAAGGACTGAACCGTAACACGTCAGCACCAAGGGGCCAAGCAAAGCTCACACAGACACTGTCAGTGGATATTGCTCAACTCTAGAGTCCTTGATGCTATAACCATAAAATTACTGCTTTTAGTGTAGCTCTCCCCCACCCCCATAATTGCCCAGGCTTAAAAAAGCAAACTCTGGTGGAAAAATAGTATTGTGTAGCACACCCTCAGTAGGCATGAGGCTGCTGAGGGCAGTGGGGAAGGGCGGTGTGAGGTCTCAGCTCTGATGTCTGGAGCACCTCCAGTGGACACCTCTCTTGGCAGCAGCTGAAAGCCTAAACTGCAATAGATTAGACTCTTCTGGGAGCAAGTTGGACATGTCTGTTAATAGTGGAGAGACCTGAAGGATTAGCAAGGGCACATGTGCATGGCTCCCAAATCTGTCTCACTCCATTCTTTATCCTAGTTGCATAAGTTAGATCCAATGTCTATATGCTACCTTTGTTATCCATCATTTGGCACTAGTTACCTGGGAGACCACTATTGTTTGCTCTTTGGAATTAATATCAATCTATTTGGGAAAAAAAGTGTGAAATAATTTGTTTTGCTGAAACCTCAAGAGAACAATTTGTTGAAGAAACGTGATCTAACTTTCAAGTTAACCCTACAATGAGCCAGGGCTTGGTACCCTCCTGGTATCCCTCCTAACCTGAGTCACTGCATGCAGTGTTGAAAACATGAAACATGCCCATGGAAATGCCAGTGGTAGAGGCCAGGGAGCTGCTGCTGAGGAGCAGTGCCCATGTTCTCAGCTGTGGCTGTGCCCAGGGCAGGTGGTGCTGGTCTCTCTGTGAGGAGTGGCCACTCCTAGCCCAGCCCTGGGCACCACCCTGTTCTTGCACCAGTGTGTTACTGTCAGTGACACAGAGCCCAGTGGTGTTGGGGGTGTTTCTCTTTTATTCTTCAGCAAATGGCTGTGTGTTTATACCATAGGCAGCCTCTCAAGTGATTTCTGCTATTTGTTGGTCGGGTTATTATCTTAAGCATTTAGAGAATACTAATAATTTCAGTTCTATAAATTAATTCCTAGTTGATGAGGACAGTGTGGTTGATACATATAGAAAGTTTCTATGTACAGAAAGTTTCTGTTTATAGAAACATTGAAGTTTCTGAAATATAATAAGTTGCTACTGTGTTGAGAAGAACTAAAAAGGAATTTTGCCTATCTCTCAGCTTTGCAATTAGAACTATTTTGCATTAATGCACTAGAGCATAAACAGAGTCTTTAAGATTAATGAGCTAAATATTGGAGCAATCACATACTTTCCATCTTCATCCTTTTGCAATTGCATCCTGGGACCTCCAAGCATTACTCTCTGTCTTTTCTGTACACTAATGGAAAATCACAGAAGAAGGGGAAGGAAGGGAGCTGGTTGTGCTTAGCATGCCTGGTACTACTGCAAAATCTATGTCGAAAAAATCTTTTTTGTAATCTTTAAAGTTAAGTACATTAATATTTGGGGTGCAAGGAAGAAGTAATTAGAATACCTCGCTCTGTAAGGTCCATTGTCCTAAATTCCAGTTTCAAAAAAGATCTCCTTGTCTAGCAAACTGCTCCCAAGGAACAATTGAGTAAGGCGAGGTTGGCAGCCACTCAAGTCTCTATCTCTACATTTTTATGATTTGAAAAGCTTGTGTATACAGAGTCCCCATTGAATCAAAATTGCATTCAGACATTAGCTATGCAGCTGGGAATATTTGCTGATTGATGTTTGTTTGTTTCAATAAAATGAAAAATAAAAATAAGTTCCAAATATGCACAGAAGTTGTTGTTCATCACATCAGTTTATGTGCAGCGTGAATTCCTCCTTGGGATACTGACATTACCACAGGGTTTCCCTATAGAATTTCTATCTCTGCATTTTTCAACTTGGAGCTCATCTTATATGCATATCCCCAAGTTCTGCATTTTAGTATCCAAGGCAGTGAGTATTGCCTTGCCTCTGGCTTTCAGGCTTTGCTTTTCCAATAAATGCATTTGAGGAAGGTCTTGAAGAAAATCCCTGCCCAAGGACTAATATCTCTGATAATACAAGATGGAGGTTTCTCCATGTTAGGGCTGGAAGGTTCCTTGTGTATGGCTCTCCCAGAAATCCAGTTTCACTTAAGGACATGGGTTCTTTAAGCTCTTAAATCCTGTCTTCCAGGGTCCAAGATCAGACTTTGCAGATTTCAGTGATGCCAGGATTGCCATCTTTGACCAAGAAAGTGCAGTCAAGTACACTTCAAGTACAGTCAAAAACATTTCAGGCAAAGAAGTAGACCTACATGCCAAGCAAATAAAAGATCCTTTTATTAATCATGTAGATACCAGCTGATCCTCAGAGCCTACCTCAGAGAAATGGATACCCTTTTGCTGTAGATGCTAAATAAATGCAAAGTAAGTAGTTCCCAAAAGACTCAGGTGTTTTGAGATGGAGAGACCAAGGGGAGCAGGCTGGAGCAGCCAGTGAGCACAGGCCAGCAGTGTCTGGCTCAGAGTTCAGAAAGCTCTCTGTAGCTGCTGGTCCCTCCTCTGTCTTTGCTCCAGGTGCCTCATTGGGTCAAGTCTTGCATTTTGCAGTTGAGAATTGGTGTTTGAAGGTGTTTCTCTAATGTTAGGAGCTACCCTCCCACTCTGTCATTTCTTTATCGTGTTCAGACAATTTCAAAATGAACAATTTGAGAACCAGAATGATTCAGAGGGGCCCTTCCGTAGGTCTGAGACTGAGGACTTCCTTTGAAAACCAGGAGAAGGAGTCCTTGGGAGTTCTCTAGGATGGAACATCACAGATCTACCATGAGCCACCTCCAGAGGCAGCCTGGAAAGCAGGCTCAGTGTGTTCCTGTGGGTGACTGCTGTGTCCTGCCTGCAGTTTGAGTGTCAGCCACTCCTGGAGTCCCCTTGCTGCAAGAGGATGTGTTGTTTGTAGGTGCAGGATGCAGAATCAAGTTAATGCCATGTGGTCTTTGTCCTGTGAGCAGCTGTAACTGCATGAGTTGAGCTGCTCTGCGAAACTCTGACCTCTTTTTGTGCATTTCTCCTGATTTCTTCAGGGTTTTTTAATTGTTGTAACTTCCTAACTGCTTTGCAGTGGAGGGGTTGTCTTAGCTAGTTTTCCCATGTACAGCCTTCCAAGGAATGTTGTGAATTAGAAAGACAAAACAAAGAGGCCACTTTATTTTCTAGTATTTTGCTTCCTCCCTGTTTGCCTGATGCTAAAGGATCGAAGTGGTAAAGCTGATGGGGCAGAGGGGTAAGCCCAGGGACTTTACAGGGTCAGGGGTCTGTACTTTACTACAGCAGGATGTAGATTTTGAATGGTGTGTCCTCCTTTGGTACCTAAATACTGAGGCACAGTTCTTTCAGTGAGACTGTCAAGAAGTAAGTTTAGTGAACCACTAGCAGTTTCATAAATAACCTATTTAAACAACAAAAAATGCTGTGATTTGAATTCAAAGCAGCAGTATGATTCCCTTTTCTATTTATTTTCTAGTAAAATGCCTCTAACAAAGAAAGAAGAGTGGAGAATCCAGCTCAGGTAGAATAGTACCAAGAGCAAAGATTAAAATAACTCAATTAAAGAACTGTTTAATAAAAACAGTTTAATGAAAACTAATAGCTAGGGTATATATTTGGCATAGCAGATCATATTACCAGCAGGTATTTCTGTTATTAAATTGAGCAGAGTTGTACTTGGCAACATATGCAAATTCAAAATTTGCAGCTTCACAGGTTACTGCTTCTTTTTGTCCACAACAGTTCTATAACTTCTTTACAATTCAGATTGATTTTTGGTTTCTAATACTGCTTAAGAGTAATTGTCACTGTATCCAACTAGGATTGAAATCTATTATACCTAAAGAAAATAACTGTAACTGTTGCTAATATTTATCCTCCCAGGTAGAAGGTTTTTATTCACATGCAATGGGAGTTTTTTGCATGGAAGTTTTTTTTATTATGTTTGTGTATTATGTCAGAGTTGTGCTTAGTGGAACACCATGTGGTCATGCTTCTCTGTAGTAGCTGTATAAAAACAGTAGCTGATTTTGGTGATAATTTAAAAAGAAACTGGACTGTAAACTGGAATTTTTGACAATAGCACAACAGGGAAGGCTATAAGAGCACAATCTGTTTTACAGTTTGTATAATTTCAAGATGTCCATATGAATTATTCCCATTCAGATTGTCATATTTTAGTCAAAGCACTGCTGATCATTACTAATCTGCTGTAATATCTGCAGCAAAACAATTCTTCTCAGAAATAAAAAATTAATGACAGAAGTTGAAGATTTTATTCCAGTTCCTCTGAAGGGCAAATGCTTTTAGGGCATGTTGTAACCAATATTTGATATTCACAAATCTTACTGAATGGCACCACAGTATTATTTTTCCCTCCTTGCAGGTCAGAAAGTGTTACTGTGTTGAAATACAGATTGGAAAGGAAATCTTGTCAATGTATGTTTTTAAAAGCTATTTGTAATCTGCTCTCTCTCTCTTCTCTATTGAATGGATGGACTGTACTTTTTTGCTGGCATTAATGTTCATCAATTGACAAACAAAGGATTCAACAAAAGTTGAATGCTGCCTCTCTGAGATGGACCCAGCAAAGGTAGAAGAGCTTTCTGTGGTGTGTTAATTCTGGTTTTGTCAGTGTAAATGGTTGAGGCATTGCTGCTACTCAGGAAATAAAAGCAGAAGGCACTAAAGGATGCATTGACGGTACTGTCAGTCAAATTGAAATTCTTTATTCTTTCAAGACATGAATTAAAAATGGTATGATTGATTACTGGAGCTCTCATTGTTGGTCATGTAACCTGACCCTGTCCAGCCCAGCAGTAACCTATGGCAAGAGGTGAGAGAAAAGGAAGTGTTTTCTGCCAGCTTCAGCAGGTCCTGCAGACCCTCTGTTGAAATGTGAGGGCTCTGACTGCACACCTGGGAGCTGCTCATCCTGCCCTGGGGACAGTGACCACTGCAGCATGCAGGGGCCTGAAATAATGCTGAGTTACCCCCAAGGGTACAAAAACAGGCACTTGAAACTGTTGGGCCTTTCTGCCCTGAAATCCCTCTCGTTTCAAGGTACCTGAGCAGAGTCTGCAGGAGCTGCCATGGCTCAGGGGCAAACCTGCAGCTTTCCAGCTCAGTGGATTTTGTCACTACTTTCAGGGATTCTTCCAAGGTGTGGCTTGCACAAGCAAATACATTTAGATATCTTTGCAGACTCAGCCTAAATTAGCTGCAGGTTTTTTGCCTTTCCATATTGGATGGGGTTTGGTTTAAGAGCTTTGTTTTAAATCCTTTTTTCCTAATTGTAACATGTTGTATATTGTAGCATTGTACAATTCTGATTTTAATTGTGACTTTTGGGGAATGAGCTGCCTGTACCTTGCCTGATTTTTAGTACCTGCACTGATTTTCTCACAGCTCAGTGTTCAGCGGTTGTGCTTGATATTTGTTGTAATTTGAGTTGGTTGAAGTGCAAAGTTCACAAGTCCTTCAGTCTTGACACTGCATCAGCTGTAGCTGTCAGAGTGCAAACCTGCCAGACATAAATTATGCTGTTTGCCCTGAGTCTTATCTAAACAGGGTCTTTTCTGAGCTTCAAAGATTGATAAGTTTCCACACTGCACTCACTCCCTCCAACACTTCCTTCATTCTGTCAATCCTTTTCCTTTTTTCCTCTTCAACATACACCTCCTGTGGAAGGAACATGCTGTAAAATAGTGTCTGCCAGCACTGCTCAATCCCAGTGCTGCATCCAGACGTGGAAAAAATCCCTCTTCCCGCTCCATACCTGTATCTATTCATATTGCTTTTCTTAATGTTCCTGCATGGCAGAATGTTATCCTCATGTTGTTTCTGATGAGTGACAGCTCACCTTGTGCAGGGTTTATAATTGGGAGAACAGAATTACTGCTGAAAACTGCCATCATACTGATGCAAAAGGAGTGTCACAGTACAGCTGAATAGCACAGTGCCCTTCAGCCTTTTGAAAAAGTCCAAATTTCAGAGGTGATGAGGATCAATCTCTATTTCCCTCCAGTAACTCCCATCCCTGTAGGCTGATGCATCTTTCTGGGGAATAAAGGGGTGACTTTATTGCCCAGAAATGCCATCCTGGTGTAGAGCTGTGGCACTGGGGCTCCAGGCAGGGGCAGGTCTGGTAATCCCTGCAGTCAGAACTCTGGGTATTTGCAAGTGTGACGCAGCAGCAAATTCTGTCTAGTTCCCTTTTGTGCTGGGAAAGTTAAAAGGCTCTTCTCCTCATGTGGCAGCCAGATGCAGCCATGGCACAGCTGAAAAGTACAGTCCAAAATGGCATCCCTGAATCTGGCATCCATGAGCCACCCAATGCTCACCCCGTGAGCCCTGTGGTCCTGCACACAGTCTGTGAAGCTTTGAACAGCTTCACTGGTGCCCAAACATTGGCAGTGTCAGAGCCCAGCATTTGGGGGTTTGCCCCTTGGCAGAGTGGCCTTACCTGGTGCTGCAAGACAAATTCAAAACCAGAGCAACTACTGAGTGTTTCATGCAGTGGGCCAAAAAGAAAGCATGAAAATCACAAATATGACAATTGTTTCTCTAGCACCCAAGTGAAGAGGGAAAAGATAATTGGTTTTTAGTATTTAAATTATGTTTTGGTTTGTTTTTTAAACTGGGTCTGATTGAATTCTAAAGACCTATTGTTTTATGTCTGATACGGTCTCTGCCAGTTGGCAGATTTTAATCTGTTCCAATGGGTTGCTGGCTGGGCTGGGATTGTGTGTTCTGTCTGCATTTCAGTGGCAATGCCAGGGGACATTGGGCCTTTTGCCCTTGTCTGTGGACACTTGGAAATTAAATGTAACTTAACCTTAGCACAATTTGGGGAGAAGTTACTAGAACCTTGCCATACTCGTTTTTTTTTAGTAAGATTGTGACATCTGTGTTGGCAAAAAACCCCCACCCAACAACAACAACAGAAAAAAACCTGTTAAATCATTTGTGGTTTAATCATTGTCACATTACAACCACAAAGTACCCTAAGTAGTGGCCAAAAAAATCCTGCTAGGCCTTTTCAGAGAGCTTTCTGACCAAAGTGGCTAAGTACCACGCAGTAATTCTAAATTATTTTAATATGCTAGTTCTACTTTATGTTCTCAAATGGCTTCTAATAAAACTTCAGATAATAATCACTGGGATAAAAATACCAGTAAGTTAACAGCAGCTGAGGAACAGTTTATAGTGTGATGTGTTATAGCAACTCATCTTTTTAATTCTACTGTTTAAAAATTTATGGTATATTCATCAAAAGATAGGAATGCTTTTGATTTCTGGTTTCACTAGAAGCTTTACTTTCTTTTTGGGGGGGGCGGGTGAGCAAAGAGGGCACAAAAATCCCCTCCATTGGTGTGATCAAAGAGGTCACACATTATTGCAGAGACCCTTATGTGATGCTCCAGAGTCCTTGAACCTGGTGTTTTATCTGAAATTTTGTGGGGTTTGGCAAACAGATATCAGAGAGGGAATATTTTCAAGGATGTAAAGTAATATTAATTTTATCTTTTTCCTTTCTTTCACAGTAATATCTAAAAGTATCAGATAACATTTAGCTTTATGGGGATACCTTTAAAAAAAGACTTTAGGCAAACTTAATGCACTAATTTTGCCATTTTTAAGTGCTACCTCACACATCTGCAAACCTCTACTCTACTGTTTGCATTGTGTCTCAAAACTAATAACCTAATTACTGCATAGTCTGTTTTATTTCATTCCTGGACATCCCCAGTGCCTGGTTGCTGCTGTGTAGTTCATTCACTCTGTGTCTGCAGGAATCTCAAGTGCTCTGGTTGTTGTAAGAGGTGGGTTTGACCTGACCTCTCTCCTGAGCACGTGCTGCATGGCAGGTAACAAATCCCAGCTAATGAGCCTGGGGAGCTGAGCTTCCCTGGGGAGCCAGGCCCTGCTTCAGTGACCTGTTTTACCCAGTGTCTCATCTGGCAGAGAATTAGGAAGGGAGCAGACACCTCATCAGCAGATTTTCCTGAGTGCAGACTCATTTTGGTACAAGCTGTCAAAGTCCAAGGACCCTCCAATCTGACTTTTTAAACCTCATCTGTCACTGGACTATAATTGGTTTATAAATTGGCTTAAAGATAATAACAGAACTAACCTTTCTACACAAAAAAAAAAAAGCACGTCTGCAACTATCATAAAAGTTCTTACACAAAAAGCAAGTCTGCAACTATGATAAACTTCACCAAAGCTTGAAAATAGTTGTCCTGAATAATACATGAGTTAAACATCCTGGTGAGTGACTGGTGGTGGGAGGTCAGTGCTGGCCCACGTTGCAGAGCAGTCAGCCACTGAGGTAACTCACACACCCAGTGGCAGAGGCACTTGTGTGGAAGTTGTTGTTGTGGGGTTTGGTTGGTTTTTAGCTGCCTTTTCTCCCTACAAGAATGCTAATGTGGTGTTTGACTTCTCCTATCTGCTTGCAGCAGGGCACAGGTCTCTGCTGGACCCCCAATAATCCAAAAGTCGAGGCACCTCCACACACCAGGGATTCTTTGTACAAATGTTCATTCAGCGCTGTTCAGCCAGTGTTCTTCTTCTTCACACCTGCAAGTCTGCAGTCTGCAGGGCAGATTGTTCCCAGGCTGCCTGCAGACTCTTCTGTGTTACTGTTTGCTTTAACATGCTAAAGCTATCCACACAGATGTGTGCACAGACATCTGGGCAGAATGAGACACCTCTGGGCTTGGACAGAGGAACTCTCATATTCTCACTGCAGGCCCTCGGGGCATTTCCAGATTGTTGAGTTGCACATCGTATGAGAATACCAAAAATTCTGCTCATGGCTTTGTACCAAGTTGTCAGGTTGAAGCTATCAGCTCTGATATTTAATTTTTCCTCCTTTCTCTGCTTTTTGCAATTATTGAAGTTCAGTATCTACAAAGGAAAATTAGATTAGCAGAATTTAAGGACTTCTATTCTTTGAGTGTACTTACTAAGTATCTGAGTGACACTTGAGTGCAGGCATGCCAGTCAGTCCCAGAGAGAGCTGGACTTGCACAGGCCATTGTATTATAAAGATTTCAATTGCCAGATAAAATGAATACAATTTTAGTTTTAAAATAACTTTAAAGCATCATGAATTTCTGTTTATTGTATAATAAATGTATACAACATATGAATATACTTTTGTATAAAATGGAGAAAGACATCTTCCTTGAGTTATGGTTGTTCATTTTTTCCATGGATTTTTTCTATACTTTTAGGTAATTGCCTTAGGACTGTAAAATAGATCTTTCTCTTCACAAAATTATGGTTTTTAATATTACAAAGGCAGGAGGAAGTGTTTGAGGATTTGCATTTAGAACATCTTTCTTTGTCAAATTACCTGTTTAAGAAATGGGTAGAAATCTGTTTGAACCTTATTATTAACGTTTATTCCTAGCATGATGGGAATCCTCTCATATCAAACAAGACAAGGATATCACCATTTTTTAAGTGAAGACTTAAAATCACTTACTTCATTGTCTCTAATCAGCTCAAAATATCTTCCTATTTTGTCCTAGCACTCAAGTAATAGTCTGTATATGAGAGTTCTATCCAGGGCTTGTAGGTTAAGTGTCTTGGAGGGGGTGGCCACCACCCCATAGTCATAATAAAATAAAGCATGAAGCCAGACAGTAGAATAGAAAGTGCAATCTATCTATAAACCCTTTCTTTTTAATTAAGACTATTTGAATACCTATTTATTTGTAAACCAAGGCTTGTATTATTTAGCAGGGTGCCTCCAGCAGAAGTTTAGTTCCCCTCTGCCCAGAGCTGCCCCAGTGCTGTCTGCAGCTCTAGCAGCATGGGGGAGACAACTGGAGCTGACATGTTTCATATCTCTAGCAAAGCTCATGGCACTGGCTAGATGATAAAAGAGTGGTCCAGAGTCATTTTGCTGGGCTCTGTCTGAAGCACCACCCTAGCTCCAAGAGAGAGCCCAAAGCTGCAGATTTTCCATCCAGCCTCATTATTTATTTCACAGTAGAGCTTTCTGTTGTCCTCAGTCTCTAATGGAGCAAATAAGATGAAATAAAAACCAAAACAGATGGGGATTTAAGAAGGCAGAAGGAGAGGAGAAGTATTTGCACTTTCAGTCAATGAGAGAAAAAGGTAGGGATGAGGGAAGGAGGAGTTCTAATGGATTTGCTCAGTGCCTGGAAATACTCAGGATTTACAAGCATACCAGTCTTTTCAGCTAGGGCAATAGTGTCATTAATTTGCTCTGTTAACTTCTGCAGACAAATGAGTGTGTGGTTTTGAGGTTTTATTTCTGATCAGTTTGATATTTGTATCTCCTTTTGTATCTCTTCCTCAGTTTGATAAAGGCGAGTGTGTCACTTTGAGTGGAGTCTGGCTTTGGATTGAGACAAACAGTGGCAGCAGAGCTGCAGAGGGAAGCTGAGCTGCAAACAGCACACACCTCAGCTCCACTTCTGTCAGACAGCTCAGCTTGCTCCAGAGCACCCAGGGTATGGCTGTGTTTTGTCTTCCAGCCATGGAGTTCTGACCTTCATTTTTAACAAGAGAGGGTGAGGCTTCAAACAGTTGACCAGGGTCAGATGTTGTTACGTGTGGCTTTGCAGTTACGGTGGTGAAAATAGGTGACTTGTGGTAATGCTCAGCTAAGAAATCATGGGAGAGATCTTGAAAGAACACCTAGTGTCCTCAGAAAGAAGATTGAAGGCTTTTAGAGCAGTTGAAATTAGCTAACTGCAAAAGCTGAACCTCGACTTAGACACAGAAATAATATTCCCACAGCTATAAAACAAACAGGAGAACAACTGTGATTCAGTAATACTTTTAGTGTGATATACGTAATATTGATGTGAGGGATTGTAGTGATTTCAATTTATCATTCAATAGAGTAGAGCCTAATGTGAGAGAGCTGTGAAACACAGGTGAATCTAGAGAAGTGAAAATTGCAATTCAGTCAATATTCAGAAAGATAAATATTTATGGAATATGTTGCACAGTTGTCAAAGAACAGCTGCTTATAGTTGTATTGGTTTATATAGAATGAAAAATCTGAGTTCCTTTTTAAAGCAGGGAAACCATAAAAATCCCACATTTTGAGCCGGAAGACTGCACACACTTTGTGGATGAGCATCACACACGTGGGCACTGTTGGCTTTTGTGAGGAGGTAGCAGCCAAGGGTTTGTCTGGGCTCTGCTCTGCCCTGTGGCCTTGCTTGGCAGGCAGCAGGCTGTGAGCAGCAGGCTGCAGGTTGGGTCCCTGAGTGATCTGATGGGCAGGGGCTGCCTGCTCACTGATGACACACCCAGCTCTTTGCAGAGTCATGGCAGCATAAAGGTGCGTGGGTTTGTGAGAGGATGCACAGAACAGAGCAGCCATTTGCTGCTCATTTGATTCTGATCTTTATATCAGAGCCACAAAAGACAGCTGAGTGCTTTCTCCAAGCACTCCCATAGGATGATTTTATTTCCATCTTTGAAGCCTCAGTACTTTCAGCAAAAAGTGATAATGTAATTAAGAGATGACATTTATCTTCACAAGACCCTAGAGCTGCATGTTTAACTGGATTAAAGCAAACGGAACTTGGTGGGAGTTTGGCCTTAAAAATTGCTCAGTTCTTATTTGTTTAATCATGCCAAAATTGAACAAGGAAAATATTCTTCAACTGTACCTTAGCCCTAGTTGTCTTGACTCTGCAACTGCTGCTCTGTTGATGATGACTCAATGCCATGGTGAACTAATTAGGACAGTACTTTGTTACTAACAAAAGAGCTGCTTTCTTCCTCCCTCCTCTCCCCAGCAGTTTGTCAAACAAAATTGTATCCTATACCAAAATAATAGCAACCTAATGTATCCTGGCACTCTGTTTCTAGTCAAACAACAGTATTTTGTAATGCTGTTTCAGTACATGTATTAGAGGAGTTGTGTTTTACACAGCCCATTAACACAAGGGAATCATTAATTTCTGGAGAGTGTCTTTGCCAGAAAGATGTGGGCTTTAAATCTTCAATGTACGTACAAAAGCAGCGTCCATGTCAGATGTTCCAAATGGGTATGATCATTCTTGAAAATAAAAGGATAGTAATGTTCTGTGCTCTGCCTTTTAAAAACCTGCAATCTACAACTGACATTCTTGTAGGAGACTCGTGGATGCATTTCCATCTGTGTGGACATGTTAGATATATTGTATTAACATCTTTTCGTATGGCTCCGGATTAGAAGGTGCTGCTGTTTCTCTGGTTTGTAGTTTTCTGTACTTCACAGACATGTTAAAATAGTTTTGTCTTGTTTAAAGTGTTTTTGTGAAAATGCGTTGCTCTTTCCACCTTTGTTCTTTATATAAACAAAGGGCACATGTGTTACCTCTGTTTTTTGAAAGCTGTTGTTAAAAAGTTTGTAGCAATAGTTAACTCAGCTGCCTGTTTCTGCTCTCCAAGGGGTGGCCTGGCCTGATATGCACCGTCTGGCTGACAGAGTCCATCTGGAGGAGCTGACCAGAATTGGCATTCTGAAAGGCAATGTGGATGACATGGTGAAGGTTCATCTGGGTGCAATATTTATGCCACACGGACTTGGACATCTACTTGGAATCGATGTGCACGATGTTGGAGGCTACCCAGAGGTTAGTGTTAGCCCATTCTCAACTCCCCTGCAGATTAACCCCCTCAGTTCCATCAGCATTGCTCATACTTTGTGTGTGGTTACCCCACTGCATCTTCTCAGAGGTAGAGCAGATGTGCATTTAAGTGTCTCCTTTTCTTTAGATGTGGTATTTTATGCAGTTTACTCTAAGGAGATCTATTAGTTCGTTGAAACTTAAATTGTTTATGGGAAGAAGTCAACTGATGGTGCTCTTTGGGCATGTTTCAGTTTCTGTTCAATTTCTACATACACTGTGTTGTTCCTCTGTGAATCACTGCTCTGACAGGCACCACCCAAGTACCCTGTGCTGTGGCAAAGCATCTCAGTCTACCTGAGTCCTGTATTGGCAAGATTCACCTGCTCCATTGCAGATGTGAGGCAGCTGCAGGAGCCCCTTGCTGAACCTGGGCAGTAAATCCCAGTGGCTGTGTCATCTGGAAACGAGCTGGCTCATAGCCCTGTCTTGAGCTTTGATGTCCAGTGTCAGCATGGGCACCGGTGAGGATGTAGCAAGAAAAAGCAGAAAGAAAAAAGTCCATCAAGTCTTCCAGTCTTTGCACATGTGAAAGCATGACCTCTTGTATTCTGAGTTTCTGCAGAAAACACAGGATTGTCTTTTTCCTTGAATTAATTTGGTGATTCATGATTGTGATCTGAAAGCAGAATAGGTAAAATTCTGTAACCAATGAACGGCAGTAGGTCCACAATGATAACTAAAAGAATAAAATCTCTAAGGCAAATTGTACTTAATGTTTGAATAAAGGAAGTTTGCAGCAGCTTTGCAAAGATTTCAGAAGGATTGTGTTTGTGTTAGGTTGTGGTAATTTGAGGCTGTTTAAGGATTTTCAATGATACAGTACAAAAATGGATCATTTTTCTCCTCTCATATGTAGGCTGTTCTTTTGCAAGAATCTGCAAAAGAAGCTAGGAACTTCATAGGTAAAGTTTAAGCATATTTTGGTGCTTGTTCATGTTGGGTGACCAGGCTATGTAACAGCTGCTATTGCTGGTTCAGTTTTGCAGGCAGGGGAGAAACAGTATATAATATTTGAGGATACTTCTTACATTCACAGTGTAATTATAGTTGAGATACAATATTGTGATAATGATGTATTAGCATCAGCTGATAAACTTACGTGCAATAAAAAGGAAACAAAGATCAAAAGCAGTGCTATTCTGATTTTAAGGTTTCTGCACTAGCTGATACAGAAAGGATGGATGCTTGTCCCTTTGTTCCTCCCAAGTGCCTTCTGTCTGTGCACACATAGAGACATCCAGCAAAGCACAGGGACTGTGGTTACTTGGAGAGTTCATAAACTTCAAAATCCAGGACCCTGCTGCTGCTTGCCTTTGCTTAGATTGTTTTCACTTGTGTTGTGAATAACCTCTCTGAATTTGGTGGACTTACAAAACAGGAGCATGTGTTCAAGATTAGATAGGGTGAAGAGATAACTAAATTTTAGGAACAAGTAAGTAGAATTCTGAGAATGCAAAGTATCCACCTTGATTTTGCCTAAAAACTGTATTCTTTGAGGTTAGAGCAAGTACCTTACTGTCAAGGGAGATTTCTAGAACTGATTTTGTGTAAGTCTAAAGCAATGGACCCTGTACACCTTCCATCTCTCAGCAGATTTCAGTAGTGTGGCATGCAAGCTACAGAATCTTTTTTTGACAATAGTTTTTGTTTTCATGTGATTGAATTTATAATTGTTATTATATAGTATTTTATATAATTTTAGGGTCATTTTTTGAAAGCAAACTGATCTCTCCATAATTTTGAAAGAGCAGCCTGTTACAGATAAAAATGGATATAGGGACTGTATTGTCAAATGAGTTGGGCTCTCCAGTTTTTACTGTATTGACTGTGAGTAAAAATTCCAGAGCTCTATGCAGAATTTTGTGTCTGCAAATACTGAAATTATTTGTTTGTGTTGGCATGCAACTGCATTCTTACAAGAAGAATGCTTGCATGGCTAATTTACTTTCAAAATCTAATTCTAAATAGCAAATTCCTTGAATATGAAGCACGAATGAAAGCTCATGATAGCTAATATTCTGTATTTGCATATAAAAGTGCACATAGATGGGTGCTTGGTTTGAAAAATTATGAGTTCTGGGTTTTGCAGAAGAGCAACTTTAACCTCTCTGTGTGGCATTAATTTCACCTCTGGTAGACCTTTCACTTCTCTCTGACCCGAAGCAGGAGGCCCTTTGAGATGAGGTACCTGGGTGTGGGAAGGGCACTCCAGGAACCTCTCAGGGAGCTGAGAGCAACTGAGCACCTTTCCTGCAAGTGTGGGACGTGTCTGTAGTAAACGGGAGAAGGCTTATTATCCACGCCTCATTGTTTCATGAAAAAGCACATTTTGAAGACATCTAGTACACTCTGGAGTGATTTGTGGGGCATTTTAAATGTTTACCAGCTAGCGAGGTCTTCACAAAGGTTTTTATAAAGCCATTTTGGTGTTTATTGTACACTGAGCCCATGCCCGTAGTATCATGTCCTTTTTTCTAGCTGGTTAAAAAGCAACTTCTTTGCTTTTGGCCAAGGGAATTTCTGGGAGTATTACAAACGATTTTTTAAAAATAAAAACTTTCCAAGTGGATATTATTCCATTATTTTCCTCAAGTGTAAACAGTTACATTTGAAATAATACAATAAACGTTAATTTCCTAATTTTTATCCGTCAGAAAGTTTTGTGTGTTCCAAAAAAACTATTTCCAGACATTGTTAGCTTAGATTAGTTATTCATTGGTAGCCAAAGATTTCTTTTTTCAAAATTGGCAATAAGAAGTTTTCATCTTTTCCAGTAAGCTGCTTTCACATGCAGCACTGAACAAGCACTTTCTTCTTCTTTGACAAAAGTTGTAAATGCTTGCAGATTTTCTGCAAAGTATACTCTGGGATATTAGAAAATATAACATTTCCCCTTCCTATTTTTTGCTGTGATAGAGAACAACTGGTTTTGGCCAGCAATGAGCATGTCTTGGCAGCCTTATTTCAGGCCAGCACATTCACAGGAGTGTGAGCACAGTGTTTCCCAGTGAAAGGTGCCAGTGAAGGTGCTGTTTTTGGGATGGATGAGCAGCAGGAGCTCCCTGGGCACCGCGGCTTTCCTTGGGGAAACCGGGCGCCACACGTTTTGCCAGCAATGAACGTGTCTTGGCAACCTTATTTGAGGACAACACTTTCACAGGAATGTGAACACCAGTGTTTCCCACTGAAAGATGCAAGTAAAAGTGCTGGTTTTCAGGAGGGCTGAGCAGCAGGAGCTCCCTGGGGACCGCTGCGTTCCTCGCGGGAAGCCGCGCGCCGCTTTGAAAATCCGCCTGTTCCTTCTGAGGGTCTGAGTGCAGCTCAAGCACTGCTGAAAATTCAGCCCCAGTGGTACTAATCACTTCAGAAAATCTGGCTCTCAGTCAGACTGAGCTTGCTTCAAAGGGTGAAAACCCCACTGGGCTTAGCTTCTGCTGTAAAATTTAATCATGGAGATGGTTTTCTCACATTCTTTCAGTTGTTTCTGGGTAAATTCGATATGGGATATAAATGAGGGTTTGTGCCTGTTGCAATGAAGAAAATGTGGTAGGTGGCCCCAAATTTTCAGGCCCTGAGGTAGATGAGGCTGAAGTTTTCATTTAAATCTAGGTTCTGTGTCTCTAGATGCCTGAGTTGATTCAATTTCATGCTATATTAATTGACTATAGGGCTCTAAAGAACACTAAGTGCATTTGATGACTTTCTATAATAACAAGCCAGTTAATTTAAGTTAGGTTAATAACTACTGTGATTTTCACATCTTATAAATTGAGTTTAATTTTGTTTTGTTTTTTAAAATTATAAGATTTACCTTAGTTTTAATTTTTAATTCAATTATCATGAAAAGCTGATGCTTTTGTTCCTATTCTGCATCACAAATTAAGTTTGGAGGTCTGTTTTGGAGTTACCCAGATCCTTCCATCACTGTGCATGCTTGGGGAACATCTCTGCTGTGCACAAGCTGTGTCAGGCTTTAACAGAAAGCTTGCTCCCAGATCCCAGGTGACTGGCTGGGAATTTAAGTCACCAAAAGTACTGGAGAATACAGGAATAATCTCGTCCTGGCAAAAACTGTTTTCCTTATGTATCCAAATATATGTTGAAGCAGAAGATTTCATTTTTTTGTGGTTAGCATTGCAAATGATGCATTAATGTTTTTTCCTTTAAGAATCAGAGGATGAAGTGAATTTACCAAGAAGCCTAAAGCTGTTGTGTAGGGCCCTGGTGCTGCAAATTGCTTCACTTGCCATAACCTTGCAAAGCCTCGCTCCAGCTTTGGTTACCAGAACCTGCAAACATGAAACAACCTGTATGGAGGGCACTTAGGGTGCCTTCACTTTACAAAGAGTAAAAGGGCATTTCATTAGGTTTAACTTTTGGTTTTGCTCTTGCAAGTGATTGTACACCTTGAGAAAAGATTAGGAGAAAAAGCTCCCTGCTTCTGCTGCATGGGACCCTCTTGAATCCTTTGTTTGTTTGGTGGGTTGTTTTGTTTCTTTGAATTCCTGCATAGCAAGAGCATACATGCAGCCACTGAGCAGGCAGTGAGCAGCAAGAAAGCAGATGGGGGGAAACTGCCTTTCCATGCAGAGCAGCACTGAAATCCGTGGTCCTTATTGCTGCTTGATGACTCAAGCACCAACCAGGAGAGTCTCCTGCAGCCTAGGATTCTTCTGTGGGGTTTAAACCCCTCCCAGAGTTAGTCTAGGATTCTTTTGTGGGGTTTAAACCCCTCCCAGAGTTAGGCTAATAAGTCTCACTCTGCTGTGTCATCTTGTGCTCAGAAAGTTGTGATCAGTTCCCAGCAGTTTTTCCCTGTGAGGACAGATGCTGGAATCTGGGTGTTTATGGAACTTAGGGCTTGAGCAGAGGCAGAAGAGCAGGGAAGGCTCAGGTGCCATGATGCAGACATGCCCTGTCATACCACAGAGTTCCCCTCCTCCACTGAGAAAGAAGGTGTTAAGGACTTGAGATTTTTAGTTGCTTGGTTTGGGTTTCATTAGTTCTGTTTCATTTTTTTTTTTTTTTTTGATTGAGATACTTGCTTATGTTTCTCTGACTTACTGAAGTTTGTTGAAAAAGACTTTGTGTCTTAACAGAGTTTTTATCTGAATATTTATTGTCCAAATATTTCTGAAATTTTAGAAGCAACTAATGGAACTTGTGTGTTTTTGAACAATTCATTCTAGGTGCAGTAGGAGAGAAAAAACAAAACAGTAGAGGTCTGCTTTCAATTACATGAAAAAAAGTAAGGTATCATTGGTATACTGTGGGGTTTTTGCTATACAATTTTCACTCATGGTATCTAAAGATCACAAAAGACAAAGCCCTTTCATTTAAGACTATTGCCTACATCTGCTTTTTGTGTGTCACAAGAAATTTGTTCATTAGATTTTAAATGGTGCTTGTCATTGATTTCATTCTGAAACAGTGTTCTTGGTAGCTTTTGCAATTCTTTCTCTTATTTCTTATAAAACTCCTATACATTCTTCTAAATACTCTCCTCATCTTCCAGGTTAATGCTGAAGATGTCAACTTGGTGATTTTTACTATTTTCTGTCTCTTTTTCTCAAACTTAGGTTCTAAGAAAAGAGAAAAATACAGTCTATCTGTTTTGTTATTTCCATAATGATAGCACTGGAGCTTGGTAACATCAGAGGATCAGAAAGCAAAAATTATATGGTGAGTTCTGCTCAGAACCATGCTGTAGTGCTGGATTCAAATCCAGCTCCAGCAGAATCATGAGGCAGCAGTGTCTCAAATAAGTGGCAGATGATTTTTCCTCATTCCCTTCAATAACAGGAAAGTTATTAGGTAACTTAAACCTGATACCACAGTTAATACTTAGAAAAAGAAGAAAACACTTCAAGTAAAATAGACAGTTAAACATCATGTGTCCTCTATTCCCCCAATATTAACTTTGAGCTATGTCCCAAAAGCTCCAGCTAGTAATTAGATTCTCCTGCAGAAGTGGGAGCTTTGATTTGCAAATGCCAGGAGTGATCTGTGGTGCTTGGGGCACGTTCTCCTGTAACCTGCTGCTGATTTCAAAGGCAGGACTGCCAGCAGTTCCTGCAGGTGACTATAGGCAGCTCAGGCTGCTGGGGAAAAGCAGCACAGATTGAATAAACTAATCTTCATTAGGAGCACTCAGCAAGTGAAACAAGGGCTTAGAGAAGGGACCAGGAGACACGTGAAATGGAATTTGAGACTTTTATTTTCATGGCTGCACAGAGCTCTGCTCTTTTTTCATTAAATGAGCTAATTAGAAGTTAGGTATATGCAGTGGGAGAACAGGGAAGAGTGAAAGAGCTGAGATTTCACTTTGGTGCTCATCTCATATTATCTAAATGTAATGTTAGTATTCTGATTAATTTAAATACTTGATTGCACTTAGCTTGGTAAAGTGGTTAGGACTTCACTGTACTGGATGTGTTCCAACTGGGACAGTCTGTCAGGCTCCAAAAAGTTCTGTGATGATTTAGCTGGAAAAGAGAACATGAAACTATATTGTGTCACTAATGAGCCTTTTACTGTGGTTCAGTATTTGCATTTATGAGTACCTCAGGTGTTCTGTGCCGTGGCTGGGGTTTGCTGCCACCACTGGCTTGAGGAAACTTTGGGGTGATGCCAACTTGCAGCCCCTGGTTTTGGCAGGGTGCCCTTGCATGTCTCTGCACTTGTGCATCTCCAGCTGCTGCCAGGGCCCTGTGGGTGAGCACCAGCCAGCACAGGGACATCACCTGTGGTTTTCTTCTGCTCTGGTCCAAAAACAAACCCAGGGTCAGGCCTGAGTGGGCCTGGAGCTGTCTCTGCTTCTGATTGCTTTGCCTGTGGAACAAGATCCAGCATGATCCACAAAGCAGTTCTTCCATGGAAAAAGCAACATATTAACTATTGACTTGCTTAGGAGCAAGCAGTAGTTCATCTTTATACTGAGATATTCTGGGGTTATTGCAAATTTTAGTCTTCCACAGCCCTTTTTCTGGGAAATAGGCAGATTTGCATACTTCCTAATTCCCTGCTTATTCCAAAAATAGTAATATTTTGTATTACTGTACACTTAATTTGAACTTTTATTTTGCTTACATAGTAATAAAATCAGTTTACATAATAATTCTCTCGTTCCCTTGACAGTCCTTATTGCTTAGCCGTGCTGGTTTTCGTTACCTTAGATGAACCATTAATTCAAATCCAATGTTCTTGGCAGAAGTACAGTCACAAATGACAATGTCATACATCTGTGCTTACTGAGGGAGGAGTGTCTCAATCTTAAAATGTGATCAGAACCTCCAAATAAAGTCAGTCTTAGAAAACAATCTCAGATATAGTCTGTTGTTGCAATATACAGGAGAATAAATTCAAAATTTAGTTTTCACAGAATATAACTGCAAGTCTCTTTTTAGATGCCTAGGCATTAATATTTTCTAGACTATTCTGTACACTTTTTGAGGGCAAATTATCAGCTCATACTTTCTCTCTGTGCAGCACTGTGACACGGGCCCTGCTCAGTGGCCAGACCTCCAGGATATAATGGTGATAGGAGCAGGTATCACACAGCTGCTGTACCAGCACTCACATGTTCACTCTTCATTTCATCTGACTGCAAAACAATGTCATGGTCACTGTTGAAAACAAAGCTTGAGTTGTTCAGCTGTGAGATGTAGGGAACGTTCCTGCTCACAAAGAAGGAAATCCATTAATGGCAGAAGAGTCCTACTGATGGATGACAGTGTGAGGTTGCCCTGTGGGGCTTTGGTTCCAAGAGAGTTTGACTTGATGAAAAGTGGCAAGTCTTGTTTCAGACCTGTCATCTTCTGTTTGGGGATTCTGGTGTTTCGGTCATTAAATAAAGTCCTCAGTTTGTCCTACTTTTCATAAACAGCCACAGCAGAGTGAGAGCTGTCAGCCCCTGGACCTGATGGGTATGGTGGTTACCAAGGTGGTCATGAGTGCCCAGAGATCAGATGTCACTTGGGAGGCTGAAGCCATATTCTGATATGTGTTTTAATCAAGCACTGTTCTCAAAAGAAGAGATTTTGTCATCCACTCAGCTTGGTCACTGGCTCCTCTCTGCTTATTTCCTGTGCCAGCTCATTTTGTCCTTCAGCCTTGCAGCAAATTGATTTGGGGCTGTCCTCTGCTCAGAGTGTGAGTGGCCACATACTAAACATGTGCCAGAAACCTGTCTCTCTGCAGCCATTTCACACATCTCCTGATGACCACCCTGCTAGTCTCTGTCAAAAGGGACAAGCCCCATTGCTGTCCTGCTTGCTTTTCAGCTCTGAAAAGCTGAGCAGTGTTACCCTTTCTTTGAAGGCCCTCTAGAGATGGTTTCATGGTAGGGATAGAGCTGCATCAGTACCTGCAGAATCCAAACACCTGGAGATGAAACCTGGAGCCACACAACCCAGGACTGAGACAGGATGGAAGGAATAGCAAAAAGACTTGGTGAATTCCTTCCAGAGAAGTTAGAATTTTATTTTTGGGTGAGCAGCAATATTCAGGTGCCTCGAGGAGTCTCCCTGCATTGCTGAGAGACGTATCCAAATGTGTATTTTGGGTCTTGTTGCTGCTAGCTCCTTGGAGGAAGAACTAAAAGCAGGATCAGACTGCTAGCAGTCTAGACAAAATGCCTGCCATTGCTTTAGCAGCTGTACAGAGGTAAATAAAGGGGGCTACTGAGGCTTTATTGTCACACATGATGTTAAACACCATTTATTTTAAGTAAAGGCAAAAAAATATGGATGCTGTGCCAGGGCTGCCTTCAGAGGATGTTTGCGATTGTTTCCTCCTCTGCATTTGTCTTTCTAGCATCTGTCTTGGATTGACTGCCTTGGAAAAGGCATTTACAAGTAGAATTGAGAAGTGAACTTAAAAGCCAAATCTGGGTTGTTTGTTGTAAAGTAGCCGATAGATAGTTGGCGAGGCACCAAAAGGTCCAGACACTAATCTAATTGTTTACAGCTCATGGAGAGATTAATCCACAAGATTGGATGCCCTCATTTCCTTTACACATTACAATGAATGTGTGAAATGCCAAACCCCAAAGGGCAGTACGAGAGAAAAAATGGCTCCATTTCAGTGCAGTTATTGTTTCCAGTTTAGAAATATATTGATTTTCTTTGAGTTTTGATAAGAGTACAATTTGAAAATGCCTTGCTTAATATTACAGTGTTCTTGTTTCCTAGGCTCAGTAAAACAGAACCATCTTTTCTTATTTTGGTGTAGTATATAGTGCTCTGCAAAGTCCAAATCAAACATATGACATAAAACACATGGAACACACAGTCAAAATGGGCAAACCTATGTCCAAATCCAGGCTGGTCAGCTCTAGAAATCTTGGCTACTGTAAGATGCTGTTCATTGGAACAGAATAAGCTCTACAAAGGGAGTAAAAGCAAATTCAGCCTTGCTTGGGTAACCAGTGGGGATAAAGCAAGCACTATGGAGGGGCTGCTGCAAAACAGTATTTCTGTAAAATAGGCTTTCTCTGAACTGAAAGTGGAGCTCAAGAGCAAACAATACTGCAGGGCTGTCTCCACTGTGAAGAGGGAGTGATTCAGTAAGATGAGAACGTGGGTAATGTGCAGGTGTGCTCCAGCCTCTCTGCATCCCCCTGGCAGATGCACAGGAGCTGGGCTGTGCCTGGACATGGTGCCCCACACCGAGGGTGGTGCTGGCCAGGGTTTGTCTGGGAGAAAGGGGAAGTTTCATCCTCGTGGTACCAGTCATGCTGGTAGTGATGCTGACACCAGTTGCCCCTTCTGCCAGCAAGGGAAAGCACCATGGCATTGGGCAGAAGCAAGATTCAGGAAAGCTGTGTGGAGACCAGATAAATAATGCTGTGGTCTCACAGATGTGTTCACCTCTGACTTGCTGGCTAAAGCAGAGTCAGGTTTCTTCAGCAGAGTGTGTGTGCACAATGGCAAGATGCTGGGCCTGTGGGCTGTTCACAGGTCATTCTTACAGTTTGTTGGGGAAATTTTGCTACCATTGCAAAGAATTTCCAAAAAGCTAATGGGATTGAGATATGTTTATTCTGATATTGCAGTACCTGGCACATTTGGGGGGAAGAAAATTAATACCTGGAACTAGTCTTTGCAGTGTTTCTAATTCCTTGACTAAGCACGTCCTCATATATCATTTTATTTTACCAGCTTTTGGGAAGGAGAGAATATTTTGCTAGTTCAGACTTGTTTCGACTTTTAATAATACCAATCAGCACCATGTTGCCTGAAAGTCTGAATCTGACAAAAGTTTAGCTTAAATGGGCTGCTTTTATGAGGTCATGTGTAGACTCATTGCTCCTGAATCAAGATCATAAATGTGTAATAACATTTGGTGAGAATAAGTATTTGCATATCCTTTGAGAAATTGTTCTTTGCTGCATAGTTCAGCTGTTTCAGCCATGACGTGGCAGGGGCATTTCAAGATTTGCATGTCACTTACCATACTTTGCAAGGGAGGGCAGAGCAAGGAATAGCGCAAGTAAATATTTTTGCTTTGTAGTGCAGTCTTTCTCCCAAGGCAGAGAGTAATTGTCACAATAGGACACGAAATAAAACTGCATGCATGCTGGAAAATCAAAGGTAAAAAGAAGGGAAGTTGATTTGCTGACTCCAACATTTATAGACTTTCAAAAGTGACAGTGGATTGGAGGATGAAAGTGCCGCCTCTCCAATGACACTGGACAAACCAACAGTCCTTCAAATTTCTCCTCCTCCAGAAAAGAATGTAAAGCAATAATTATTTACATAAAAGTGCCTGAGAAACTTCATTATGAGAATGTAAACATCAGATGGCTTAGAAGAACTTAGAAGAACAGGGTGACAAATAACAGTACCAAGCATATCCAAAGCCAAGATTTCTGTGGTGCAAGAGATTGGGCCGTTGAGCTGAAAACTGGTCATCACTCTATGTCAAAGCTAAGTTGTGGTAGAATCACCATCTCTGGATGTGTTTAAAAAAAGACTGGACATGGCACTTGGTGCTATAGTCTAGTTGAGGCGCTAGGGCATAGGTTGGACTCGATGATCTTAGAGGTCTCTTCCAACCTCATTATTCTGTGATCCTGTGATTCTGTAAATGAGGATTGATGGGAGGGAGGCAATTGCACGGCGAAGTTTCAATCCTTTGTGATTATTTTTTATATTTTGTGTGTCTTACGGAGCAGTCAGCATAGGAGGGCTTGCTGTAAGGTGCTGCATGTGCTGGTGTCTGTGAGAGCGCTGTGTGTCCGCAGGGCGTGGAGCGCATCGAGGAGCCGGGGCTGCGCAGCCTGCGCACGGCGCGCCGCCTGCAGCCGGGCATGGTGCTCACCATCGAGCCCGGCATCTACTTCATCGAGCACCTCCTGCAGCAGGCCCTGCACGACCCTGCCCAGGCCTGCTTCATCAACAGCCACGTCCTGCAGCGCTTCAGGGGATTCGGTGGGGTGAGTGATTCTTAACAGATGTTTTCACTAATTGGTTTTCTCTTTGTTTGTCCTTACTGTGTATCTGAGGAGAAGTCTTTTGGGACTTCTTACAGCTCCCAAAAGTCTTACAGCTTTTGGGAGTTGTAATGTACTGCACATAGGGCTCTTCCCTGAAGAAGCACCTTGAGTCATTCGGACCATTTGACCCTGCAGACAAACTGGGGGGTTTTATTCTAATTTTTTATGTGGCTTTTTACTAGTGATTAATGATAGACCCATATTTTCCCGTTGACTGAAATATCCTCTGCCAGCACCATACAGTGGCTTGCCAGGTAAATGTTTTTTCTAATGTGTGAAACGTGTATGTTGTGAAATATGAGACTGAGTTCTGTAGTCCAGAGTTGGCTTCCTTGACAGCAGCACAATCCAGTGCTTCCTGCTGGGGCAGAAGAGCCTGATGCAGTTTAAGCCGGGGAGGCAGTAGATGGAAACAGCAATAATTGCTCTTACAGGATTATTGACAGAATGGCAAGAAACTTGTGCCTTGGGGGAGCCTTCCCTGTTTTCCAGAAGAATGGCTGATGGGGTTCCAGAGCCCCGTGCTCAGTGTGACAGGCTCAGGCAGCAGTGGGCACAGGAGGATTGGCCACAGGAGGTAGAGGTGATCTGGGCAATCATTCCATGCAGCAGCTGCTGGGCAAGTGGAGGGTTCTTGGTTCTACATACTGTCCAGGGCACGTTTCCCATGCAAAGCCACCGCCCTCGCAGAGCATTCAGCAGTTGCAGTGCTTCCAGTGGGCTTTTATTTCAGCAGGGCAAGCATTTGAAGGGTGCCACATTGTTCCTGCACAGAGGAGATAGAGCAGGCAGCTGCCGTGCCCCATCCTGCCCGTGGCTCTTCTGCCAAGTCCCAATACAGCGAGCAGTCACTGGCACTGGCAGTGATTTTCTGGTAGGAAAAGTCACTCATTAGGAATTGTCTGCTGCTGCCATGGACTCATTTATCACTGTACCCCAGCCTTGAGAGGGTGATTACTGTAGCTCTTTGGTCTGAGCTGCCTTGGAACCACCAGCCCTGACAGAAAAGCTGTGTGTGCTATCCCCAGTCATGTGGGCAGCCACCCATGGTGTGGGTGCAGCCTTGTTGGGAGACACAGGACTTTACCCTTGCTGATATTTCATTCACTGCTGAGGTCTGGGACATTATCTGTCTCTGTGTTGTTTCTTTATCAAGATTTGCCAGCCAGACAACTGAGGTACTGGTGAACAAAAGGCAGCTAATTCTGCATTTTCTGTGAGCACATTCTGTGTGACAACACACACTGAAATGTATTTTAAAAGAAAACTGTGATGTGCTTGTGTAGCTTGACACTGCAATGGAAACAGGCTTAACTGTCTTCGTTTTCCATGTAAATACTCTGTGGGAGTTTTTCAGCAATTGAATTGATTCCTGGTGGGCTTTCCCGAAATTGCTCAGCAAAGCCCACATTTTTCCCAAATGGCTGTGAATGCCCACTCCATTTCTGCAGCCTGAGGTGTGCCTGTGGCTCACCTTCTGCCTGTGGTTGCACAGAATAGGAGTGACAGCCTGGGATCTCTACCTTGGTAATAAGTTGCTGGATCAGGCACTTTTGTTCCAGAGATTTCAAGCAAACTTTGTTCCCTCATTTTTGTTTAGCTTCCTGTAATGATGACTTGTAAGGAGAGCTGGCCAACAAACTTTGCTAAAAGAAGGGGCAGCCCAAAAACGATTGAGCAAAAATCTAAGTCTCTGATCCCCCTGTGAACAATACATTTTACTTAGAGAGAAAAAATAATAATACACACATACCCTGAGCCAGATGTTGTCACTTGATTTTGTCCAGGAGAAGAATGAAAATAAAATCTAAGACTGGAATACATCTGAATATTTTGGAATTCTTCACAAAAGCTGGATTATAGAGCAATCAAAATAAGTTTTTCCATCTTTACCATTCTGACTTGATTCTGCATAAAAAGAAGATGCCATTTGTGCTGTGTAGAGTGGTCAGTTATGAACAAAATGTTTTATTCTAGTATATCCAGAGTGAGTATTTCTCACAAAAGCATGCCAGAAAACTTTCTTTCTATGGGATTAAAAAAGATCTTGTAAACCCAGTTTTTTACTAACAGATATTAATAGTTCAGAGGCTAGTATTGGTGTCAGTTGTAGCTGAAGAGTTCACTACAGCCAGTCCAATTCCTTTAAGTGTAAAAGTAAAACACATTCTACAAAAGGAAATAAGTTGTGCATTTCTCTCTGCAGAGCTCAGCACTAATTAAAATGTTCTTAATTTGGTTTAGAGTAATTCACTTCAAAAATGAACTAACATTCACTGAAGTAACACCACTGTAATTCTAAGTACGTTTGTCCACACAGGGAATTTGTGGATTTTCATAAATTCACCTTGAATTTGTGTCTTTTTTGGGCTTTCAAGAATTTTCTTCACTGTGACAAGTTTCTGCATTGAGAAGCAGAGCTCCTGTAGTGTGGCAGAAAGGGCAAGCCTGTAGCCATTTACTGTAATTTGTGCTGGCTGGAGTTAGCCATGAGGAGGCTGTGGAAGCTGCAGGAGCAGGGAAGAAGAGGCAGTGTGAGGTGTCCATGCCCTGCTGGCACAGTCCATCACAGCCCTCCTTCCTGCACACCTCACACCCAGGCACAGCCTTTGGGGCTGTCCCTGCTGCTCAGGGACCTCCTCACTGGGGCTTTTCACCTCTGCTGGGTCAAGGACAGATCCCTGCAGGGGGAAGCCAGAGTGCTCAGGGGATGTTGCCTGTCTGAAGCCCTACACTCTTCACTTGACAGCTGTTGGGTTCAGTCCTCACAAACTTCCTCGACCAATTTTGGGACATTTCAGTCACGTGTACTTCGGTTCTCCATCTGCAAAACCAAGGTCCAGTTTACAAAGGTCATAAATCCTGTGGGACAAGGGCTGCTGCTGGATGCTGGCACAGTGCCTGGCCCAGGGCACCTTTGCTCTGCCTGGACTCTGCCCCACATGCTCCTGAATAAACACAGATGTGCAAATAGAGGGATGTGCATACAGTTGTATGTATTGCTCAGGAGAAGCAGCTGAATCCTCAGGGAAGGGGAAATGCTGACTCCAAATGCTGCCCTTTAGGGTTTGACATTTCCATTCTTCATAAGCTGATTACTGATTCATGCAGTTCATATGATGTTTTCTCAAAGACACAGTAAAGCCATTCAGTCTTTTTTTTTGGCCTTACACATTCAGTCTCTGTTCAGGCTTTATTTTCCCTAGGATTTGTAGAACTAGCACTAGACTTAGTATCTGAAAACTACTCAATTTAGAGAAAATGCTGAAAGACAGATGGGTGTTAAATGCATTACTTTCTTTAGCTTACAGATTTTTCTCATTTAAAAATTAAACAGATTTACAAAGCCCAGGAACTTGAAGATCTGCTAATATTACAATAAGTTTCAAAACCGTAGTACCTCCCTTACTCAGAATTAATGCTAAACCAAATAAAGAGCAAGATATATAACTGCTTCTATCTTTGGTTCACAGAGCCATAAAGTTGTCTCTGTCCTGATTTTTATTTTTCAAAAGATTAGTCTCTCTTTCTGAGTTTATGGTGAATTTGTATTGTGAAATTAAATTGTTTATTAGGCAATAAATGTTATCCTCATCTGCTTTTTAATGTTGCATATTGTATCACAGTAATAGTGCTACACAGCATTTCTTCAAAAGTTTGCATAGGAAAGCAATTGTCACAATGTACATACTTAGCTTCCTTTAAAAGTTCTCCTAAGGGAAGTGATAGGCAACCCAAAAACTACTGCTAGGTACTTACAAACCTTCTTTAGCCCTTTCCTCTTGTCTAATTAACATAATTAGATTAAAGTAAGACCAGCTGTTTCTAACCTGTATTTAGCTTGTAGTTTAATGCTTCTTTTTGAGCTGGATGAAGGGACTGGGCACCTGAGGCTTTTTTCCCATCTGTATCAATTAATCTAATAAAGCACATGGCCTCACCCTACTAATATTGATCCTCTTCTACCAAAATGTGAACATTTAAGTGTGGACATTTAAAATAAAGGTTCTCTTGACATGAGGACTTGGTTGCGAATGAAACCTGCTTGTGCCAAGAAGACTACAGCATGGGATGAGATTCCCTGAGCACAGAGCCTACGGCAAACACCTTGGCACAGCCACAGTGAGGAACAGCAGGGAAGTGCCTTCCCCAGCCCTGCAGCCTGGGTTTGGTGCAGCAGCTCTCTTTCCTACCCAGTCCCTCTGAGCAGAAGTCAAACTGCTCAGGATAAATTTGCCCTGTTAAAAAATTATTGGGAAGTCGATGGCTGAGTTGAAATAAGTTCCCTTGGCTGCACACAGCTGCCTCTGTAGGACACCAGCTGTAGGAACAGACCCAGGGGTCCTCCAGCCAGACGTGTGCGTGTCTGCTTTGGGTGGTGCCACGTGTGGCCACGTCCTGTCACCATTTCCAGACAAGTGTCCCACTCTAAGGTCTTGCAGTGATAGCGTTGCTGATTTCCACAGCCATAATCAAACAAATGATCAATAGATTTTTTTAAAAAAGGGGACATTTCATCAGTTGCCTTTTTTGACGTCTGGGATCTGTCATCATGCAAATCTGGATTATTAAATTGGCCAAAATAATTTATTGATTGTCAAAAGCCTCATATATATATATTATCATCCAAAAGAAATCAGTAAGAGCTTCAACCCTGTTTCCCTTGGAAGGTAACACAGAAGGCTCTGGGGAGCATGGCTGTATCAGTAAGTCAGGACAAAGTGCGAGGCTGTACAGAGCTGACAGCAGCCCTGGTATTTAACTCCTGTGCTGTCCTTGGCTGTGCCCCCAGGCCCTGCTTTGGGACAGAGCTGGGACCATTGAGTGGAGCCACATGATGGCCTGTTGCTGGTGTTAGGCTGTTGTGCAATCAGGTCTAGCTAGACAGATCATGCCACTACCCTTGATAAGAAAAAGGCATTTTTGGGGCAGTCCTGGCCACTGCATCTTTACAGGAGTGGTTTTTTGAAGTCTGCCATTTCACACCAAGAAAGTAAAGCCTCCCCTAGGTTTTTGCAGAGCACTCTGAAAGCTGGGGGTGCAGTGAGCCTCACACTTCAGTGCCCAACTCCAAACCACTCTGTAGCCCTGAAACAAGCAGTACTAATGAACAAAGAGCCTGCAAACAGGGACAGCTCTGAGAGCAAGTTTCATAACCACTGTCCCCCTCTGGGAAAGGCAGTCCCAAACCAGTGAGCCTTGCCAGAGAGATCAAGCATCTTTTTTCCATTTGGATAGAAGACAAGATCAAATGACAGGCTCTCCTGTGGGGAAGGTTTTGCAGGTCCTCTGAAGCTGCTTCGTGCTGCTGCTGAGTTTAAACTCAGGGTGAAGCATGGAGAATGTGAAGGAAGAGAGCAAAAGAAATAATTTCCTTCCCCTTGAGAGCCTATTCCTCTGCACTC
The DNA here is from genome assembly GCF_017590135.1 of Pyrgilauda ruficollis. Classification (NCBI taxonomy): domain Eukaryota; kingdom Metazoa; phylum Chordata; class Aves; order Passeriformes; family Passeridae; genus Pyrgilauda; species Pyrgilauda ruficollis. The sequence goes on from NW_024510766.1 coordinate 910,573, forward strand.
ACGTTACTTTTAGGCAAAGGAAAAATTATGCACTGAAAATGGGAAATCTGACTTCTCTCTTGTGGCAAGCATCCATTTCAGGTGAGATTCATCCAGCAGAGGAAGGATTAGATTCTGGGGAAAGAAGAGGCGTGTTCCTAGGGAGTGGTGGGTGGTCCCAGGGAGCAGTGGTTCTGTGTGCCTCCATCCACATCCCATGGACCATTTGGAGGTGCTGATGCTGAGCAGGCTGATGTGACAGTACTGGCTCTCCCGCTTTCCACAGCAGATCACAGCTGTGCTGTGGCACAGACTGTATGATCTCCTAGCAATTGTATGATGTCCTAGCATTTGTATGATCTCCTAACAATGCTCCTCCTGTACAAGGAGTCGTGGGGCATGGCACTCCTCCATTTGGTCACTCTCAGCTCCCTGCCTTTGGCAGCTCCAGCCCCTGTGTGCTCTCCTCATTCAGGATGTCTCACTTCTCACCTCCACCAGGATCTCCCTACCTGGGCTCCTTAGCCAGTCCCAGCTCTCTTTGTCCATTGTTTGTCAGTCCTGTCTCACCTCACTGTGCCTTCCTTTCCCTGGTCCTTTCACGACTCTTACCTATTTCCCAGCTCTCTTGTGGCCTAGATAGAGAGCAGTGTGGACAGACACCTTGCCCCAATTGTTCTTCCCCACTGTAGGACTGCTTTTAAGTCAGTTCATCCTCCCAAAGAGTGCAGAGATATCATGAAGTCATGAAACACTGAACTGGAAAGAACAAACACTTTTCTTGGTTTTTTGCTGACATTACTGGTCAAGAGGCTGAATTGTGGCTGATAGTTGCTGCAGCTGGGGAATTTCAGCTCAAGCAGGGGGAGGTTTGTGAAGCTGGCATTGCTTGGGAAAAGGCTCTCTCTGTAGGCAGAGTCAGTTCTAGCTTTGTGTGGCCTTCCCTCTGCTCTCAGACTTAATTTTGCACTGACATTTTTACTTCCCACATCATCACTGTGTCCAGCTCTATTTACACTGGCTGGGCTTGCCAATGTGATGCTTTGGCTTTTGCCATCTTCCCAGGTCTGTCCCTGGGTGCTGGCACTCCTGCAGGGTTAGCCTGGTACCATCAGGTTTTTGGCAGGGACTGGTCCACCCAGGGAGGCTCTGCCCAGGCCCAAGACCCAGCAGGACAGGCACACATCAGGATTTGCCTTTGGATGCAGTGGAGCCCTCCTGCTGAATCTTGGGTTGTGTTTTGCTCAGAGTCAGATTTGAAACAGTGAATCAAAAAGCCCATCTTGATAAATTCTGTTCAAGTGCAGAGTCATTGCATTTGTTGCTGATCTCTTCTGCAGCAAGGCACCAGCCTTTCAGGCACACTGAGCATACAGAGCCTCACAGCTTTCAAATTTACAGCTGTCCAAAACAAATGTGTAAACTCAATGGAGTTTGTTTATTTAATTCTGCTTTATAATACACTTAACTTGATACCAAGTAAAAGAAATAATCTGGCAAAGACATCATTAAACAGTTTAATAAGGACTGGATGACTCATTTTGTTTGAACAAATGGATTATTTTGCAATCAGAAGAACAAATGTTAACCAGCTTTATTTTTAGTTGAAAATGTCAAGAGGTCAGAAACAATTAAAGCAATTGTAAGGTGGGAGTACCCAGGGTTTGTGTTCTTTTGGATTTGCACCTTACTAAAATTGCTTTTATTGCAGCTTAGCAACTTAGCAACATTTTTCTGATAAGATAATGGGAATGACTGTGTAGGCACATTTACTGGTAAGAAGAGATTAGAGACAAACAGAAATGGAGCACACTTTTCATTTTAATAGCAAGAGTTGAAAAACTGAGAGGATCTGCTTTTTCCTTCCATGGTTTGAAATTTAGTGATTGTATTTTAAAGGAAATGTCTGACCTGCTTAGGTCTTTCTCATCAGCTCAAAATTCAATGTGTGGAATATCAGCCACAAGGTATTTAATGTTCAGAGTTTCGCTTTGAAAGTTTACTGTGTTTAGAGAAAAGTTTTAAGTGCAAAGAGAAGCTACCTGAATTTCAGCTCAGAAACAGGACAGCTTTGAGGGCAGACACTGGGCATCAGGAGGCACTGTCCCTAGCAAGGCGTGTGCTGAGAAGGCTGGAAGCAGATCCAGGGAGGAATGTTCTTTTTACTGCTCCTGCTCTCAGGGGGTTGAGATTTACTGGCCCCTAGCATGGCGCAGCACGAACTCACTGCTGCAGCACCTTGCTCAGACTGTCCCTGGTGTACCCACTGCAGCAGAGGGTGAGGCCACCAGCACACCCGGGGTCACCACCGAGCTGCTGTGATCCCAGGAGGGTCCAGGGGCCCAAGGGGAGTTGGAGCAGCAGAGCCCCGTGCCAAGGTGCTGGTGGTGGCAGTTCCGTGCTCGCAGGGGGATGCTCTGCCTGGGCTGCAGCACCGTGTGCCCTCACTGCTGCTGCTCTGCAGCCTGAGGCTTCTCCTGCCCACCTGAACTCCCTGGTGACTCCTTGGTGTGCTCCCTGTGCAGGTGCGGATCGAGGACGACATCGTGGTGACAGCCACGGGCATGGAGCTGCTCACGTGTGTGCCACGGACTGTGGAAGAAATAGAGGCTTTCATGGCAGAAGGCCAGAGCACTGCCAAATCATTTGGCTGCCTCTCCAGCCAAAAGCAGTAAACTTCAGGATGATACTTATTGCCTCAACTAATCAGTCATCATTCTGATTTAATGCTGCAGCATATAAAATAAAATGCATCCAATTCTTAATAGCAAGAGAGGCAGCTGGAAAAATTAATGCATTAAAAATGAAGGTAGAAAGCCCAGGTAACTCAACTGCTGCTTGCCATCAGCAGTTTACGTGACCAAGTGGCAGCCAAATAACCCTGCTGCCTTATCAGTGGGGCTTATACTTCTGTCAGATCTCAACTCAGATGTATCTTGCAATTAAATCTGAATTTTGATGATTGGGACTCTAAAACACCAAATGGATTATCTGAAAGCTATGAGCAATTGTAACACACTCAAGTCCTTTTTTAAACTTCATCACAAGTACTGTGAAAAACAGAAATAAAAATCTGTTGTTCTCAGTGAACATAATGACATTTTTCTTACGGATCTGTATCCATGCACTAAGCAAAATCAAATTTTTATTAAAATTCACCTTGGCATCATTTGTGTTCACAACTTTGTGGTCATTTTACTTTTCTGCTCCAGTTCCTGCTTCTTTATCTGACCCTACTACCAATTTGTGTTCTGCAGACTTTGACCCTTCACTAGCCAGAGTTTTCTGCTCTGGATAATGGCTGTACTGATCCTTCAAACACATCCCCATGCTCATTAGATTTGTTCATCTATTTGTTCCTTAAAAACACAGATTGCTGTGGTGTTCATGACCCTTAAAAGTTGAAAGAAGGGAATATCTTTGCTGCAGGGCTCGTGGTCATTCAGCAGCATATGCTGTGCAGCATGATAGAGTTATTTTTAACTGTTCAGTGTTAGAGAGTTCAGAATGAAATAATGTAATTATTATTTGGATACAAACATATTGATGTTGGTCACAAAATTATTTTCCACTCATGCAAGATTTAAATTACCAAGAGAAGCTTTTCTTTACTGTAGATATTCATCAGCTTGCAGGATATTAAATACACTTCTTGCATCATAAAATAGCACTAGGTGCTGGTAACTACATAAAAATAATCTTTCTCACTCTACACATCACAACTCCTGATCAATATTCAGCTTCTGTTGCAGTTTGATTGCAAAGCCACTTCAGAACATCCCTCTGCTGTGTCAGGGGGAGCTGAAGCCGCAGCAGAGCATCAGGGCCTTTCTGGGTCTCAGTGCCTGCCCGGTGAGGATTTCCCTCTGAAGGATTTCCCTCTGAAGGATTTCCCTCTGATCAGCTGAGCTGTGTCTCAGCCCTTGGTGGCAGCAGCTCAGCTCTGTTGCTCGCACCAGGCCCTGACCCGTGGGCAGTGGGATGGACTGTGAGCTCCCTGGGGGGCACAGCACAGCCTGGGCTTGGGTGGTGTCCGAAACCACTGCCACTGCCTTGGTGCCTGCCCCCAGCACTGCATTTAGGCCTGAAATCATTTCCACAAAAATCCTCATAAACATTGCTCCAGGAGAGCTCCTTTTGCTGAGTGGGTTGGTCAGTGGGACAAGAACCTGCCCTTTATTCCCAACAGCCTGGTGATCCATTGCTGTGTAGGAAACTCCACGTGGGAGACCAAAGAAACATTGTGAAACAATCCAGAGGACTTCATTCATGTCACTCAATTAATAAATAAGCTTATTTACATTTTTTTAGAGGTTTCTTGACATTGGTTTGTATGAGGCAAGTGCAGGAATTGCTGCACTTGACTTCTTGACTGTGAAGGGAAAGTTTTTTCAGGAGGGGAGGTTGTGAGGTCAGAAGCTTGTATTGATGTTCCTGCTGTGGTGACCAGAATCTTCCACCTCTGAAATGCAGTACCTGCACAAGGACATCAGACTTTGCTTGGTAGCCTTGCAGATGTGAGAACACAGAAGACTACACTGGCATTGCCCTGAACTCATCTGCCCCCAAAACTCAGTTTTTTTCAGTGCAAAACAGTGCTCGTGGCCTCAGCCCCGTTCCCTCCACAGCCAGGCATTTTCCTGTGGCAGGCTCTGAGCACGCCCCGGGGATGGCTCCGTGCTTTGGGCCCCCTAAACCTGCTGCTGCTCTGCTGCTGCTGCTGCTCTGCTGCTGCTGCTGCTGCTGCTGCTGCTGCTCTGCTGCTGCTCTGCTGCTGCTCTGCTGCTGCTGCTGCTCTGCTGCTCTGCTGCTGCTGCTGCTCTGCTGCTGCTGCTGCTGCTGCTGCTGTGCTGCTGCTGCTCTGCTGCTCAGGCTCCGCAGCGGTTACTGCTTTACAGCAACACTGCGCACATTTGGAGAGCTTTGGAACTGTTTCAAGCGTGCCGTCCCCCGGAGCAGTGCGGAGGCTTCCCTGCCTGCTGGATGTCGGCAGGAGCGGGGCTGGGCCGCAGAACCGGTCGGGCCGGCGGGCTCTGCGGGAGCAGAACCGGCTGCGCTCGGGGCGCGGCCGCCGCGGGCCCGGGCAGCGCCGCCGCCGCTGCGGGCGGGGATGGATGCTGCTGCTCTGCCACCCTCGCCGTTCTCCTTCATCACCAGGCCCACGAACTCCGTGAATGTAAATTTCATCCTTCATTCCAGAAGATTGTTCTGTAATTATGATCATTTTTATCCACTTAAGCAAAAAGTGAATTAGACGTTTTTTTTCCTAAATTGGGGAAGGGAGGGGGAATAAACATTTTTTAAAAAGGCAAAGTGATATTTAATATTTTAAAAAGTGGTGTTTAATAATTTTAAGTGTATTAATGGGGTGAAAGTACAGGTTATGGCAAATTTTCTTTGACTGCATCAAGATATTTTATACTCTGTCATGTTTTCACAAATGCCTTTTCCCCTTGGCACAAACAGACCTGAATAGAATTGGCACAGAAGTAACAGAATGTGTCTTACGCCGAGCAAATTTGTGTGTTTAGAAACATCTGAGCACTTCTGAAATGATACATGTAAATTGTTCCAGCAAATTGCTGGGGCTCCCCGAGGTTGGGTGCGCTCTGAATTTACCTGCTGATTTACCTGCTGCAGGTTCTTCACAGGGGCTAGGGCAGACCCCTGCCCTTGGTGACAAAATGGGAATCAGGTTTCCTGCTGAAATGTGCTGGAACCCCTTGTGTACGGACAGGCACTGGATTCTGCCACAGACTGGAGTTAAGAATAATGAGTCAAAAGGAAAATCTTAACTTTTATAGGTCCACACTGAAATTTTCTGTGCCCTGCAGCAGAGGGTGAGATGGAGGTTCTCTGGTGCCACACAGCCTGGGCTGCTTCACCTTGGGAGAAACAACCCTTGCCCCTTGGAGCTGCTTTGGCAGCGGGGGGACTTGGAATAAGCCTGAGCCCTTTCTTGCAGCCTCTCGCTGGGGGCACGTTTAAAACATGGATTTGTTACAATCACGAGTGAGGTGCTGCACAGAGCCATTGCTCCTCCCGGGCCTTGTCCTGCTGCCAGCCAAGGACAAGGATCATTGTCCCGGTGCCAGTCAAGGACAGGGATCCTTGTTCCAGTGTCAGCCAAGGCCAGGGATCCTTGTCCTGTTGTCACCAAGGTCAGGGATCTTTGTCCTGGTGCCCCCAAGGCCAGGGATTGCTGTCCTGCTGTCCCCAAGGCCAGGGATCCTTGCCCCGCTGTCTCCAAGGCCAAGATCGCTGTCCCCAAGGCCAGGAATCATCGTCCTGCTGTCCCCAAGGCCAGGGTCGCTGTCCCATTGTCTCCAGGGGCAGGGTTGCTGCCCTGCTGTCCCCAAGGCCGGGGTGGTTGTCCCCATGCCGGGGCTGGAGCCGTGTGTGCCCAGCGGGGACAAGGCCAAGGTGCTGTGCAGAGGCTGCGCCGCTGCTCCGGTCACTCCTGGCCCTGTGTTCTGGTCACTCCTGGCCCTGTCCCTCTGTTCTGGTCACGCCTGTCCCTGTCCCTGTGTTCTGGTCACTCCTGTCCCTGTGTTCCGGTCACTCCTGGCCCTGTCCCGCTCCGAGTGCTTTGGACATCACCCTCTGTCACACGCTGCTGTCACTGGCTGTTTTCTCCTCTGGTTGCTGTTCAATTGTCAATTGTTCCAGTAACAGTCAATTGTTATCTCAACCCCAGTCTGCTTTTCGGCTCTCTCACCTGAGGGGGCTGGAGTGACTGCATGGGGTTTATTTTCCAGTTGGGCTTAAACCACAGCATCAGTGCAGAGGCTGATAAACCAGAAATTTCATTTTCCAAACAAATGACTTTCAAAACTCAGTGCTTTGGTTTTAAACATGAAGGAAATGGGATCAGAGCTGTCAGGAGCAACAAGTGGAAAAGTCACCCGTGAGAGCTTCGGAAAGAGGATCGCCACCACTCACAAGAGATCTACGAAATAATTTCCACCAAAATCACAAACAGCCAGGATTTGCAGCCCCTCTTCAGGCTGGCAGAGAAGGGCCCCACACCGCCTGGCAAACCAACTTCGGGACCACGGGGACAGACCAGTGCAGGTCAGAGACCGGGGAAGAGATGGGCGCTGGCCTGGCCCCAGGGGACGTGCAGTTAACAGAGGAGAGGCCTTCAGGTCATCTTCTTCCTTGTCACCTTTGGTGTCCTGCTTCTCTCCCTGCCCCCTATCTAAATGCCATACATTTACAATCTTAAATGTCTCCTTTTTTTTTTTTTTGCATTTTTTGTTAAATCAGACATTTAGACAAAACTGTAGTGAGTTTCTGATGGCTTCCATGGAGCAGAAACCTGAGTGAAAGAGGGGAAGAGAGACTCTTGCACTGATTTCTCCAAGATAGCTGTGTGACTTGGGCAACTCTGCACTTGATGGAGATAGAAAAGGGATGGGAAAAATGAGACCACTACAAGCAAAACATTTTTATTAGCTTCTGGTATTTCAACCCTACCAACTTCAGATGCAGTTAGAATGAAAAAACATACCTGTAAAAAGTCTAACATAATCCAAAACAATCCATCAAAGTTTTCCACATGTATTAAAAGTTTAAATTCAAAAAAGAACTTCTCAAGGTTTCATTCTCTAACAGTATCTTCATAGAGATAACATCCAAATTTTTCCTAAGTGCAGATACAGAGCAAACAAGCATCCTCCAAAATAATCTATGGACAAAGGTAGTGTAAGAGGGAAATTAAGACAGTGTAGTAATCTACAAAACAGACACACAGGTTAAATGTAAAATAACCATACCATCAATGAAATATTTAAAAATTAAAATAAATTAAGGTTACATCAAAGTTCCTGCTTTACTTTGTTTAAATCCTCAGTATAGCACATAGCACTGCATTATGGATCATGGCAAAGACTAAGCAGTAGCAATAAAAAAGTTGCTACAGAAAAACTTCTATGGAAATAAAACAAGACCAAAGATACTCCTTCAAACAGATGTACGATGGCTGTAGAAATTTCACCGAATCAGTTACTAGGGCCATTTATTTTTAAAATCCCTGTAAATTTCTGTAAGATCAATGTCAACCAGCAGTGATCCATACATCCCAGCTCAACGCCTGCTCTCCTGCCCCTTCCACTGCCAAGTCAAGCTGCACTTTTTGTTCTCCCTAATACTTCCTTCCCAGCAAGAATGCAATTGTACAGAGCAGTTTTTTGTTAGCATTTTGAAATTTTCTGAAAACAAGCTCTTGTTCTCATAAGGCCCCAGTCACTATGTGAGCAATATGAAATACAAGCTTAAATAAAAGGCTTTGTCAGTGTGCTGCTTTGCCTCTTGTACATGATGCTTCACGTGCCATTTGGAGGCCAACTGCCTGTATATATCATCGGAGTATATTGTTATTTTTCTGGTGAACATTGGTAAGCATCCCAGCTCATTATTACTACAACCTCCCCACTAACTATAACTGGGCAGGAGGGACCTACGTGGTGCTTCATAGGACTTAAATTCTACAGATTTATAGTAAAAAGCAAAAATTCTCCACAGCCTTTGCAGTTTGTAATATGAAATGGAGAAAACAAAGGGCTAAATACTCTAATAGGTATTTAAAAGACATTCTATCCAATCACATGTTTCTGATACTACAGTGAGCCATCCTTCTGGATTCCTCCCATTATGCAAAGTCTAAAATGGTAAGTGAATATTCCTGTGAAAATGTTATTTCCTAAATATTACATTTCTTGTTGGCTAGGAGTTCAGATCTGCATAAATCTTTGAGGAGAAAAATATTTAAAACAAACAGTTAAACCAGTTTCTGGTTTAATTGTTACAAATCTTCAGTGTTAAATCTAAAAGAAGAAAATCTCCACAAAACAATGACTACAGGTACAGTTTTTGCTGGGTTACTGCACGGGCACTGCAGACAAGCTGCAGCTCAAGAGTCTGTTTCATAAGGTCGCAGGTGTCTACTGTCCACTGTTTTCTGGATTTGTTGTGGTGGTCTCAGTGCCAACAGGTTGCACGTTATCTGCAAAATTGTGGGCATGCTCAAGGAACAAGTCTTTCAGTACACTCAGCTCCTTGGTCAGGAGTTTAATTTTTGCCTCTAAACGTTCATTTTCTTCTTTGAGCTGGTTGACCCTTTGCAGCGTGTCTTGTGCTTTCTGCTTGCTTTTTAACCGGCTCTTTTTCACTGCCATGTTGTTCCGCTCTCTGCGCTGACGATACTCATCACTGTTTCTATCCACAAAGGAACTTTTCTTTCCCTGTTTGCTCGGAGGCACAGCTTTGCCTCCACCACCAGGACTAACTGGCACCAGCTGGGGAACCTGCTGCAAACCACTGGAGTGTGCTTGAGTGTGAATCACACTTACTCCGCTCGCATCTGTGGTGGTGTTCTGTTGGGATGTCTTGCTCATTTGGGCAGGCTGTTCTTGGACACAACAGAACTTAATAGGAGAGTGAAAACTCTTGGGTTTCTAGAGGTGTTTCCAACGGATCTTCACATGGATTAAGAGCAAGGTGAACCTAGTAGGGGAAAAAAAAGCTATTAAACATGCTGGCTTTCAGCTACAATCTTATACATCACTGGCTTTAGCATAAAGTACTGATGGTACATCTGGCAGTAACACATCGTAACTGTGCTGGAAGGGGACAAGCTGCCAACTACATTTCTGAAGTCTCAAACATATTTGGATTGGATGGGACTATTACTGGGTCATCTAGTCAAGCTGTTTGAATTGTTCACTGGCTTCACTCAGTTATTCCAAAGCCATCCCTGATGGATGGGTGTCTAGCCTAGCCTCAAATATCTCCAGTTTCACAACCTCTGTCTTGGCAACATGTTCCACTGTCTAACTTTTCCTCCAGTTATACAGTTTTCTTAGTTTTCAGACTGGAGTTTTCCTTCTGTGGCTTAAACCTATTAACAGCCTGACTCTTGACCAACAGGGGTATTTGATCCTTGTCCTCTTCGGACCACATCTCTGGGTGTATCCGCAGACAAATTCCTCCCTGATCTCTTTTCTCTGGAGCAAGGGTGCTCAGCCTGTCCACCTTTTCTCAACCATCTTACAGCACTTGTTTTGAAGATGACGTTCAAACTGATGGCTGTCGTAAGGTCTACTGGTACTGAGTGGAAAAATCAGTCTATGGAAAAAGGCATTGCAAAGGCCATGACTGGGTGACATTCTACCACAAGCAGTGTGACAGTATGAATCAAGCAGGTGGGACAGGAGCACAGGCTGATGGCAGTGCAGATCACTACTCTACAACAGAGGACTGCCACCCATTAAAAACAGCAACCACAGCTGACTCATTCAGAAATAAGGTCACCTGCATGGTTGGTGCACTGGTCATTGTCCACTCTCCTGTCCAGCACACAAACTGTCCTGATGAGCAAGACATCCTCTCACCTGACTCACGTGCTCCCGCTGCTGAGGTCAGCCTGCTCCTGGCCCTACTGGTGGCACAAGGAGGATTCCACCACAGCTGCAGGGCTGTGGCCCTGGCAAGGCTAACAGCTGGTCCCCTTCTCTTCTCATCTCACAGGATGACTTCCTATATGGCTGGGAGAGAAGAGGGGAAGGACAACAGGATGGTCCTAAGCTCCTGAAACACCTACCTATGGCTCCAGTGAAAAATACTCAGTGATCAGTCAAATCAGTGTGGATTGTCACGTTGAAGAAAAGCATTTAACTGGCACTAAACAACCCTACTGCAAGGTCAGACTGTGTGGCAGCAGTGCAGCCCAGCTCTGTCACACGGACATGCAGTATCACACCACCAGTGTGACCCATCCTCCAGAGGGCTGGGGAAAAGCAAGCAGCACTGGGCAGAGCTGAGTGCCAGGATGGGCAGAGTCCAGCCCAGGAACACCTCTCACCTCCACGACAGCAGATGGCTGGCTGAGGAATGGAGGGATGTGTGAGAAGCTCCTGTGTGTCACTGGTCCTTCTAAACTCACAGGTTCATGTGTACTGTTCCTGACTGGTTTTTTCTCAGCAGCCTGAGTTGCTGTTTTACTTTTGGAAGGGCTATCATTAAAATATTAAAATTCAACTGTGCAGATCAACTGCATATTTTCTTCCATGATGAAGAAGCCACAATGAGATGCAGCTGCAGAGTGTGGTTCAATAACATTCATGGGAAAGCCCACTAAATTTGGCTTGAATGTTACTCAAAATTAACATTCTCTGTCACCAAGGGGTCTTCCCACTTGTGAAGAGGTATGAATACACCCACACCCTTCCTATCAAGAAATCTTTTTATTTTCCTATTTCAGGGCAGAATAAGACCATCAACACTTTTTGACATCTGTGGAGCTGAATCTAGATACATAGTGTCTAACACCTTTGTGTTAGTATTTGTGTTATTATATAAAGCAACTTTTGCATACCATGTTTCAGTCTCAGATCCTGACCTACAAGGTTGGGCAGCTACACTGCATACCCAGCTAACAAGGAGTTCCTGTGCCCCAACACCACACTGGCAGGGCCAGTTGTAGTAGCTGTGCACATGTAACTGCACATTTTAGACATTTTTAGTCTAAAAGTGGTGTAAGTGCACGCTCCTCTTAGAGCATACACTGGCCTTGTCTGCACTTCATTGTAAAATAGAGGATGTCTGCAGCCCTTAAAGCATATATAGTTACCTTAGGTTGTCTGTGACAAGTAGATTTTTTACACCTTTTCCAAATCAAACAGAATGCTCTGCTGTCCCCTCTGCTTCAAAACATTTCAGTGCTTGCAAAGTTCACCTGGACGGGCCAGTTATGCAACTCACACCATTTTCACAATCTGATTTTTGTGCTCCATGAGCTACTACAGAGGAAGAGGTGGCTCCTGCCCCCAAAGGAACCCCACCTGACATGTAACAAGTTTCTTCACATCACCAGGTTCCATGTGCTACTTCTCTCTATGCTATCAAAACCATTTAATACTGCTTTAACACTTCTTTCCCATCTCTATCAGATTTCCCTACGATCCCATGAAAAGATTATTTGTCCCATTAAACCTAATATTAATGGAGTATTTTAGTTGGGCAGTACATGGATATAAGCAGGGAAGATAACCAGTGTCACACCTCTCAAGCAAGAATTCCAGCCCTGCCTGCTAGAACAGAGCTCCCTCAGTTCCTTCCCACCAGCACTAACTGAGCTGCATCACAGAGCTGCAGAGTGCCAACAATTGAAGCTTGGAAGTCGTTTTTCCACCTGGTGATTTGGAGGCTGGATGCCTACCACCAACTGTGGGAAGGCTGTCCCAGGTAGCAGCAGGTGCTATGGGCATCCTTCAGCAGGGACTGCAAGGAGATTTAAAGGCAGCAGGTGTGGGACATACAGAACTCAAGAAGGGTGAGGTGAAGGACACGGTCACTGGGAGAGGCCATGAAGGGGAGGCACACAGGGCTCAACTCTCTCAGAGCCCGGGCACCACAGCCGCTCCAGGCCCCTGCACACAGGTTGCTTTCTGTCACTGCCTGGCAGCCCCAGCACAGCAGGACACAACTCCTCAGAGAGCCAGCCCAGCTTCCCAGCATCTTGTTCCCATAAAGCTGCTCATGAGCTTCAGCTCAGCAACAGCCCTAGGCTGGTTCCACCCAACACATGGTACTGTTTCCAGTGGCCAGTTAGAACTGCCTGCTTCTCTCCTTGGGCCACCAACTGGCCACCCAGGAAACCAAGTGGCCACCCACTACAGCATAATAGCTGGTAACCAAGAGGTGTCTGCTCAGGCAGAAAGATGTTTCTTACTGTCTCACAGTACTCCTCAGGGACCAATGAAGCAATGAAGGCGCTCATTTGCTTTCACACATACAAAAAATAAAAATAAAGACATTAAACTTCCAAATGTTTGCTTTTGAAAAAAAACCAAAAAAAAACCCAACAAAACAAAAAAAAAACCAAACCCAAAAACTGTTTTGTCAATTAAATCAGTATTTGTTTTTTAACTTGGTAGTGAAAAATACAAAGTGCTTCTCTCTGCTCCGTTCCTGAGGTGCGACTGTGGTGATTCTGATCATAGTCAGAATAATTTTATTGCACAAATTCACAAAGCTGCCTCGTCAAACGCCAATGTGAACAGCATTAGGTGGCCTCTCTTCTCTCAGACTTCAGTAGGAATACCCTGACAGGACCCCGGTCTAGATTCCAATGAGCCCGTGCTAAGGACAGTGGCACGGCACTCCAGGCACTCATCTCCTGAGCCACGGGAGAGCCGACTGCTGCCCGGTTCACACTCCGCTGTGCAGGAGATGGTGCTAACTCTCACCAGCTGAAGGCTGGGACACCACGCTTTTGACACTAGGTAGCTCAATCCCATTTCTTGTCATAACTGACAACATCACTTTCCCACATTCATTTCAGAATCTCTACTTTTAATCCACATCTTAAAAGACAAATACACTCTGCCATCCTTAACAGACTGAACACAAACACGTATTTTAACATGACACAATCCCAAACACTGCGAGGCAAGGAGGTATCAAAACGCTGTCTTTCGAATTAAAACGACAGCTGTGATTTCTAACGATAACCCAATTCCTTAAATCCGAACGTTTTGCAAATCCTAAGTGCTTATACTTTCCGAAGAAGCCGTGCACGGCACCGTTACGGAGCTGCGACTCTCCCTGCCGGATGCCAGCGCCGAGGCCGGCGCGGAGCTCCCCGCCTGCCACAGCCCCGGTTCGAAACTTGCCACCGGAGCCGGGGAAATTCGCGAGGAACGCGACCCGTGTGCCCGGAGCGCTCCCCGAGCGGCCTGAGGAAGCCCAGCACGGGCCTGAGCGAATGTGGTCCCAGCCACGGCCGGGGCCCTGTCACGGCCTCTCGTGTCCGTGCGCTCCTAGAGCCGCGCTGAAGGAAAACGCTGTGGCGGCCACGCGTGTCGCTGGGCCGGCTGTGCCCCCAGAGCCGCCTTCCCCTCTCCGACGGGGAACCGGGTGGAGAGGCCGCCCCGCCCGGCCCCGGGGGCTGCCGGGGAGCGAGGCGGCCGCGTCCCCGCGCCGGTGGGAAGCAGGGGCCCGCCCGTACTTCCAGCAGGGTCCGGCACCTCCCTCAGCCCGAGGGGGAGAAGCCGAAAGCGCGTTTCCCGGCTGAGTCCCTGCACGGGCAGGGCGGGGAGCTCGTCCCGGGCCCGGCGGGAGGCGCAGCGCAGTCTCGGAGTGCCCGGGCCGGGCGGTGTCCTGGGCGGACCTGGCACTGCTCGTGGGTTCGAGCCTCGTATGCGCCACTCGCGCAGGGGCTGGGCTCCGAGAGCCCTGTGGGTCTCTTCCAACTCGGAATAATGTTCTGGGATTCTGGTGAAGTTGGCCAGTGCCCCACGGGCGTCGAGGTTGATGGTGGTGTGTTTCTGTACTGATTGGCATCTTCTAATTGTTCCCAGGCTGTTAATTAGCACCTGGTATTCCCATCTCGATCCTAGCTGCCTCGTGGTTTGCCTCCCTAGAATGTTGTGAGATCAAGGGGAAGGAATGCCAAAGGCATCCCAAAAAACTATCAACAGTTCTCTTCACATCAGAAATCACGGCAAATTTCTAAATTTCATAGATTCCTGGTTAATTTTTCTTTTCTAACTTACTATTAGAAAGTAAATACTAAATGCTGGCAGACTAGGAAACATCTGGATCATAGAGTTAAATCTCAAAGGAAGATTTTGTACCATTTCACTGGTATGTTTGTTGTTATAAAATACTTTTTGTGGAGAAAAGTTCTTTTTGCCCTTAATATTTTCCAGACACTTTGTTTTGTATCACTTTTGTTCTGCCCAAACAAGCATGTACTTACTATAAATATACACACGTGTGCTCACATCTCAAGCTGTGTAGGAGCAAGGTGTGTTTGCAGCTCCCTGAGTGGGAAATGTACACTTCAATACACAGGTGTGTGTTTGCAGTGGGCAGGTCTGAAAATCATCTGTTTATGAGGTAGGCAAGTTTGGAACAAGTTCAAGTGTGCAGGCAGTGAAAACAATACTGTTGGGAAAGTGGGATTTTTTTAATGTAGCAAAAAAAAAGTTAAGGGTCTATGCTACTCTGGTTTAGCACATAGACCTGCTTGAAAATGTTTTATGTCTGCAAAAGACTTGTGAATAATTAGATTTGTAAATACAGTTGCAGAGCTCAGTAATGTAGATACAATTATTTATATTTACCATTTTTATGGCTGGCTGATGTTGTGGAGGGGTTTTGTTTTTGTAAAGCCCCGTGGAAAATAAACCATATTTGCAGAAAAATTCTGAGGGTTAGTCTGGGCAAACAGTTTTTCTCAGCTCATTTACCACAAAGATACTTTTCCTTGTCAGTCATCAAGTATTTGCTTTAACTTCTCTAATGTTTTTCTGTTTCTTAATTGAAACTGTTACATTTTCTGTGACAATGAGTCATCCATCTATAGCTGGAGTGAAATTCCAGGTAAGCTTTAAACATTATCCTTTGCTCACAGTAGTTAAGTGTGTGTGCTCTTAGTATGCTTTCGTAGGATTTTAGAGCACTTTATGACCATTCATTCATTAATCCTCACCAAAGATAGCTGAAGAAAATAAAATGCAGACACACTCAGTCTCACAGAGTCTGACTATTTTAAACATTAAAGCTCACACATAATTCCCTGCATGTAAGACACTCCAGTGCTTGGTTGGCATTATATCCTGTTAAAGGAAACCAGCACACAGTGTACTTCAGGTTTTGCAGGATTTAAAATAGAATAAATAGGAATCAGGATTTAAAATAGAATATCATGGAAGCAATCTAAAAAGTAAGCACTGAAATATATGGACAGCTGGGCTGTGGCATTGAAATACACTTTACCTGCTTATGTACAGGTTGTGCCAGAGGAGCAGTAGCTGAGTCGGGTGTCGGGAGCAGCCTGATCCCTGCTGGGACAGGGCCCTTCTCTCTCGTTCTGGGTGTGTTTCTACAGCAACTGCTCACCCACGTGGCTGCAGGTAATGCTGTAACAGTTTCTTATTTTCACATCCATTAGCCGGTCTCACAATTGTTTAAAGACTTTAGTCCTGGAAGAAGAAATTACACTGATATTCAGTGTCTTCAAGTAATCTACAGCAATTCTCATTTAGAGGCAGAAATGCTATTGGGGAATAGAAATCCTGGGAGCTGGAGTCAGAAGGTATCACGGGGAGAGGAGGGTGTTGGGACAAATGTCCCTGTTTACTGCCCACGCAGCGTCTTCCCTTAACACAAAAACATTAAGAAGCTCCCTGGTGCCTTTCACTCAGAGCAAAAACTGCTTTGTTGCCCTTGGAATAGTTTCTGTTGTGTCTGATTCCATTGTTCACCCGTGTTTTCTCTGTCTTCATGGGCAATTATTTCTTTGTCTTAAAATAAAAACCCTACAAACTCCTGGACTAAAACCTACACATTAAAAAAAGTTTGGTTTTTTTTTTTTTCCATAAGCATTTCCCTCTGTTTCCCACAAATGGCTAAGCCTTTGCTGGATTATTTTTTTTTCTTTTTTTTACTTCAGACTTGCACATTTCAGTTAAAAGTTTACTTTTCACACATGGTGCTGCTGTGTACTTTTTCCCTCTGGTCTAACAGCCAGGCTTTTGAATTCTAGAGAATAAATTGCTAACTTCTCTCCAGTGGTTTAGAATAGAGTGTAAATATATTTTTACATGCAGTTTACAGGTAGAAATAAATAGGCCCCTTAGGTAAAAACACATAATTCCAGGCTGTGAGGAACGCTCAGATGTATTTAAGGGCAAATGCACTGAATTATACCAAAATATAGCCTTTTCTTGGTAATCTCAACCTAGCTTTGCTCAAAAGTGGAAAGATTCAATATGATTACGTTCCTTACAATCACCAAGCAGATGGCATTCATTCAGGAATATCCCAGAAATACAAAGTCTGTAACAGAAGTTTTCCGTAATCTTATTATTGCAAATCTCCCTTCTCTTAACAGCCCTGTATTTTGTTATTACAATAATTACTTTTCGTGTTCAGGACTGACCTGCACCAAGACCAAAATCCTGTTGTTAGAAAACTGAATTTTGCAGAGCTGAGGCTATTAAAGCTTCAGAAAGCAGAAGGATCACTAAGTTTCTTTTTTTTTGTGACTCTGAATATATTAAAAAAAACACAAAGAGAGAAAGGAATATGAATAGCTCTGCCTATTTATTTGGAAAAGCTTATACTTTGTAAACACAGAGTTGGGTTTTCACTATTATTGTTTTTAATAATTTAAGTGACAGAAACTTATCTGTTAATAGCTGGTTTGTCAGAGGTAGCCTTTTTGACTAGGTGAGGAGAAAGGAAGGATTGCATAGGGGTGGTCACTATTTCAGTATCATACTGCTAATTCTAGCACTGACTCACTGCAGCCTTGGAAAGCCACAGCGCTTTTGTTCTAGCAAATAGTAAGTAAAGAAAGGAACCAATGTGTTCTAATAGCAAACATCCATTTTATTGTCACATTGCCTGGAGTTCATTTGCAGGAAAAATCGAGTGCCTTTGTTCTTTCTCTCTATGCAGCGAATAAGTCTTGTAACTAAGTATTTCCAGTTTCTAGTTCTGTATCTTCCAGAACTGCTCCCCTTTATTTGCAGTTATCAAAATATCCAGGTTATCTAGATATCTACAATTACTTATACTGGTTTCTGAAAATCAATTAACTCGATTACATGTGCAAACTAAATGCAATGGCTCTCAAATGGAGGAGGACAAAAAACCCCATAATGGACAGCTGTTCACCACAGCTTCAGCAGGCTGTTGGGTGATAGCAAAAGAAATCAGGCTAACACAGGAAAAACTAATAGATCAATGAGATATATACATCATATAGAAGGAAACTAAAGCATTGATGATTTGGATCTAACAAACCCAAGCTGTCACTTCTACAGGTGTTACATGCTGTGCTTCTCCAGCTACCACTGCTCACATTTCCCTCTACGTCTTTGAGGGGACTGAGAGGTTGGGTGCTTTGAGCTTAATTAACTGGTTTCATCTAGGTAGAGTCTGCCACAGTGGTGCCCTGAGATTTGATTTCCTAATTGCCGTATTTTTGTTTCATGCTATTATGAGGAATGTAATTTTTTTTTTGATCAGAAACTGTTAGCAAGGACCTTCAGAATCAGCCAATTGCACAGATAAAGGTGTGCCCACTTTTGCAAGTTGCCCTTTTTTGTGTGGTATTCTGGTTAAGTAGGTTGGGTTCTTTAGCAGTTATGTATCAGTCTTCTCTTTCATAGCTACAAAATACTGTTGATTGTAATTTATATTTTAATGGAACCCTTCCTCAGTCTGTGCTGTCATGCTGTCAGGAATTTGTTCTTCAGTCCAAGCCAGCTCAGGTTCTCCAATACCATTATTCCATTTCACCAGATGGTACTTGGACCTGAGAAATGTGTCATTACAGCCATGGCTTCTTGAGAGATTTGAAGGTAGAGGGGTGTCTCATTACCTTTTTGACAATTCTTTGCACATAAAAATACTGTCACAAAAATGTGTGCTATTTCAAAATTTAGCATATATCATCCCATCTCTTTAAAGTATTCCAGAGGACTGCTTAGGAGATGAACAGCATATTTTAGGTATATGAGATGACCAGATATACATTAGTGTTCAGTAGCCACAAGTCCCTTTGAAGTGAATGAAGCAGCTGAAGTTACTGTCTGTGACTTTCTATGGAAATATCAGAATATGGAATTAGAAGCTTTCTTGTCAGCATTTGAGTTTAAAAATACCAAATATGTCCCTGAAGAATGCCTGGTCTGTGAGGAGGTTTCTAGGTGTGTCAACCCAAGGAAGATCATCTAACAAAAAGAATGAACACTATACTCGTTTACAGTTTTTTTAAAGGGTTTTACAAACATGTGTTTGAGTGTTCTCTGGCTTTGCTCTGATGTCTAATGATCCCATAAAAATTAGTGTGGCCTTTGTTGTGAATTTCACTGGGGCTTGGCTTGAGTTTTACCCGAGCTTCTCTAGTAATTGTACTAAACAATGCAAACTGCAAGTCTTCTGGTATCTACAGAACATGACAGGGATCTGTAGACTGCCACTGATCATTGTGGAGGGTTGCTGCCATGTGTATGTAAAATGTTAGGTAAAATGAGGGCTGCATAGCTAAAGATGAGTAAAAACAAAATAGATAAACTGATTGAAAAGAAAATGCTATTTATTGTGTGAGTATATGTGCATATATAAAATCTGGTTCAAAAGAGACTTGTTGGAACTGAACAAGTCTGAGCGAGAATTAATGGCCCACACCTGGGAATAAGAGGTGAATTCTCAAGTATCCAGGTTTAGTAATTGCCACACCTGTCCTATATTCCCAAAAGCATAAATGAGGCCTGCAAGGATTTAGATAGCTTAGCTTCTGAATGCACAGTGCCATGGCTCTTTTCCAAGGCATCATCAGTCACCGCGTGAAAATCCCCACCCATAATTACTAGGGCATTATTTATCACAGGGCATATTCTAGAGAAGAACTTTACCTTATTCCTATGATATCAAGAAGAGTGAATAGTTTTAGTCATTAATTTTATGCAGACTTCAAAATGGTTCAGAACAGAAGCCTAAAATAAATACCCTTCCAGAAAAGCAAAGAAATTGGAGAGACATAGTTTTGTTTGTGGTCTCTTGGTTTTGGAAAGATGAGGACACAAACTGCATTCTTATAAATGGCTTTATTATTCCCTTTTACCAAGATGACCTCTGAAATACCATGAAAAGCTTAAGGAATGGCCATTTGAAACACAAAACTGAGAGTCTGGCACCTGGCAGAGGACAATCCACCTGAATATTTACTCCGCCTCAATTCAATTCATGTACATGAACAGAAAATGAATTATTTATTATTGTACAAAATATGGGGGTGGACAGTTTGAGAAAATGCATTGGCAATTGCAACATGTCTGTCATTGAGCTCCTGCTGCTAACATTGAGGAGAATTTTGGATGAGATAATCAGTGACTGATACTTTGGTCAGGCAGACTCTTATCTTTTGTCCCCAACAGAAAAGAAGGTAAGTACTGACCTCAGAAGTCAATTCTTTACATTTGATGAGTTAACTCTTTCTAGTTCTGATGCCTTAGGATTTAGCTTTTGTATTTTTCAGATCCTGTACTGCTTTAGTGTATAACTCTAAAACTCCATAACCTCTCAGCTACTGTTCTCACATTTTATTCAGACAAAGCAATTCCTCTCTCGGCCTGAAACTCAAGGAAACTTTACTGTCTCAGGCCCCAAGAGATGTAAACAACAGTGAATTGTGGGGGACAAACTTGGAGTAAATTACCTCATTACCTGCAACTCTAATTGGAGGGTTAACCCCTGATATGTAAAAGGACCAAACTTATAACTGTATGAAAAACTTGTGACCATTGTCCATCTTGGGTGTAGCCCCTTGGAGGCTTTGGCTGCCCAAGGTGTACCTAAAGAAGGCCTTCAGTGAATACCCACTTTAGTTCTCTGAATTTTGTCTAGCCTCTGTTTTAGGTAGCCACTCCAAGGCATCAGTTCTTTTGCCTCCTGAAACAGAAGTAATTTCCAAAGAAACAGTGGGGCACAGCTTTCTGCTTTGGCTCTGCCAACCTTCAAACTTAATGCAGGCTCCCAGAAGAACAAAGCAATTATACTAACAATGGAGGCATCTGAATATCTCTGTCACTGTGAACTTACAAGACACAATCTGGGTTTGTATTGAATATGAACATTGCAGACAAATTTGTAGAAAAAAACACTTTGAAGCATGTTCCACGAACAACAATATCTGGTTTTCTCTGGTCTCAGCAGTAACTAGATCAGACTTCCTTCTGATAGGAGAAGCTTTGTGCTCCCTCCATCACTACATGTCCTTTGCATTCGTGTTTGTGCACCTCAATGCCTGTAAAATTCAACGTGGCAAATCTCCGTACAGAGGAGTCTCCTCATTCTGAGTTGTTTAGCCATCATGTGGGGGTTTCAGGCATCAGGCATGATTTATTTCAGAAGTTCTCCCACAATTAAGACACCAATTGAAGTTATCAGGAATCCTTCCCAAGAAGAGAACTCAGGCTCAGCAATATTACAACAACGTTGATGTCAGTGACTTACTGTGGAACAACCCTGTTTGCAAAAATATGGGGCAAAAGAGAGTAACATGCAAAGGAAAAGTTGATGACAGCACAGAGCACTTGAAAACATTGAACCTGCTCTCACTGACTCCCATGTGCACTGGCAACCAACCACCTGCAGCCAGCTGGCAGGCTGAGCTGAGCTACAAAAGCACTGCTGTCCCTCAAGTCTTTCACTGCACGCTCAATATTTGCTGAGCATACACATTCTAAAGAGACCTCAGCAAGGTGCACAGAATTGTAGAAAGTGCATAAGAAATATGGTAAAAGTCATAATCATCTGTGCAGGTTTTTGAGGCTCTCCTCCAGGGAGCACAGGCTTTCCTTTCAAGTCACCTGCAGTCCTATTGTAAATGTGGAGAAAAGGACTTTGCTTACCAGGAAAAGAGATTCTTCAAGGTATGTTTGTTAATGTGTACTTTTGTATCATGTCCTCTATTTCTTCTGGTGTAAAGTCCTTTGACATTAGGGGACTCAGCAAGTGGGACAAAGGGTCTAATGCACATGATAGGCTCTTTCCTTCCTGTGATCAAAATGAAGGCAGGATGAGTGCACACAGCTGTATGTGTACTCCTGGCAGGAACATGCACATAGGCAGCCAATTTAGGAGAACTCCAGCTTTGAGAAACTTCTGCACTGCTACCAAGGTAATGGGGGATATTGTGCTTTAATGATGCCATAGATAACTGAAAAAAACTCAGTTTTTCAAAAAAAATGCCAATGCCTTAAACACAAAACACTTGTGTGAACACTGATTTAACGTAGGGGCATTTATTCAACACCAGTGTATGGCATCAGTAGAGAGCACTGCAGCAGTCTGAAACAGCCCATGTGTCTTTGGCTTCCCTCACGTGAAGGCTGTGGCTCTCATGCCAGCTCACCTCATGCTGTAGCAGCACTGGTAGCTAAGCTATGGAAACTGAAGAGCTGCATGCTTTAACTTTCTTTCTGACTGTTTTTAATAGATTTCTGGAAAATTTTCCGTCCACTGAAAATTTGGTAAGTCACACATTCAGATACTCCCCCACCAGATGGATGTGATCAAAATATGTAGATCCAAGGACACAGAGGTATTTCAGTGCTGCAAGGGAGATTTGGCTGTGTAGCTCTGAGCCCACTGAAACAAGCAGTAAGGGGCACTGGGGCAAAGCACCTTCCTGAAGGCTGAGTTTGCAGTTGATCTGTCACAAGATCTGAGTTCTGCCTGCAGCGTTTTCCACAGTTTGAACATATAGCATTTCTTCTTAATAGGGACACATACATTTATGTGGATTGTCTTCCATTAACACTGGCACCACTTTTGGCATATCCAGTGGAAACAGCGGCTGAACTTGCACAGATATGTACAAGGGAAAACTGTAGTCAGGAGTCCCACAGTGTCTTCAACTTCCATAAAACAGAAGGAAATGGGAGCCTCAGACTTTATCAGTGACATCCTGAACTGGGTAAGTGGTGTTTATTTCAGTTTGTTAATGGAGGAAAGTGATTCCCTTGTGGCCTAGACTCTACCATAGATGCAAATGATCTCTTGATGACTTAAATTAAATGTAAACGGTCCATAAACCCTGCATTTAGTCACATAAATGCTTCCATCTACTGAACCTTTCTAAAGCATCCCAGAACATCATGCTGGTGGGGAATAGCCCCTTTCTAAATGGAAAATACTGACCCACTACCAGCTGTACTGTCTTACCCAACATAAATGCCAGCTGTGTTGGCTGTGGTAACCGTCGGCAGTTGTATCTCTGACAGGGTGCAACAGGTTTCTGTGCCAAAATACACTTTCCTGTCCTTGTCTTTTGTAGCTGAGTGTCAGATTGCAGACAACCGACATGGATTCAGCCTTCCCATGCTATGGGTTCTGTGCCACACAGGTTTTTAAATCATCATTTTCCTTTTAAAGTCATATGTTTTAGTAAAATAAAAGCAAGAATTGTAGCACCCAACACTAAAACATGTTGCATGAATTCTTTTTAGAATCATGCAACTCATGTAATTAAAGATCTGGAATTTTGCTTGCTTTAAAGATGACAGGAGTTATTTTTCTGAAATTAAATTTTAGTTTGCCAAGGTGAATTTCACTTTATATTTACCACATTCATGTCATAAATGTGAGCAGCTTGTACTGCTCCTATTCCCCATTAATATAATTATGTAACATTAATATAATCTTGGTGTTTGTCAAGGAATGTAGGATTTATGCTCATATTAACATATTACATGTAATTTGATTAAAATTAGCATCTAGCATAATTGTTTAGGCTTGAAAGAATTATTCAAAGTGAATAATTCAGAGTAATTTTTAGTCCAAAACCTTATTCCCATTTCCTATCTTTAATTACGGCAGAAGAAAAAAAATAGAGTTTTTTGCTGTATGGGAGCCCATTTCATAGTTTGTTAATTTTTTACTTGAAAACACATGTATTTTGCAAGGACTTTTTGTTTGGAATTAGAAACCTCTTAGCCCTGGGCTCTTGCTGAATGATTAGCCTTGATTATACTTGGCTCTTCTATTAACTATGGCCAGGTAAGTCACATGGCATTGTTTCTCCCTCCTATCTGAAGGGCAGTGTCTTTTCAGCATTGTTTATGAGCTTTTAGATACCCAAACCTTGCAAAAAAGCCTCATACTGTCCCTGGCTTTTTACTTTCTGAAATATTATTGCAAACAAAGTACTTTTATGATTCCATAAAATGAGTAAAAGATATAATGGCTTCCATCAAAAGAAATTTTCTGATTGCATTTGTATGAATTCTAACAATATTTATTTCAAGTATTTTGTAGCTCAGATGTCAGCTGCCTTTAAACACTAAGCAGAAGGAATGGTTTATTCCAGGCATCATCATTTGAAGTAGCCAGTCCCGTTTTCCTCCAGAATTTTGAAACTTTGGATTCTAGATTTTTATCTGTCTGTGATCTTTTCAGAAAAACCCTACTGATCATTAGACTCACTTGCTTTGTGATTAAGTCTTATTTCACTTAAGACTTGTTTTACCTAAAGCATAAGATTCCAGTTTGAACAAAAAAACGTAAATCTGAAGGTCTTGAGGAGCTCATGCGGTGGTGAGTAAAGACACCTTATTTCAATGAACAGGACTGGCATGCTGAATGGTACTGTGGCCAGCTTCTCTTCCTGTGAGGAAGAAGTGAAGTGTGAAGTTTCTGAGAAGTCAGAACAGGTGTTATCCCAGCAGTGCCAGGTTCTTTCTCCAGATGTGTTCAAGTGACCATGGAAATCCCTGCAGGAAAGGAAGGGCCATATCTCATGTCACCTGCCGGTGGCTACAGGAGAGCTGCTGCTGCCCTGAGCCTGCTGCAGGTCAGTGTGCCACAGGGGGAACCTCAGCACTGCCAGCTCCAAAGGATGAGCTCCTCCTCTGAGCAGGGGTTACTCCTGGGAGAGCCACAAGTGCCACTATGATTAGCTTGAAACTGATAACAAAACTCTGATCCTTTTCAAGCCAAGATTGCCTCTGACTCGGTTCCTTCCTCTGTGCACCTGTTGTTCCCCCATGCTGGTGTTGGTTTGATCACAGCTTGGATTCATTGGTGATGTCACTGAGTGACTCTCAGAACTTTGCTGATCTTCCTTCCTTCCTCAGCTCCCTTTCTTCTTGCTGCCATTTTTTATCTAGTAGGCCAGCTCTTGCTTGGATTACTCATGCCAGTAATCCCTGGGCTAATAGAGGGATAATTAAAGAAAACTGAATTTATCTCAACAGGGAGATCAGATTTTAAGATCCAAGATGGCATCTGCTCTGAGCAGTAAAATTGCTTCCTCTTAGTTTAGAGTCAATACTTACAGAACCTCACATTTTAAAATGTGAGACAAGTGTGTTCCCAAAACTTTCTGCCACTGAAGTTGAATGCTTTATGATATTAATAAAAGCAGGTTTGCACCAAAAGTATATTATCTTCATACTTTAGAATCTTAGTCTTTAATTCCATAGGTACTTTGAGCATCAAATATTTGCAGGTTGGCAATCAGAAACTGTGAGGTCATGGGTTATCCCAGTGTCCAACCAGTGAATCTCACAATAGCTTCACTGTAAGAGGAGTGGAAAAAGCCCACCAGATCCTTGAGTTCTCTGAGGGCTCTCACACTGGAATCTGACATAGGTTTAGCAACTTCTTCATCTGTGAAACAACAGCATGAGGCTTTCAGATCCATTTGGTACTAGAGAATGTAAACTTTTACCACATTTATACTCTTTAGCCTAATCCTGATCCTTGTAACAGTCTCTCCTAAAGGGGAGTAAGTTGGATGAGAACACAGAATTTTGTCCATGTCAAGGACTAAGTTTTATGACAGAATGTGTCCCATACTAAAATATATAATTAAGAAATGCCATGGCTATTTTTATAAGCTGATCTTTCTCTTAATTTCCAGTCCCACTGCTCTCATTTTTCTGCGAACTACTTAGAAAGCGTGATGAAGCCTGAGACATGCTGTCTCATCTTCTTTTTGAAAGTCTTTTGAGAACAGCAAAATGTAACATCTAAGTCAGTGACAAGATTCCTCATTACTTAAGCACTCTTCTCAAGTACTAGCTCAGCTTTGTACCTTCTCAAAACCAGATGATTTTGGATTGACTATGGACTGCCAAAGTTATGCTCAAAAACAACCTTTTACAATAAAAGCACAGGTGTTAATAATGTTGCAGGATGACTGCATGAATATTTTCAAAGGATTAATGCACAGTCATATAAAAGAGACAAACAAGGGTATTTTCTTTGTAATTCACTGTTACCTCCCAGTGTTCATGTAGGTGTGCTTTGGAACCAGTGTAGTTTTTGGACCTTAGATGCCACTTCAGGTAATATTGCAAATTGCTGTTTTATGGAGAAGCTCATTATTGTAATGTACTTTGGGTATCAGAGTGAATTGCTCACACAAGTGAGGAGATGATACTGGTCTAACTAGCAGGATTTTGGTAAATGCTGATGCTAACCCAGCTGTGCAGTCCTGCTGACAAGACTATTGAATCGCTGTTATTTCAGCATCTAGTTTTAGGTGCAGTTCAGGACACTGGGATTTGTAAATCTGAGTTCCCTGCACAGCTCATGTAGGCACTTTGAGAGCATCTTAATTGAATGCTGGAAGTTGGTGTCACCTGAGTGGGACAAAAAAAAAAAAAAAGGAAAAAAAGTATATTTTTTTCTGGATTTACCAGGATTTTAAATTTCTGGGTTTGGATTACCTCTTGTATAACACCATGAAAGTAGCTAGCCAAAGCTTATGAGTCAAAATGTTCAGAGAATATTTTGAGAACACCTCCCTGAAAGCACAGTTGAGAATTGAGTTTGGGGTAGGATTCCCTTTTACTGTTCTGCTGCATAATTTGTATGCCAGGTAAGGGTCTGCACAGGTTCCTACTGAGATCAATGAGAGCCTTCAATCCAGTAGGGTCTAGAAGAAAATAAGCTATACTTTCCATATTTCTTAGCAGGTCACCTCGAGATAAATTTACTTCAGATAAAAACTGATCTATTTTCATTTAAAAAACCAACAAACAAGAAGGCACTGTATGAAAGGATTTCCTTTGTAGGAATGCAGTAGTTAAACTTTTGCATGCTCATTGGTGGTGATGTTAGGAGGCTGATATTAGGGCATAGGAGAGATTAAATGCTCAGCTTTGTTATGTATTTCTTGTATTGCCTTGGCAAGTCATTCATCTCACAGCTCTCTAGCTATGAAATAGAGAATTATAAACTGCTCCATCATCCAGGGACATGTAGCATGAACAAATTAAAGATGATGAGCCATTCATGAGAGAAACCATTGAAGTTTGTAAGGTGAAGACAAACAATTGGAAATTCAGGTGTGAAAGAAAGGAGGTTATAAATTAATTAGAGGTGAGAGAGAGAATGGTTGATTTTGGATAGGCCAAATACTGAGCAAAGGGATAACTGATGCATACCATTAGGAGAACTACTGTTAAACATCATAACATCATTTGTGGAAATCTTAAGGCAAAGGTGATGGCCTAGTACAGCAGAAGGAAACAGTACACTGAGAGGTGAGGAGCAACAGTGTCACTTTTTGGGTTATTTTTTGGTGGTATTTCAACTGTATGTTCTTTGGAACAGGACTTAATCCTGTATCTGAAAAACACCTGCAGTGTTTTGGGCACGGTGGATGTGGTCAGTGAAATATGGTCCTAATTAGAAGAGAGGAATTGTGTATGCAATGGCTCATTAACCATACAAAGATTGTGAATTAATAGAAAACAACTTCACAGACTGATTGGTGCAAGATTATAGGTCATAAGCTGGCAACAAATTGGGCTGTGAGGGTCATTTGAATGGAAGTGAGCAGTTATCAGGTAAATGGAAGTGAAAAATCCCCTCAGTCACCTAGCCTGGAAATTGCAAAGCGCTGAGCTCTCAGAAGAGCCAGAAGTCAGTGGAGCCCAAGGATAGCAAGAATTGAGGCATGGTCATAGGAAACACCTGAAAATACCCTGAAGACAAGGGGAATGGTACAAAAAAGGAAGAGGAAAATAGCATGGATTTGAGTTGGTTCACCTTGGAGTTGTGTTTCTCCAAAGGAGAGAAGCTGTAATGATAAGTCATTAAATCATCTGTTGTTGGACCAAAATGCACATTAAAAAATGAAAAGCAGTCCCCAGCTGCCTTTCCCAGCTGAAGGAAAGGTTCTGGTTGACTTGTCAAACACTGCTGCATACTGATCTACAGGCCTCCAAGGCTTTGGCATATCAAGTCTTTTCCTTTGAAAATTGTCTTGTGTGGCAGCTTTTATGTGCAGTATCGTGTGTCTCCTCCCTGGGGCAGAAAACACAACAGGAGAGGGGAGAAGTTTGTGTTTCAGTGTACCACAACAAGTAAGATGGTTGATTGCCAGCTCTTTATTTGCATAGGAAACCACTGCTGCTCCATCCCTGCCTACTCCCCAGGTGCACTCAGGAAGCACTGAGGACAATATCCTCTTGTCACTCCCACGACAGCTGTGCCATTCCTTCTGCTCCGCAGCGCCCACTCTGGTCTTCCTTCCCCCCATCAGTTCGGTAGGTGGAGAGAGGAGAGGCTGGGCTGTTGCTGCCATTCACCCCAAGAAGTTTTGCGTGCAAACTCCTGCCTGCAGCTTTGTCAGTAGCAATGAAATATTCTGGTTTAACAAGGTAGTAAAACAAATGTGCAGCTGCACTCCAGTTCCTAACAGGGCTGCCACATGCTATGTTGTGCACAAACTGCCAGGCTGTTGGATCAGCAGGCAGAGCACCATCCTGCCCACAGCCTGCAGAGCCAGCCTGCATCCTGCAGCCAGTAACTCATTCTGGAGCCCACAGCAGTGAAAGGCCTAAGAACAACACAGGAGCAGAGTTCAGGTGAAATAAAGAGACTTCAGTGTTCCAGTGCAATTAAAAACTCTTAACAGTCATAAATGCACTTAGTCACGTTCCTTCACAGTTATGTTTTTCTGATCAGTTTCCTTCCCTAAGCAGAAAGGCGTGCAGCTGACTTGGTACAGACAACTCTTGCTGCTGTTTTGAATTGTGGAGCACTTCACTCGCCCTCCCTGAGCTTCTGGACAGCCAGATCAGCTTTGGGATGGAAGAATAGCACCCTCAAGAGTTGACAGTGCTGCTTCAGGGAGCCATAGTATGCAACTGGCATCCTTCCTCTCTTAGTTAAATCAGCTCCCTGTTCATGTAACTTGAGCAACAAGTTTTCTCTTTAGTATTTGAAATATTTGGTATCAATCACTGTTGATATGAATGGGGAAATAAGCATTTGTGCTTGTTTGGGGATGAGCTGGTTCTAAATATTTTATTTGTCTTCAAACAGGGAGGAAAAATAAAAAGACAAAGATGTGTCTTTTTGGTAAGTCTGGGAACTTAATTTTATACTATATTAAAATAATTTAAATGGGAATTCAGGTTTCCGTGTAAAAATAGAAGACTTAAAAGTTCTTAACATAGATAAAAGGGGTCTATGTAAAAAAAAAACCAAAAAACCAAAACTGAGCAAACCAGTCCTTAAATTGTGGGGACTTGTTCGTTAATTACAGTAATTAGGAATGGAATCTGATCCCAAACGTTCTGATTTACTTTAATTTTTTTTTAACATGTAGTTAGGCCTTAATTTTAGAATGATTGTAAAATGTGAGAGTGTTTTAAAGACTAAAGAGGAGTAGATGTTGTTATTAAATCACAAATTTAGTGATACAATTCTGCTTACACTTTCTTAGTTATCCTTCTGCTGTTCCGTGCAGCACTGACTTTTTATTTCAAATGTTCATGGCCGATTCCTCTTCCTGCTGACTTCAGAGTCACACAAGGCCTCTTGAAAACTCTGAGCACAAACTGCTTTTATTCCAGATGATATTTCTCCCAGCAAGCAAAAAGTCCAGCTCTGTGTTTGTCCCGTTTCTGGAAATGGGTTCACTTGAGTAGAACAAACTGAATTTGTACAGTGGGGTGCAGTCAGGGACATTGTACTCTCCACTCTGAACACCTAAAACTCACTCCTGTCACAGACTTGAGGCTTTTCCTCTCAGCCAGGACTTTGTTCAGAGTCCTTATGTTTTCATTGCTTAGACAGTGCTGCAGCTCCCTGTGGAAGCAGCCCTGTGAGCCACTGCTACTGCATTGAAACCCAGGCATATAATTTTAGAAAATACTGCATATAAAACAATTTAGGATTAATTTTTTTCCTATTGATAGTGAAAAGTATACTCTGTAATCTGTAAATTAATGTTTCCCTGCTGTAATTACAGAATCCATTCTCCTGAGAG
This sequence comes from Pyrgilauda ruficollis, assembly GCF_017590135.1. Taxonomy (NCBI): domain Eukaryota; kingdom Metazoa; phylum Chordata; class Aves; order Passeriformes; family Passeridae; genus Pyrgilauda; species Pyrgilauda ruficollis. Next base: position 940,367 of record NW_024510766.1, read on the forward strand.
GAGACTGGAGTATGCCAGCTGACTCTGCTGGCCTTGCATTTGCTCATGAAACAGAAGTTCACACCTGCATTGTGTGAAACAAAAACACGGTGGTTTGGTGCATTGTCATTTTTGTTTTCTGTTGAATCCTTTGAATTTTTAATTGCAAGAAATCTGTCAAATCCTTTCTGAGTAATTTACTGTCACAAGTTTCTGTTTTACTAAAATGCTCAGAACTAAGAATTCCATCTTTTTTTTTTTTTCCTCCAGCCATCACTATGTTTGATTCATTTTCCCTGCAGATCTTCCTGTAGCAATTTTAAACCTGCACCTGCTCCAGTGGTCTTGGTCTGTCCTTTCAAAAGGACCTTCAGGACCAGCAGAGCTAAATGCCCGTGGGACTGCCCAAGGCGCACCTGGGCACTGTGCAAGCAGGGATAGATAGACACATCTGTTCTTCGTACTGCCAGTGACAGCAGCAAGAGGAATTCTGTGCATCCTCACCCCGCCCGAACTGAAGCTTGAGACCGGAGGCTCCTGGGGGGACTGTGACCCGTACACAGGAGCCACAGGGAAGCGGTGGCTGGGACACGCAGATCCACTTCATCCCGCACTTGCGGGAACATTGAACGCCTTCAAAAGCCCCAGCAAAGGCAGGCTGGGAAGGCTGCTCCCGCGGCCGGGCACACGCCCGCAGTGCCAGGGACACCCGGCCGCTGCAGCGCTGCAGGCTCCGGGCCCCGCTGCGCCCGCGGTTATCCCGGGTCAAGGCCGGGAGGCGGCCCGTGCCCGGCACCGGTCGAGATTGCTGAGTGTGCGTTTGGGGAAATCCGTCATTAAATTTACCTGCTCGATTCGTGAGGGGCATGAAGCGGCCCGCAGATGACCCGACTCGGGCTGTTCCGTGCAGGCGGGGCAGCTCCTCCGGGCTTGGGACCGGCGGTAACCGCCGGAGACGGCACGGCCGATCGCCGCCGAGCAGCGGAGCCGGGAGCCTCCGCGGCCACCGAGCCCTCCGCCCCTGTCCGCCGGGCGCATCCCGGACAGCGCTCGCGGCCGGGCTCCGCGGGTCCCGCTGTGACCGGCCGAGCCCCGCGGGTCCCGCCGGTGCAGCCGGGCCGCGGCGGAATGCGGCGCGGTCGGCCCCTGCCGGCTGCTCCGAGCCCGGCGGCTCTGCCGGCAGGTAACCACCGCCGGTGAGGCAGCGCCTTGGCTCCCAAACCCGACGGGGCGAATGTTCCCGACTGGCCAAATATTTGCAAGTATGCGCGGATGGTGAACTTTGAGACTGTCTGCGAAGCGCGGCCGGGGAGCTCTGGGCCGAAGCTCTCGGCGCAGAGGCGGGAGCGGGCGGTGGAAATGTACCGGCCGCGTTTGGCCGCTCTGCCCCGCCGAGCGGCCCCGGCAGCGCGGGCGCAAAGTCCCCGCGCCGTTCCCCCGGGCCTCTTATCAGCGCGGAGCTTCCTTGGCGGGAGCCATCCACCGCTCAGCGCCCGCTGGGCTCGGGGCGGCGGCGGGAGGGGGGGAAGGGGGGCCGAGGAGTGCGGGGCGCTCTCCCCGCGGTGCGGCGGCTCCCGGGGGCGGGCGGGAGGTCGGCTGTGCCCGGCCGGGGCGCTGGGAGCCGGCAGCGCGGCGGTCAAAGGTTCCCAGCAGGAGGTTGGACACTAGAGGGCGATCCCCGGCCCTGCTGCGGGCTGTATATATACGGCACGCAGCACCGCGGCAGCCCACTAGCAACAGGGCAGGCAGCGAGCGGAGCGGGGCTGGGCCAGGGGACGGGCTCCGGGAGCACCGAGCCGTGCCGTGCAGCACCGTGCCGCGGATTGCTCTAGAGTCGCCGCCGCTGCCGCCGTCGTCCCGTTCGAAACCTGGATTGCAGGAGCCCTTCACCATGCCCGGCAGACTGTAGTTGCTTCATGGAGCAAGCCAATTTCTACGAGGTCGATTCCCGGCCCCCGATGAACAGCGGCCAGCACCACCAGCTCCAGACTCCCCTGCCCGGCAGCACCTACAGCTACAGAGAGGCTCCCTCGGCGGCGGCACCTGCTGCGGGCGGCGCGGAGCTCGGCGACATCTGCGAGAACGAGAACTCCATCGACATCAGCGCCTACATCGACCCCGCCGCCTTCAACGACGAGTTCCTGGCCGACCTATTCCAGCACAGCAAGCAGCAGGAGAAAGCCAAGGCCATCCTGGCCGGGGATTTCGACTTCCACACCATGCATGGGGCCGGCGCCGCCGCCTCGGCGCCGGGGCACCAGCCGCAGCACCACCAGCAGCCGCTGTTCGGCTGCGTGCCCGGCTACATGGACGGCAAGCTCGACCCCCTCTACGAGCGCATCGCCGCGCCGGGCTTGCGGCCGCTGGTGATCAAGCAGGAGCCCCGCGAGGAGGAGGAGGTGAAGTCGGCGGCCCTGTCGGCCCTCTATCCCCATCACGCCCCGCAGCAGCACCCGTCCCACCTCCAGTACCAGATCGCCCACTGCGCCCAGACCACCATGCACCTCCAGCCCGGGCAGCCCACGCCGCCCCCCACGCCCGTGCCCAGCCCGCACCATCCGCACCACCCGCACCCTCCCGGCGGCCTGTCCGCCGCGGGCACCCTCAAGATGATGCCCTCGGACCACCGGAGCAAATCGAAAAAGACAGTGGACAAGAACAGTAACGAGTACCGGGTGCGCCGGGAGCGTAACAACATCGCGGTGCGCAAGAGCCGGGACAAGGCCAAGCAGCGCAACGTGGAGACGCAGCAGAAGGTGCTGGAGCTCACCACCGACAACGAGCGGCTGCGCAAGCGGGTGGAGCAGCTCACCCGGGAGCTGGAGACTCTGCGGGGCATCTTCAGGCAGCTGCCGGAGAGCTCGCTGGTGAAGGCCATGGGCAGCTGCGCCTAGCGCCGCGCCGGGACCGGCCGGGCTGCCCTGCCCGCGCACAGATACTATATCTACCGGCGTGCGGCAAGCGCGGTGTGCCGGCGGGAGGGGAACGGGGGGTTGTTTTGGTTTTGTTGTTTTGTTTTGTTTCGTTTGTTTTTTATCAATTCACGACCTATACAAGAAGCCAGGCAGCTCTAGTATTAAAAGGTTTGTGCCTTAGAGATGACACACGAGTAAGCTGAAAACGTGGTAGGTTTTCTAAGGAGAAAGGCAAGGGGAGGAAAGAATTAAAAGACCACGTGTCTACACAGGGTAAATAACAGTAGTAATAATAATAACAACAACAAAAACAGTAATAAAGCACGCATAGCAACCCAGATGTGCCTTAAAAGCTGGCTGCAGGAGCTCTGGGGCTTACTATGCCCTCCAGCCTTGCAGGGTGCGAGGATAAGGAATGAGGGACATGCAGGCTGGAGGGCTGCGGTGTCCAGGGTGTCCTGCCAGACCCCTTCCAGCTGGCCTGCAGTGCAGCAGGCAGGAGCAGCTTTGGGGAAGTCAGCGATGAGAAGAGGATTTGAGGCTGAGAGATGTGCAGCACTGGATGCCCGTTAGGAGCACTGAGGTGTGGGGCAGCCACCAGACTGCTGCCAGGACTGTCGCAGCCTGGCTGGGCTGCCTCCGCCGAGCCCTGTCCCCTACCTTGGCTGGGAGGGGGACAAGGGGCCAGAACCGCTGCAGGACCGATGGACAGCCTGGGACTGATGGAGCAGCAGCTTGCAAGAGTATGGTGAGCTCTCTCCATCGAAAGAAAGAGCAGCAGTGTCTTGTACTGTATGTCACGACGTGGCGAAGCACAAATGAATAAATACCTATTGATGCGGGTATTTACTATGAACTTTCAGTGTATTTTGCTTTATTCCAGGACATTTTGCTCTTCTCCAAGTCTCTGTCCACCCAAACTGTGCCTCATGTAATGTGAAAGCCGTTCCATGTACACTAGCTATACTTTATTGCCTTACTTAGATCTTTGCCATCACACAACTTTCTTATCTGGTGACAGAGACTATGCCCTTGTGCTGCAACGTTATTTTATTATTTGTATGGGTGGGTGAGTGTGAGTGTGTGTTGCCTTAACATTGTCCTGTACTGGTTGCTGCCTCCCGACCCCAAGGCAGGAGTGCCTGGAACAGGGCATGGGTTGTGGGGCTGCACGATGCCTGTGGTGGGGCAAGGAGGCTTGTCCCTGGTGCTGTTGCACCTTTGGACTCTGGAGCTTCTCCCAGAGTGAGAGAAAAATAAACAAACAGGCCCCCTGGGCATTCTGGTAGCCATGCAGAACATTTGTTCCTTGTGTTGTAGCTGCATAACAATTTGTCCAACTGAAGTAAGTCTTGACAAGAGAGGAGAACAAGGTGGATGGAGCTGTTTGAAAGCATGATAGTGAGAGCACAGTGCTGGCAGCGTGTGTATGTGTGTGCAGTGTGTGTATGGTATGTATACGTGTATGTATATGCACACACATTGGTGGGGTTTTTTTTTTAATTTGGGGAGGGAGGGAACTGCATATAAAATTTGTCAGAAGTCGTGGTTACCTTCATAAATAAACAGCATATATTCTACCATAACCATCCGCCTCTCTGCTTGTTTCCAGTCCTCTTCCTGTAGCAGGAGTGCCAAAGGTCTCCTCTTCCTCCAGACCAGCAACCAGCTCTCCACCGACTTCTGCATCCCCTGCCAGGGCTGGTGACTGAAACGCGTTAATGGAGTGCAACTCCTTGGTTTTCACCCCAGAGAAATAAATACACGGTTGCCTTTAAGAGAACGGCAATTTCCTAAACGCTTGCGGTGGCAGATGTGAGCCCGTGAGTCACGCCTCGCTTCACCCTTCACCCCGCGGCGGCCGGGCCGGGGGCCTGCGGGCGGGCTGCGGGGACGGGCGGCCCGCAGGGACGGGGGAGGCGCCGGGTGCCGAGGACACGCAGCCCGCCCGCTCCCCCGGGCCCGGCCGGCCGGGCAGCCCGCGCTCCGCCCGGGACGCCGCGGGTCTCAGCGGGGCGCGGGGGGCAAAGCCAGGCCGTGGCGGAAAGAGGGGCGGGCAGGGCCGGGCCCCGCTCGCCCGGCAGCATTGCCGCTGCCCGTCCCTTCCCGGTCGAGCGCAGCCCTCCCGTCCCCCGGCGCGCTTCGCTCTCGCGGGGTCGGGCCTGGAGGCACCGCCCGGGCCCCTCGGTGCCGGCGGGACGCGGGGCAGGGCACGGGGCAGGCGGGGTCCGGCCGCGGGCCATGGCGGGGAGGTGGCGCGAGACCGGGCGGCGACGGGGGCGGGAAGGGGCAGCCGTGAGGGGGGAGGTGGCTCCGCCTCGGCCGTCCCGTCCCGGAGCTCCGCCGTGGGGGCGGCCGGCCGTGAGGTGAAAGAGCTCCCGGCGTGTGGCTCAGTGCCCCGGCGCCCTGTGAGGGGGCGGGGGGTCTCTTTGGGGGCGTCGCTCACTCTGCTTTCCGCCGGGACTTGGTGCCCTGGCGGGCGGCCCGCAGCTGGGCTGGGACTGCGCCTCAGGCGTATGAGGGAAGCGGCCCCAGACCCCGGCCCTTCGGCAGCGCTTGTGTGGACCTTCCCCGTGCAGGGGAACCCACCCGGGGGAGCCGCGCTCCCCACAGCTGACTGCTCCCCACGGCTCCCTGTTCCCCACGGCTGACTGCTCCCCACGGCTCCCTGTTCCCCACGGCTCCCTGCTCCCCACAGCTCACTGCCCCCCACAACTCCCTGTTCCCCACGGCTCCCTGTTCCCCACGGCTCACTGCCCCCCACAGCTCCCTGCTCCCCACAGCTCCCTGCTCCATGATGTGCCCATTGCCCTCATGCTGTGCATGTGCAGCGCGCCGCATCACAGCAGAAATTAAACACCCCAGAGGGAGAGAATTGGATCCACAAGTGTGTGACCCGGGATGCGGGAGGTATGGGGGGGATCGGCTCCCGAAGCGCCTCAGGCGGTGCCGTGCGGCCCCCGAGCCCTGCTGGGCCCTGGGCTGGACGGGGCAGTGCCGCGGGCCTTTGCCTCCGCCCGGCGGGGTTCATGCTGGGCCGTGAGCGGGAGGGAAGGCAAGGCTGCTCCTCCGACATCCAGTGTGATGGTGACTCTGCAAGCACTCGCTGCTTGGGGTGGTGAAAGACGAATGCGAATCGAGACCAAGGATTTCACTTTTCAGTTAAATGTAAGTTGTGGGGTCCAGCACTAGTAATTTTCCAAGGAGAGAGTTAAGTTCTAGTGGTGTTAGGCAAAAATAATGACTTTTACTTGTGCTTCCTTCCTTCTCCAACCTTGCAGAGCTATACACCCGTCGGGTAGGATGTGCCTAACTGAGTAATGCTGTCCAACGTGTAAAGTGGGGAAATGTTGTTATCATTTGAGCAAAGATTATTGCAGGGTATATGTGGGAGGGACTCTAATCTAGTGGTTAGAGCATGGGAATACAGTCCTGGTTGTTTGAGTTATGTTCTGAACTGTGACTCACCATGTGTGTGTGTGTGGTTTCAGCAAATCATTTATGGCCTCACAAAGCAGATTTTTCCATTAATTTAAATGAACTGTAGATTAAACTACTCTTCAGTGGCACAAGAATCAGCCATTCTGTGATTCAAAAGTAAGATCACCTGTCTACCACATAGGTGTTTCAATACTTATATAAACACAGGATGCCCTGGAATAGTACGAAGGGTAAATTATTGATAGCATAAAAGTGTTTAGAGACACTTGCCTTAAACACAGTGCCAAAGCGAGCAGCGTTCTCTAATCCTAACCCTAACTGTAGGCTGAGCCCTCGACAAGGCCCTCAGTCATGGCTTAGACAGAACAGTTCTCACAGCATGGAGCTTTTTGCAGTCTCTACGTGCTCTTTGCGGACCGCCTTTTGCTTTGGCAGCCCCCTCCCAGCCCTTCCCAGCTGCAGATCTGCATTTTCTCTTCCTTTCAAACCAAACCCTTACCCTGGCACACAGCTGAGCCTTCAAAAAGTCCCTAAGTCATTGCCCAGATGACAAAAGTTCTGAGAGCAACATGTCCAGGACAAAGCCTGCAGTCCTGCAGTGCTCCAGTCTCACACGTGACCCCATGCATTGCCTGTTTCAGCAGTATTTAGCCATGTGCTACACCAGCTGGATGGTGGGCAGGATTTTATGCACTGTCCACTCTACATATCACAGGACAGCTGGAGCTGGAAGAGACCTCTGGGGATTGTCTGGAGCAGCGCACTGCTGTGAGCACAGCTGCCAGGTTGTGCTGCTGCAGGGGACGGCAGGCACAGCTGCGCTGCTCTGCTGTGCTGTGACACACAGGTAAGTGCGACAGGGCCGTGGGCAGGGACTGTTCTCACATGTGGCACTTCCACTCACATGTGGCACTTCCACTCACATGTTCTCACGTGTGGCACTTGCACTCATCCCCTGCACTCAGGCACCCTGAATTGAGACTAGCCTGGCATGGGCAAAGGCTTGATCGTCTCCAGCTCTGGGAGGGTGCTGTGGGTGTATGTCCTCAGCAACATTTGTCTTCATGACTGCTGGGTGGTTTTTTTGGTTTTCCCACTGAGCTTGTTCCTTTTATACACAGCACTGCTGCAATGCTGCCAAGCCTCTGCCCGTCCTGCCACACTAGTGGGGATGTGCAGTTCTTCCTTCTCCACCCCTGCCCCTCGCCAGTCCCAGACATGGGGTTGGGGACATGGAGGGGGTGAGGCGGGGGTTGGGCACTGACTGGGAGGCTGAGCAAGTAATCACATGTTGAGGATGAAGGGAGTAGTTGTCTGCTAGCACTGTGTACAGAGTTGAGAGATTGCTCACGACCATGGCAAAGTCCTGTAGCAGGTTGGGGGTGGTGGAGGAATGTCATGATTTCTCAGTCCTTTTATTGCTGTGACAAGAGAATTGCCCCTGAGGAGCTTTCCTCATCTACCCGCTTCAGGAGTTTGGAGGAGAGGAACAAATTCTGCACAGAAGTGGGGCAGTGAGAGATGCTTTGCTAGTAAGAGAAAGCAGGTGTTTTCTGCTTATTGATTTGGATTTGTTGTTTGAATTGGCTTTGAATCAATTCAGTGGTGAAAAGAATGACAAATGTCTGAGTAAAGGGTGGAGAAATAGGCCCACTGCCCTCTCTTGGTATAATGAAGTAAAAAATTACATTTTATACATTGATAACTCTGGTTTTGGGTGTGTCTTTCTTCCCCTGTAATGAAATCCATGTTTATACACATGAAATTGCATACAAACACCACACAAATATCAGTGTGACAGTGTGGTTTGCTGTATCATACATAAAGTGCATACTGCATTTTAAAGCCAAGACTTAGTAATAATACGCATATCACAAGAAACTTCAGAAAAGCCATGAATTCTGTTCAGATATTCCTTCTAGTTCCTATTCTATTATTATTATTTTATGGTACTACTACTTAGTCTATGGATCCAAAGAGAGTAAATCAGCCCATATCTCAAAGAGTTTACACCTTTGGTGGACAATCAGCATATGCTTAGCTGATTTGACATGAGTATATCCTGATTAACCCTGTCTGTATGTAGCCTGAAATAAAAATCAGCTGTTTGGAATACAGATTTTTTTAATGTCCTTTCCATTATTAGGTTGCTGCTCAGGTTACCCCTGGTGGGGTGAAGGCACAATGTTTACCTTTACTGCCAGGTTCTTTGCTAGAGACTTCCACAAACTCCCTCTCTAGGCAGGAGGAAGGGGCTGGTGCCTTCAGGACTAAATGGGTACACCTCTTTAACTGGAAGGGAATCCTCACAAAGGGAATCTGATTCATTTACTCTCAGTAAGTGCAATTTTCTTAGTTTAACACCGTCCTATTTTACTGCAGTATTGCATCTTGCCTCTGAAATTAATAGTCAACCACAGAGAAAGACAGGTCTGGCAGAATGGAAGTTAGGCATTATATTATCCCATGAGTCACATACATGCAGAGAACCAAACAAGTGTCAGCCAATGGCTTTGAGCCCAAAATGTGTCAAAGAGGAGATGAGTATCTTCATTTATATTAAGTAGATAGAAGGCTTGTTGCCGTTCCCATTAGACGGGTTGGAGTTCTGCCATTGGCTTCAGCAGGATCAGGATTGGGCCCATGTGGTAGAAGCTGGCTCTGGTTACCTGCCCTGACTGTATTTTATGTGTGGCAGGGCAACTTGCATTTTAACAACAGTTCTTAGTCAACAGATTCAAGACCTCCCCTTGTTTAAGGCATGACTCTTTATTAGTTTGGTGACTTGACTTCTACAAAATGTGAGAATGCTCAGTAGAAGGCAGCAATGAATGCTTTTCTGAGTGCAGCTTCACTGACAAGTAGAGAGGAATTAGCACAGAACCTTTTCTGAGAGGGGTTTGTGATTTTTATTTGTTTACATTTAAAATAAAGAACACCATTTAGGAATTAACCCCACTTTACACATTCAAACCACTTCCTCTAGCAAAATCATTTTGAAGTCAGGGAAAATCTTGGCTGAATACGTTCCTCAAAATGTTTCAGAACTTTCTTGAATACTGTAGAAATTTTGTGTCTCAGTTTTTTCACTCTGGGCATTTGCTCTGCAGCTCCTAATGTATCTGGCTGTAGACTTGCCTCAAGAACCAAATGAATCTTGAGCTGCTGTTACATATTGGATCCACCATGTGATTTGTATTCAAGTCCCTCAGGGAGGGGAGACTCTGAATAACAGTAAGTGCACACAAACCAGAAGCTCTGAGATCAGGGCTGAGTGCCAGATCTGCTGTGGTCACTAAGTGTCACATAGTCTAGCTCTTATATAGAAGCTTATAATCATTTCTGTCATATAAATTTTCCTTTCTTATATTGTTGTTTAAACATTAGGGTTTAATTTGCTGTGGTGGAAACACGTTCAATTTGATGGACTGGGAATGTATTTTCCCTAACTTTTTAAAAGTTATGTTCACATTTTTATTGGAATGTCAGTTCAGATAAAATGCTGATGACAGAGTCAGGCTGAAATGAATGTTGTTGATTCATAATTGTGCAAATTAGCATTTAGACTTCTCATAATCTGATACAAAATTTGAAAGGCTATGTGCCACTGCTGTTTGCTTCATTCCAGTCAGCAACCCTCCTGTGTTTACTGGAACTCATGTTAAATATCAAAGGAATGGGATTGCCAGAGTTTTCATACCAAAAATTTCTTGAAAAAGCTTATTATTTGTTACAGAATTTACTTATTCAAATTGTTTCTGAAGGTGACAGGAGGTCCTGTTGACTGGGATAAAACTGGGATTTGATTCCCTAGACTGCAGTTTTAAGAGTAACAATGTGTATTTGGTTTGCTAAGTGAGGAATGTATTTAACAACTCTATTGGCAACATTTATTTGAAAAAGTCAGTCTGTGATTTCCACAGGACAACATCAAGTTCTGATTTTAAGTGAACATGTAAGCTATGTAAATAAATAAAGCTATAGGTATACTGCTTTCTGTTTGCATTGTGAGTAATAACATTTACAGATATCACATCAAGAATTCTGAGTTGATAAAAACAGTCTAAAGGCAGCCTTTGCAAAGGCAAATTCCAAGTGGATATTTCACAAGACCCATAGCAATGTATAGGTAATTATATATATGTGAAGAATGTCATTCATGTTTTTAATTTATCTCATGTAATATATTATGTAATGGGCTTACGGAGTGCTCTAGGAAATCTGATTTTTTAGCTATCAGTAATATAACTAACTTTTATTAGTTAATTCGTCTATGGGTGATTTCTTTAGAATTTTAAACAGTGGCAGATATTTCTTGTTATGACTGATGTTCATCATGACTTTTGTTCAGTAGCTGGATGTATTCCTCAGTGACCTGAATTATCCCTGCAAGAGCTCATCAGCAGCCAGCTGAGAGAGTTTTCATGTATTCATTTAGTAGAGTGAAATTTGCTCTTTCCCTTTCAGTAGCCAATAGAAGATTTTAAGTAATGAAAACATTTTGGGGCTCAGCTGGACACTATGTATTTTGGTATTTGTATTCTGTGCCCATAACTGAGCAATGATTTTTAGAGGCTTACTTACTATATATGCTAATTAGCTGCACCATACACACTAATTAGCCATACTAATACACCATACTAATTAGCCATGCAAATGCTATTGTATATGCTAATTAGCTGCACCATACACACAAAGCCATGCAAATGCTGGGATCCACAGTGGCTTGTGGGACAGGTTTGCCAAAATGGCAATATCACAGGTAAACTTTTACATTTTAACAACAAGCCCACTTTAACTGATGAATCTTCCATAAAAGCCTGTTTCCCAGTTTTGAGTTATGTGCTAATGGGATAGCTTCTAGTCAGTCTGATATGTTTAATGTGTGGAGGAAAAAACACCCATGTGTTTCCTCCTCTGCTGGGAAGATATAGTCCATATTGTACACCATAAAGCAATGCTCAGGATGTGAACATGCTCCAAACTTGAATAACCTTACTGTGCTCTACCACCACATTGGAATTATGGGTGGGACTCTTGTTGATGAAAGAAATGGAGGGATGGATTCCTATATGTTTTCAAAAATTTTCTACAACTTTTCTTGTTGTTGTCACGTTTCACAATACTGGAAATTACTCTGTCTGGGGAAAAAATATGCTTTTCTGAATAAACAGATTATGTTATATAGCATGAAAACTAAAAAAATAAAGTAGGCTCAGCACGCCTACACCCTGCCTGCCATCACCAAGCACTCAAACATGCCCAGGCTTTGGCTGGATAACATTTCAAGTGCTAGGCCCTCCAAGAGCAGATGGCCATTTTCTCTCTCTGGGGCCCTTTTTCTCCTTTTCCTGGATTTTTGTCCTTGAACATTTGCTCCCAGTCCAGGTAAACTCAATGCTAATTTTGCCACTGGCAGAATTAAACTCTAAATAGCCTCACATCCTAATTCAGCCTTTTTTCTCCTCTCTTTTCCAATCTTCCCTCAGTATCACATTTTCTTCCAAATGCATCCTTCCTTATCTCCAATGGCATTTATGCTGGCTGGTGGTGCCTGTCACTGGCCTGTAATGACCTGTGCTGTAGCACCATGCTGGAGAAGGGAAATGCACTGCCTCATGCACATCTGTCTTACAGGTACAGCAGCCCTGCAGACAGCACTGCCAGACCCATGGGAAGCTCTGTCCATGCTCGTTTGCTCAGCCCTGTTTCCTCAGTCAGTCCTGAGCACAGCCCCTGCTGCAGAGAGAACAAGCAGAGGCAGGGCACAGCAGAGCTTCTGTCATTGTCAGCTGCAGCACTGGCACAGGAAGAGCCAGCACAGCAATAGGTAAACTTTCTCTCTGTTAACAGCATACCCCGAAAGAAAAGGCAGACACAACTCCATGTTCTTCCAGGAAGCTCCTCCAAGCCAACCAGGAATGCCCAGCAAAATCAAAGACACCTGTATTCCATAATGGGCATCTTGTGTATAATTGCAACTGCAACTGTTGTTGCAGTTCATATGACAATTATTCTTACAGACCTAAAACCTGGCACCTTGTTACATATACAAATTGAGCTGTTGTTTACATCTGTGTGAGCTTTAATAATTTGTACACACAAAAACAAGTTTTCAGAAAAATCTTGCATTATGATAAAAATGCAGGTCAAAAGATCGAAATCTTTTCAAGCCAAGTTTTATTTTCTGGGGATCAAAATGTATAGGCTTTACTAGAGCTCTTTCTAAAATAAGCCTTATAAATTTCATGGGTGACTGCATTAGTAGAGCCTATAATCTGTTGGCAGTTATTACTTATAGACCTTTGTAATTTCAGTAATTTTATGTAGCAATAAATGGCTCATAGGCAGCTCCCTCTTCTTTGCCAAAATAATAATGCTGACTGTAAAATCAGGAGGAGAGGAGAGGAGAGGAGAGGAGAGGAGAGGAGAGGAGAGGAGAGGAGAGGAGAAAAGAAAAGAAAAAGAAAAGAGAAAAGAAAGAGAATGATACATGAGATTTTTTTTTTCAAAGTCTTTTTCTCATTCCTTTATATTAGTGCACTTGAGCTAGGTTTTGAAATTTTGCCTATGTTCATGATTTTTAATAAAAAAATTATTTTTTTCCAGGCAGGAAAACACGGTTTGCCTTGAGAACTGTGATCACATGGCTAAGTTGGTGATGTTGCTGAATATCACCTTGAATAGCAAGGCAGAGCTGATGTCTGTGAGTCAGCCAGTGCAGATGTACCTGCATTGCTGCACGTGCCCAAGGTGTCCCAGGAGAATCAGTGCTCATTCAGTCTGTGTGCCTGGATGCAAGGGTTCACCTGTGTGAGGAAAGCCCAATATTTCCAAGGCAGTTCTTGTTTAGCATGTCCAGGAGTCCCTGGGAGTCAGAGCATGGGGGGAGTGTGCCAGACACCATCCAGGGGCACCGGAGAGAGGAACAAGCCCAGACTACCTTAACTGTGAAAGAGTGACTCAGCTGTTTCTTCCAAGTTTTGAGTTTCAGCAGAATATTTTCCCACTATGCTAACAGCTTTTCCACCCACGTATTGTATATGTGGCTCTGTGCCACAGAGGTATTTTAGGATTACGAAGCCTAGTGTAAAATTATAAAGTTAAGTGTGAAAAAAAGGTGCCTTCTGGATCTTAAAATGTATAGATTGTGTGTAGAGTGTAGGGAGTAAGCATGCCTTTGAAAACCCCAGGACGTGCAGAAGGTACATTCCCATCTATCATTTATCTGGATTTTTTTACTCACTAGAACCTAGTCAATTATGTTTTCAGACAACCTGTATCAACAGAAATAGAATTACTGAAAAGTCACCCCAAAGTTATGGCATTGTTTTTATCATGGGGTATAGTCATTCACATACTTGGTATATACTAGTCTATTTTTGGTTCTGTAACTGTATGGCATTCCCAAACAGTCCTGCAGGGAAAACAAGAATGATACAAAAGGAATTAAGCCTAATAAAATAAAAAAGGTTTCTTAATCTGTCAAGTGTATTGCAATATTGAATGAATTACTGTACTCAGCTGAAGGTGAAATTGGATGGAGTGTGCTTGTAATATTATTCCAGCACATTGAACCATTACATGCAAATCCATCCAGTCTGCTCTGAGCAAGTAATTTGTCAGTTCTTGATGCAAGACTGTAACCCTTGCTGTCACTCTGTGCTGCTGCATGAATCAGGCTTGGGAGGACAGATTGAGGAGGAGTACAGTTGGAGGCTGGGGTTGTGCTTGGTCATTTATGTCTTCAAGCAACATAGCTGCGGAATCCAAAGTTTTGCTCTATTGTCACAATTTTTTTTTTCATGCCAGAAATGCTGATACAGCAGCAAAAGCCTCTATCAAGGGCCTCACCACATCATGGGACTGGAGAAGAAAAAGAACAGAAATCTAGGGAAGTCATGCTGGTGACCAGTAACCACCAGTCAGTGGCAGATCATGTTGTAAAGCAGGCAGGGTTATGGCTTCTTTTGGCTCTGTGTCACTTGAAGGAGCAGTAATTCATGTGTGATGTCTGCAGAACTCCTCAGTTTTCTATGGTGTTTGGATTTTGGGGTTTGGGATTGTGTTTTCTTTTGGTCCTTTATGAAGTTACTTCCAAAGAAAAGCTGTAATACAAAATGACAGCATATATTAAGCATAGAAGCATCACTGTCCTCTGGGAGTTGTTGGAAAAGAAAACGCAGAACCGCTGGCACCCCATCCAATGTCAGAAGTGCCCACCGGCATGTCAACGAATCTGAGATCATTGCTGGACAGATCTAAGAGAACCAAAAGGACAAGTGACTTTGTCCCTGACTAGAAGGAGGACACCAGCCAGGGAAAAAACTCACCGAGAAAATATATTTTCCCAATGCCGTGCACTGGATGCTGATCATATTTTTCCTGTGTCACAGGAGGGCAACTTGGTTTCATACAGAAGTGTTCAGAGGAAGGGGAACAGTCCTGCTCCACAGCCCAGGCTTGGCATAGTTTATCTCTCTAGGCTGAGTTTGGAGATTTGTGATGCTGAAATGAGTGAAGCTCAGTGGATGTGCCATGGGAACCACAGCAAGCAGGAGGTTTGCATGGATCTCCATAGGGTTGGAGCTGCCAAGTTTCATATGGTACTAAAAAAAAAACAAAACAGTGTCTCTGGAAAAAAAAATCTGTCTGTGTCTTGAGGCAACTGTAGGCACCTTAAGCCAGCACTTGATTCACTAGCAATAGTTACTTCAAGGCATTTCAGCTGGCAGACACTTGTCCCAGGCGCTCTAGGCCACAAGGGCTGTTTTCAGTTTAATCTACATTTAAAGTGGCACCTTATTGCAGATTGCTGAGTTCTGACATTCCTGACCTGTCATGGTAATAGGATTGTGCAGTCTTACTGGCTAAAGTTTTCCACTCCAAGTGCCGTAAGTCAGGTTCCTAAATCCAGATGTGGATTTCCTTAATGTGACTGACAAATCCCACATGAGACAGTGGGAATTGGCCGTGGTCTTGGACAGCAAGCCAGGCCATTAGGTGCATCAACCAGTTCTGGCTGCAGGCATGCAGCCTGTCAGATGTGGGCCATCATAGCAATGGCTTGAGCCCAGACTGCCAACAGGTATCCCCAAAGGTCAGAGAGGTTCAAATGCAGGGTTGTGCCCCAGTGTACCTATTTGTGAGGTGAAACTTCGTAGCACGGTGACTGTGTGAGCTGTGATGCAATGCTCAGGGTGGCTTTCAAAGGGCAGCTTTTAAAGCAGATGTTCCCCTTCCTGTCACGGCTGCTTTTTTATCCAGAATGACTACCAATGCTGATATGTAGGCAGGGGGCAAGGTTAATGCAAGTGGCAGTTTCTTCAGAAATTTGGAAATAGAGTGCATTCAAAATCTAGCAAGTGGCAGAGAGCAGCAGCATGCCTGTCTCTTTCATTGGCTTCCTGTCTGTGCTACTTCTCCACCCGTGATCTAACACTGCATATTTTTACTCTACTACCTTCTTCTGCTATTTCTATTTGTAGCGCCCTGCTAGACTTGTATCCAAGCCAATCCAAAATTATTCTGAAACTCCCTGTGCTAGCAGCAACATGAAAGCAGAACTCTGCAGTGGCTTCAGCAGCTATAGCAGGGTTTAACTAAAGTTAAGAGTGGTGTAAGTCACTTCAGCCTTTACACTGGAAATGGAAATAACATATGTCAAGGGAAACAGCTTGCAAAAATTGTGTTGTATTGCCTTTTTTCATGGGATTAACAACCAGCACTTGCAGCTGATGCACTTTTATTGCTTTGTTTTATATGGAAAATTTGTTTTCTTATTGTTGTTGTATTATTATTGCAAGATAACAGATAAGGCCATGAAAATACACTGTGCACAGATGAGGCAGAAGTTAGTACAGTGTAAAGGTTGTTCTGCTGAAGTATGAAAGTCAAGTAATTTTTTCTCCTACATTCTGTAAAGGGGAGGGAAAGAAATTTTGGAAGTGTACTGTCCCACCAAAAGACCAAAATATAGAAGAACCAAAACAAATTCCCATAGAACATGTCCATTCACTAGCCAAAAACCTATAAAGCTTCAGTGAACCACATCCTTTCATCCAAAGAGCATAGGTGAAAGACAAGCCCCTGGTGCTAATAGTGCCAGCCAGGCACCCCAGTCCCCCGAGCTGTAACAGTGGTGCTGACTTACTGCAAGTCAGGGTGTGGAAGGCTCAGTGTCCAAAGAGGAGGTGCCACTGTCTCTAGTCTCAAGAGCCAGACCCTGGTGCCAAAAGCAGCACTGTTGTGCCAAAGCTTCCTAGCCCATGGCCAGGGAGGAGACAGCAGGCCAGGCTGCTGGGATGGGCTGAAGGGATGGTGGTCCAGATGAGTGTATGCTGCCAAGAAATGGAGCTGCAGTGCTATACAGTGACATAGCACTTTCTCCCTCTCGTTGTCCCTGTTCAAGTAAGGGCTACTTTCAGACCTAACCTAGACATTTGAGACACCTCATTCCCAAACAGACACCTTGTTTGGTGTCTGAGGGCAGACTGAAAATACAGTGTTTCTGAATTCTACTCTCCCATCCCTGCCATTCCATCAGAGCACAGAAACCTCCCTCAGGACTTAGTGCGTGAGTCCTGTAAACACTCTGATGGCATGCATGTCCCCGAGGACAGTGCTCTTGGAGATAAGAGTATTCCTTCCTTGTGGTTGATGTCTAAGTCTCTGTCTTTTGTTTTAGAGCATTCGCTGAGGAAGTTCAAGACCTGAGTTCAATGCCTTCCTCAATCTGAGAGTGTTTGTCTCACTTCCCATGAGACTGTCTAACTGCCAGCTGATCAGCTATTCTGAGTGAAGGTCTTCAGAGTGAAACCATGCCCTCCACTGATGGATGGTTGCTCTCCCTGTCCCACTGTTGGTGGGCAGCTTCTGTTTGAGAGTGAAGGGATTAGAGCTCTGTGGTTTGAGGAGCCTCAGGCTGCATTTGGTGTTCTTGGAGCTGGTTTACAAGACCCCATCCCTCAGGGCATTCAGAGAAGAGGCACCTCATCTCTGGATGCCCGTGGAGGATAGTGTAAGGTGCATCTCCTCGGAATGCTGCTGTGGCCAGGGGAAGCATAAAACTTGAATGTGAGCCAAGGAGAGACCACAGAGTACAGGCACATGACAGTAAGACCTCTGTGACTCTGGACTTCAATGCCTGAGTACTGTTAAGTCTAGCTTAATGCACTTGAGTCTATTGGTGGTAACTCCTTAAACCTAGCCTACATTTGGCTGTTTCATGTGGACAGATCCAGGCAGATCAGTCAGGGACTTTACTGCCACTTTGATAAACATTTCCAAGGCTTATTAAATATATTCTGTGACGTTCTTTGTGGAGATGGTAATTTGACAGTCATCATGTGAGAAACCAAGAGTTTGCCATCTGGCCTGGCAAGACTTTTCTTCTTCTTACTATTAATTAAACTGAGGTTGTTGCAAAATTTTATTGTGATGGTTTTGATTTGTCCTGTGATAACGCTGGGGCTAATATTGAGGTATGCAAACCACCTTCCATGCTGGTGAGCTTAATGGGAGGTGCAGCTGAGCGGCACCTCTTTGGATTCTGGTGTCAGCTCTAATAACAAAGTTTCAGGGCCAAATCCTGCTAACCCTATTCAAGCATCTTACCCTGGAGTGAGTTCTTCTGGTTCATAGGGGATAGTTTCACAAGGAGAAAGATGTAGCTAGGGGAGAGGAAGGGGGCAGTTTCTTGGCCACAACAGTGTCATATAACATGCCCTTGCAGGAAATCTTACTGACCACAGCTTTGCCCTGCTCAGTGAGGCTGTGATCGTTCATGGGAAAGTAGATGGGCAGTAACAGGTTCTTAGAGCACAATGAGAAAAGAAAGGAGGCAAAGGCAATAGGACTAAAGCTGAAATAATCTGTAAAAAACAGCTGCTGATGACAGCTGAGGTGAGAAAGAGGAAATGAAGCTTTTCTGGTGATGTGACAGAAGGTGGCTGTAGCCTTTATGGGATGGACAGGTGCAGTATTTGGCAGCTTGGAAACCTATTTCCAATCCATGCACAGACCCAGTTCAGGGCCCTTGAGTGTCAGAAGTTCTCATCCATCCTTCTATGGTCTCCAAGCTGTGACTTGGCAAATATGCTGATACTGATATGTTTGAGGAAGCTGGCTGGGTATGAAGATGGTGAGTAGCCTGAGTAGTCTTCTCCCAACACTAACTCCAGATATAATTCCCTTCTCTGTCAGAGACTTGAGTGTTTCATGGCTCAAAAGTAACTACTTCACAAGTATTTTAATAAAATTTATTTTTATGCAAATCCCTCAAAGTCTGAGGGACTGGAGACAGTATCAGTTTGTGATGAACAACCAAGAGATGTAAATAATTCTTGGGTCAGAGTGAACTCTCATTTGAAGCAGCCAAGATGGCAAAGATGTTAATGAATCAGCAATTTTACAGATCTCTACTCATTCAGAGAGTAATGTGTGTAAAGAGATGAAAAAACAGCACTGGGTCACAGAGCTTTCCAGATCCTTTCTGTTTGTTTTTTACTGCTGAGGGGGACCTCCACAGAGGAGAGGGCTAAAGTTCTGGGCACAGAGCTAGGCCTAGGGATGTCATCCCACACCCTCTGCTGCAACTGTGTGAGAGCCAAGGAGCAGGGTGATGGTGAGACACTGTTCCCTGTTCACCAATATCACTGCCAGGTGTGCTCCTCAGTGAAGGACACAGCTACCAACAAACCCAGTGTTTGATAAAGGGAGGGAAAGGGAGAGGGAAGGGAAGGGAAGGGAGAGGGAAGGGAAGGGAAGGGAAGGGAAGGGAAGGGATGATCTGTGGCACCATTGCTCTTCTGCAGGTGCAGAACAACTCCTGGATATTTGGGTGGTGTGCCCCACTAGGCAGCTGCTCTTGGCGGCTGATGGATTCAGTGAAGTGAGGAAGAATGATGAAGAAAGCTGTGCCAACATGATCCTTCTCTTTGATGCCTGCATTGGACTTGTGCCCATGAGTCTGGGACCTCAGCAATGCATTTCCTTACTGTAGTCCCACATTATGGTCCTGTTGTCTGCTTGTAGGATTGTCTGTCCTTCCCTGCTGTGGGAGGGAAATAGGGCCAGCAGTGAAGGCCAGCACATGGCAAACCTTCTGTGGCACCAGTGTGTTTGTGCAGAGGAACTGCTGAGGCAGGGAAGTGGAGGAAAATTAACTCTGCCATACCTGCAAAAGCAAGACTCACAGAATTTCAGCCATAGGACCAGTGTCTTTTTTGCAAGGAGCAATTGGAGTAGATATCAGAGGGGATGTAAAGGAACATGTGAAACATAAGGATTTATTGTCAACAAATGAGATGCTTCAAATTCATTGCAAAGGTGGAAAGCTTTCTAAAGAACTTGGGGAAATTAAATGGCATAAATTGGATTAATTTGATGGTGAAGTCAGAGCAGCCACCTTTCCAGAGAAGAGAAGAGTGCTCAGAGAATATTTTCACAGGATGTAGAGCATAGGGAGTGAGCACAATCACAGAGTAAAAAATTGCTCACCTGTCAAAGATGAGTGATTGTATCACAGACAAGAAAATTGAATCAGTCTGGTCACAATGCTTTTTGTCTTAGAAGACACTGATGGGTGAAGACTCACTGTAGGCAAACTTTCTTTTTTGTACTGTTTTGACGTGAAGTAACTACTATTATCCTAATTTTACGACTGGAGACAGACAACTTATGTGACATGCTCAAGATCACATGAGCAGTCTGTCAGAGTGAGAAACTGCACCTGGATCTCTCACTTGTGAGGCTGCTGTTCTTAGGCCTTTGTCCTTCTGACTTCAAGCAAAGATTGACTTTGTGTCCAGATTGACTTTGTCTGTGTTCTTCCTATGCCTACAAATGCTAAGTTTTTTTAACAAATCAACAAAACAAAAAAAGTCACTCCTCCAAATTGTACATCCAATCATCCAAATGCTGTGGCATAATGTACCTTAGAGGAGTCTGCAATTAGTACAGGTAATTACCCCATGCTGCAAAATCTGTTAGACATCACCAGTTAAGAATCTAGATGAACCTTTCATGTTGTTAACCAAGTACCTGATGTTTTATTTTACAAAATGGATTTGGGTGATATCTGCAGGATAAATTAACTTAAATCAAGATGAATTCTACAAACTTCTTGGTGCTATTATCATGTTTTGGCCACTGCTGGAGGTTTCATACCAGTAGAGACAAGTCAGGGAAATAATTAGGTAGGAAAAGTAGTCATCAGCTTTGCAGAGGAGTTCCTTGTGGTTGTCAGAGTTTGCCTCCTTCATTCAAAAAGTTTAACATAAAAGCTGCCAAAGGAGTGGATAGCCATAGCTTATTGGGACATTTGCAGATCTGTAGGCATGTTCTTGATCTTTAGCTTCACTGAAGATCTGCAGAATGGGACATTCCAAAGGAGCATTTACCATGGATCCTAAGGCACAAGATACCTGGGGCATGTCCAGCAGTCCCACTGAAAGCACGTCAACTACTGAAACCCCAGCTCTCAGTGAAAGAACCTGTCCTTTTGATTCCAGTTCCCAAACCAATTACTGACTTCTGCTGCTCCAGATTTGTGCTGTGGGCTGCTGCTTTTAACCTGGCAGTGTTGCCAGAGGCACTGTGCACCTGGCCTTTCGTGACACCAAGGGAACAGCCATTAATTGAAATTCATCAAGCAAACTGCCACTTCTGCTTGCTGGTGGCTGTTTTCAGCTCTGCAGCTCTGAAGCAAAGCTGACAATTTCTGCTGGTTTCTCAGATCTCCTGTGGAGTTTTTTTAATTAATATTTGTGAGGTACTTAGGTGTTTTCAGGTTTATGGTGATCCCAATAAGTATTATTACTGTTGTATTATTAAGACTAATAATACTGCTAATAACCTTAGTGAGCCTGGCAAAATTCAATTGGACTAAAATCCTTGCCACAGATGAAAAAAACTAACTCCAGGGATGTGAGGGGGTACGTGACTCAGTTACCAGTAACTTCTGTTTACAAGGGGTAGGAAGAGCATATTTGCTCAAATGAAAAAGGTCAAGGCAGAGGCCCATTTGCTGTTTGTTAATAAGTAATCTAAAGTACAGCACAGCTTTACTGTAACAAATCAGCCTGGCTTAGCTTTTCTTCCATCACCTTTATTTCCAGTTCTGGACTAAAATACCAGTTAAAAATGATCCACATTCTCATAGATTATTTTCAACATCTCCAAATCTATTGAGAGGGTTTGTAACCAGGGACAACAGCAACAACAATAACAACAAAATCTTTTCCATATATCTTCCAGTGTTTGTCTCAGGACACTGTAGGCGATCAAGGTTGAAATATCAGATAGGGCATTATTTATCTCCTGGGAAATTCTCCTTTAGGCTCAGACCTGTGCATCTTCACTATGGAATTGTGCCAGTCAAGAGCTGTGGTGCAGCTGGCCTGCTTACAGACACCCCACTAAGTTACTAATGTAATTTTAAAAAACACCTACGTCACCTCTGGAGCTGGCTCACAGTCAACAGTTAAAATTCAAACATGGGTGCTCCAGCACATCCTTCTTCCAAGTGACTGAGCATAAGTGCACTTTATGCATTGTGACCCGTGTTCTGTCATTGTCTTTTGCAAAAAAAAACCCCAAAAAGTAATTTTCTGAGAAACACTCGCCTTTAGATACCAAACAGTATACTGGAAAATAGATGGAGTGTGTCCTTTGTGGTTCATCTACTGGTTGTAGGTAGGATTCCCTAGAAAAGGTTTTGCCATTAGAGCCACTGATCATAAAAGTAATACTCGTGACACCTGCCAGCTAACCACAGCTGCTCAGCTTAGTGCTCCTGTCCTTCAAGTGGCCTGAGGCACATCTCTGGTCCTCAGAACAGGCACACACACAGAGGATCACCTTTGGACACAGAAATCCTGCAGACTGCAGGTTACAATTCCTATCTCCCTGAAATGCAGTTTGGAAAGGCAATGATCCTTTAACAGATCAACAGCCCCTGCTCCAGCAGTCCCAACTGCCTGTTAACCCTGGGGGAGGGAGAGACGTTGGTGAGGAAAGGTGGTCTCTGCAGGGCAGGTCCTGTTTGGCTGTGAAGTCAGAGCATCTTTCAAGAGCCAGACTTTTAACAGAATCTTCTTGAGCTCTGTAGTCATAGAGGCAGCAGGGCCTGCCTCCATCCAAGCCTTGGCCAGACAAGCAGGAGAGGAAGGAACATCTTTGTACCAAGCTCCCCATCTTCACCAAGCAGAAGACAGTGAGGCTGAGCAGCAGATTCTGATGTAAGGAACAGTAGAGTATACTGGGAAGAATGTATGTGGGATGGGTTGTAGGGTCTTTGTAGTGCGAGGAAAAGAAGATTCATGCAACTGAGTGCTCACACACATCAGGAGGCAGCACCAGTGGCTCTTTGCTGCCAGGAAAGGGATATTTTGGGTGCCACAGGGCCCTCATGTTTGCCTTACTGTGTTCTGTGGGATTGGGAAGGAGGGGAGTGGAGGACACACAGTGTCCTGGGGAAGCAGGCATCGTTGGTGCTGCCTGGTGTGTCTGTGCCTGTGTGATGGGTTCCAGGTTGGTGGCTGGCAAGCAGTACAGCTCACAGGTCCTTGAGCTGACCTGTGTGTGCAGGATGCTCATCCCAGAAAACCTGGTGTCAAAAACAGGGAGTTAAGTGAAATTGATGTTCACTTTTATGAAGTCTGGCTGAGCTGGGGATTTTGGCAAATATCTTGTAGCTTAAAGCAAGGCTAGAAGGATGGCAACAAAAAGTCCAGATCCTGTGCCTCCATGCTGCTCTGGAGGAGCATGTGGCCATGCTGTACATCACATGTCATGGTAGGGAGAGCAGTAAGTGTTACTGCATGGCAGACTTTGCAGAATTGGGATACCACATGAAAATTCACCTTACACATGAGATACACATTTGCTGCAACAGTATACACCCAGGGTGATAGCTTTTTCTGCTCCTTTCCCCGGGTTGTGTGCTGTTTCCTCATGTTATACAGGAATCTTTAACAACACTGATTCAGTGCACTCTTTCTAAAAACCAGGTGCTGATTTAATCCTTCCCCTTACAGCACTGGAAAAACTGGGTACCAGGATGTACTACCTGAAGCAGTGGGCTTTGCTAGAAAATGTTAAGTATTCCCTGAACCTAAGCCTAAGTCATCACTACCATGTCACCCCTCAGTGGCATCATGGCAGTGAGCTTCTGCACTGCTCACAAATGTGAGGCTTTCAATGAAAAGCCAACAGCACTGCAGGGATACACACTTTGTTCTAAATGGTAGCCAGGATGCCTGGGAAAAAATGCAGGTGGTTTCAGACGATCATAAGTAGCCTATTATCACAGAGGAGGGAGGAAGAAACCCTGGGAATTTTCCCCATGACCATCTGTTAATTTTCCCCTGGGGTGTTACTGATTTGCCCTGCACACAGGGCTGTGAATCAGAGCCCTGCACTGCCATTGCTGGGCCAGGTGAGCTTCACTGCACTGCGGGAGCAGCACAGGGCCCTGCTTCCTCAGCTCCTGTGCTGGAGCTTCGTGCTCCCTGGCAGTCATCAGTCCTTTTCCAACCCCTGCAGTATCCATAGCCCTCTGTAGCTAATGGTGCTCTTGGACCCACCAGTGACTGTGTTCTGCTTCTGCCTTGTGCTGGAGGAGCCCAATTTCCATGGTGATATGGAGCTCAGTCAGTGCTGCTCCAGCTGGGGAGTCACTAATATTGCCTGTGATGGCAAAGGCAGTGAAGTCCAGAGATGAGTTGTGGCATTAGCCATAAAGTCATGGTGGAGCTGGCTTTGGTTGAAATGCACAGTTCACAAGCCCATTCCCAGCTTTCTCTTCCTTTTTTTTTTCATTCTTCTGAGGTATCAAAAAGAGGTTTTGCCTCCAGATCATGGCATGAAAGCAATGTGAATAGCTTTGCTTTTTATCATGTCATCTCAGATGGAAGCCTGAGAGCATTTATGAGAAGCAACTTGGCCTGTGGCTCTGTCCTGGTATTTTTGGTGTGTGTACTGGGTGTGCTGAGTGGTTTCCAAAGGAACGTCCTTGGCACTGTAGTAGATAGGGAAATTCACTGTGGAAGAGTTCTCGAATAAGTGAAACTTAGAAACAACCTCTGCTTTGCATTTATAAGCAAGATACAGCATTTTTCAGAGAACTTTTGTGTATTTGGTCCAGGGCAGAATTATCAATTTTTACCAGCACAAATATAATTTTAGCATTTTTCAGAGAACTTTTGTGTATTTGGTCCAGGGCAGAATTATCAATTTCTACCAGCACAAATATAATTTTTGTAGTAAAAAATGGAAACCAACCAGAGCAAGCCAGCACAAATATAATTTTTGTATTTGTCCTGGTTTAGGGTAAGTTTGGGAGATATCATATAGTCAACCCAGGACAGTAGTAAAAAATGGAAACCAACCAGACCAAACTGCACACTGTAATGAATTTGGTCCAGATGGAAGTTGGATGTTTCCTCACAGAAATGCAATAATTTGTGCATTTTTATGGTAAAATAATTCTTCTATGAGCAATGCAAACAGACACAGAAATAATTTTGCTATTTAAAGATATAAATGCAATTTCCCCCCATTTTTAGAAGAAACAAAGCTGTTTGCTCTCCCCTCTCCACAATGGTCCTGAATGAGACAAATGCCCAATTTATCATTAGGGAGAGGGCATTATCAGGGAGGAAGCTGATGTACAGTTTGGGTAGGGGAGGACTTTGTTTCCCTGTAGCAATAGCAGCAGTAGAGATTTTCCCAATGGCTTTCTCACCTAGCACATGTTAATTCATGACACACCTCACATCCAACACCAGGACCTGAGTGCCCAGGCTGAGCGTGGCTATACCCATTTGCAGATGCAATTGCAAGTTTTTTGAGTTATATCATACTTTGATGTCTCAGTATTAAGCTCTGTGTTTCTTGTTTCTAGTGCCCAGCTCCCAGTTTTAGAGCCAGCAATCCCTGCAGCATGCCTGAGGCAAGCATGGCATTTCCACACAAGGAGCAAAACATTCAGGGTGGTGACCAGAGAGATCAACAGGAAATTTTAAGGTTTAAATGCTACTGCTGCAGTGATCCAGACTTCTGGAAGCAGCCTTCTGTCACAGCACAAATATCTAATCTGAAATGTGGATTACCAGCAGCCAGGAAGTGACAAACAGGGTCACTGTTCTCCAGAGGCTGTTTGTTCTCAGCTGCCACCTCCAGCAGAGCGCGGAAGCCACAAGGCTGGAGCTGAACATTCCGGGCAGCGCTCTGCTGAGGAGCTGCAGCCTCACTGCACCAGGGGCCAGGGGAGCGTGGCTCTCCTGCCTGCTGCTCCAGCATTTGTGAGGGAGCTTGAGATTCTGGACTCTGCTCCCAGGAGTGTTTGTGCATTTTACATGAAACAGTCACCAGGTAACATATAATCCCTGATCAGAGCCCGCAGGGGATTGAAGCAAAGCGACGCCTACTTTCCTGATCCTGATCAGGCATAGGTGTGAACTGGGCTGAGCTGCTTGGCCTTGTCAGGACTAGGGCAGTTCTGGGCATGCATGAAGGTGCAAATGTAGATCTTCTGAGCTTGAAAGTATTAAAGGAAATTGGAGACTGAAGGGGCTAGATAGTGGGAAAGACCTAGGAGCTGCAGGGGGATGTATTCAGTGTTTCAATCCAAAGTGCAGATTTCAGGTAAAACATCAGGTGCTCCAGCAACAAATTCCTCTTACAGGGAAACCATTGTTCTCACAGATTCCTGAAGTGGAAACTCATTTACATAACCATCTTTCTTACATGCTTTTTTAAAAAAGCCCCATCCTAGCCACAGCATTTGCTCAGATTTTTTTACCCTGGGCTGCATGTGCTGAGCTGCACAATGGTGGCTGCCAGCTTGTTATTCTTACCAAGCATGACGACTGCTGTAGTGAAATCAAGAGCAACCTGCTCTAATGTAAACTGATTTCACATTGCTCCTGGCAGTCCCAGCTACCTAGTTACCTAGCTACCTAACATCTCTTTTTTTTGGCCAGTCTTTTTTCCCACGAAAGACACACCCTGTACTTTCTTATAAGGGTGTTTTATCACATTGGCTGTTGCACTAGTGTCTGTGACCAGCAGATGTGCTTGTCTGGTATTATCCCTCGTGCATTCCAAAGCCACTTGGACCCTCCAGCAAATAAAGATTCCAGCTGGCTGTCCACTGCAGGGATAAGGTCTGTGGTGCCTCTGATGATTGCACCCAAGCACACCCCCCTGCAGAGCACCACAGATGTGTCTGGCTCTTGATGTGGCTGCTGCATCTCTGATGCCCCACTGCGTGTTTGGAGTGCTGCAGGGCTGGGTGCCTGCAGGCACAGAGAAGCTTCTTCAGAATGACACTTGTGCCTGAACACATGCAGATACCCAGGGGGAGCAGCTGTGTGGGTGAGGGAGTGGGGGACGGGGGGAGTGGATTTGAGCCAGAAGGGTCATGGCAGAAGCAGTCCAATTTGCTGATCATTGTTGCCAGGTCAGTATGAGAGATGTGATATAATTTACTCTCCATACATAAATACCACAGCAGCATTGTAATGAGGTGTTTTCTAGGAGCACTTGTCCAGGCTGGTAGTGTTATGTTAAGGCTGGAGAAGTGTCTCCAAGCAAGCTCCTTGGCTAAACTTTGATAAGTGTGGTGTCACCCAAGATCTGACTATGATTTGTTTGGATAAGAGGTTTTGCTTGTTAGTTTCTGAACATACTTTCAAATAGGTTTGGGGTTTTACTTCTATTTTTTTTTCCTTTTTGGCCCGGGTTTTGTGTTGATGTCACAAAACCCAGCTAATGCAGAGATCTGCATTTATTATTTTTAACGCTCAAATCTGGTGCCTTTTCTGAGATTCGTTGTTGTTCTGACACAGTAAGCTTACAGAAGGGCCGAGGGCTGGGCCTTTGGGGCTGGGGGGCATTGGGTCTGTGACTCGCAGGAGTGACCCGTGTCTGTCCAGAGACAGCAGGTCTGTCTGTCTGTCCTGCACATCTCAATGTCCTGGCCCACTCTCGGGTGAC
Organism: Pyrgilauda ruficollis; assembly: GCF_017590135.1. Lineage (NCBI taxonomy): Eukaryota > Metazoa > Chordata > Aves > Passeriformes > Passeridae > Pyrgilauda > Pyrgilauda ruficollis. The sequence continues at coordinate 967,705 of NW_024510766.1, forward strand.
ACGCTGGCGGTGCAGGCAGTGCTGTTTGGAGGCATGGTCTCCCGTGCCTCAGCGTTTGCAGCACAGTTCTGCTGACACTCAGCAACCAGCTTTGCTTGTGGTTTTGTCATGGCAGCAGCTGTTTTCCTGAACTTCAGGCAACCTGGGCTGCTGGACAAATGGCTGCACACAATGCAAGCCCGGCGTGTTGGCTGGGATGCAGCTGGACACAGGTACCCACCAGGAGGAGTGTGTGAGAGAGTGTGAGTGTGTGTGTGTGTGTGTGTGAGTGTGTGTGAGAGAGTGTGAGGATATGTGTGTGTGAGAGAGAGGGTGAGTGTGAGTGTGTGTGTGTGAGTGTGAGAGTGTGTGTGTGAGAGTGTGAGTGTGTGCATGTGTGAGAGAGTGTGAGAGTGTGAGGGTGTGTGTGTGTGAGAGAGAGAGTGTGAGTGTGTGTATGAGAGAGAGTGTGAGTGTGAGTGTGAGTATGTGTGTGCAAATGTGAGCGTGTGTGCTTGTTGTGTGTGTGCTTGTGTCTGTGTGTGCATATGAGTGTGTGCCCGTGTGAGTGTGTGTGTGCCCCCATGTGAGTGTGTGTTTGTGCCCATGTGAGTGTGTGTGTGCCCCCATGTGAGTGTGTGTTTGTGCCCATGTGAGTGTGTGTGCCCCCATGTGAGTGTGTGTGTGTTTGTGCCTGTGTGAGTGTGCCCATGTGTGTGTGCTCGTGTGTGTGTGTGTGTGTGTGTGTGTCTGTGTGCCCGTGTGTGTGTGTATGCCTGTGTGAGTGTGCCCGTGTGTGCCCGTGTGTGCCCCCATGTGAGTGTGTGTGTGCCCCCGTGTGAGTGTGCAGAGCTGCCCTGTGTGAGTGTGTGCAGAGCTGCCCTGTGCGCTGCTGGCTGTGTCTGCTCTGTGCAGTGTCCCAGCTGCAGGCTGTCCCCGCACCCCCAGAGCTCGGGCTGCTGCCCAGCCCAGTGCAGGCACAGCCTGGCAGGGCAGATGGGCTCTGGGGTCCCCGCAGGCTAACCATGGGCTGAGCAAATCCTGGACCCAATCCAGAGGTTGGGTTTGGAGGCACCATGGCAGGTGTTGCTTTCAGGTGACAACGATGTTTTCATTAGAAAGCCTCTCAACTTGTTGAGTTGCCACCACAAGAATGTGTGAGAGCTGCATATATCCAAAACAAAGCTGAGAAATAGTCTTTCTCCTGCTAGCTCTGAATTGAGGAGGTTTTTGCAAATTTGACTCCTATGTGGAGGCAGGACCTATTTTCTGCTTAGTTTTAAGATCTGAGGAAGAAAGTTAGTATCTTTGATCCTTAAAAACAAAATCTCTGAAGTGAAGTCTCTTGACTGCTTGAACTTGTGATGCATACTCAGAATTAATTCATATTATGAATAAATAATTGGCAGGTAACCACAATAGTGGTAACAACTTGCATTCTTTCTGGGGAATCATTAACTCCAGATGAATATCCCTGGTTAACAGCTAAAACCAGTTAAAAACAAACAAAAGAGCCCAAAAAAACAGACACAAAAGAATATTGGTTGGATGGGACATCTGGAGGGCTGTACACCAACCTCCTCTAAGCAGGGCTAACCTCAGCATTAGCTTAGGCTGCTCAGGGCTTTGTCCATTACATTTGGAAATCTCCAAGGATGGGGATTTCACAAACCTCTCTGGGCACCTGCTCAAGTTCAACTGCTCTTATTTTGAAATATTTCTGCTACGATGTTGATTGCAATTTCTTCTGCTCTTGTGCTGTTCAGCTCTGCAAAGAGCCTGTCCCATGCAGGCCAGGGTGGCACTGCCCATCAGCACTGCAAAGTCCTGCTGCTGACTGTCACACAGGTTTATTCTGTGTCAGGTGCAGACTTGACATTTGTCCTTGTGAATTTCAACAGATTTCTTTCATGCTTGTCTTTCAGGTTGTGGAAGACCCCCTGAATGGCTGCCTTTCCTCCAGCATAATGACACAGAACCTCAATGCAGTGTCCTGCACACACTTGCTGAGGAACCATTATTTTCTGTCATCCAGGCTGCTGGTGAGGTCTGGCCCTAGTGTTGTCACTTGAAGAATGCCATCTGTTAATACCAGTTAAATGTCTAGTTTTTGACCATTATTATCCTTCAAGCCTTACAGCATAGCTGTGAGCTTTTTTCAGCCAGGTTGTGGTGCATCCATTCAGACAAGGCCATCCTAGATTGTCCCATATGGAAGACAATGCCAAAGACCAAGCTAAAACAAAATAAGAGACATCCACTGCTTCCCCCACCTTGTCCATTGAGCACATCATTCCAGTACAGGTGACAACCACACCAGTCAGGTACAATTTGTCTCTGTTAGATACATACTCCTGGTACTAGCTACCTTCTTGTGTCTGGACATGGCTCCTTTATGGATTTGCTCCATAACATTCCCAGGAAAAATGTATGGATATCTTATGTAAGACATCTTCATCTTTGCTTTGGCTAATCCCTTTCAGGACAAGCAGGTTGATTACATGTGTTGAATTCGTGAGACCTTCAGCAAGAGCCTCTGCTGTTGGTTGAGGAAATTTTTGTTAGGGAGTGGCTGAGCAGGTCAAAGCCAGAAACAGCCTAAGCAGGACACTTCTATTTCCCCTCCACTGGGACTCCCTTTCTTCCCAGCCCCACCACCAGTGACAATCTTCCTGCCATTGTTGCTGTGCTCTTTGAGTTACTTCAGAGCAGGAGTCCTACAAGGAAGAGAAGGGAAGAGCAGGGGAATGAGGCTACCAGGCCACTGGACAGCACAGTGTGGTGGTGCCAGGTCCTGGCTCTGGCTAAGACTCAAATACTTGGAGTAAAAGGAAAAAATAAACAGGAAGACAGGGTAAGGTGTTAGGGATAGGCATGGTCCTTTCTAGAGAGCATGAGTAGTTCAGTCAACAGGGAGGGCCAGGCATTTGCCAAAAACCACGTTTGAGCAATGGCCTATAGTGGTTTGAATTCAGAGACAATGGCTGAGTTTCACTAGTTATAACTTTGGTTCACGGCTATCTGAACAGGACTGAGGTCAGTGGCACTGCTGCGGAAGGTAAGAAAAAGAATGGCTGAAAAGCCACCAGGTGTGACTGTGGAGCCCAAGCAGGACAAACACTACTGTGCCAAGCTGGCTTCAGGCTTGTTCCTGCCACAGGGGCCCGGCTGCAGCCACAGCACCTGCTCCCAGCCAAGGCAGGGCTGTGACAGCCCCTCTGCTGTGGAAAACAAAACTCCTGGGCACACTGCTCAGTACAGCCATGGGCCGGCCTCACCGCTGGGGATCCGTGGGGCCTCCACAGCCAGAAAGGCTCAGCAGAGCAGGCACGTTCTTTGTGACTGAGACTGGACCATGGAATTGAGGAACTTGCACCTGAGGAAAGAGCAGCCCAGCAGAGGCTGGCAGGGACTCTGCAGGAGCACTCAGGCAGGCAGCATCGGGCATGTCTTGCTGATTGGAAGAAACAGACATAATTCTGTCATCATTTGTTGTATCTGTGCTAATGTGATGGTAATTCTGTGATGGATTTACACCTGTAATCTCCTTACCAGCACATTAGAAGACTTCTACGAGTGATGCACAGAAAAGCAAAAAGGATGTTAGTGCAGTGACAGTGCTGCTTGCAGCCATGTGCATTGCTAATGAAGGAGACACAGCTTAAACTCCTCTGCACGGTGGGCTGAGCACTGCAGGGTCCCAAGGGCAGTGTGAGCACCTGCACGCTGCCGTCCTCCTGCTTTAGTGAAACCTGACTTGCTGGGTCACCCTCCTGCAGTGACACAATATCATTTAGCGTTGTTTGCTTATTACAGAGATACGATCAAAAGGTGTGGCGCCCTGATTGGAGTCTAGCAAGAAAGTAACACTCTTATTCACCCACCCACCCACCCACCCACCCACCTTTGGCAGATGGTCTGAGGGTCTCTCCTTTGCTTCATGACAGAAAGTGGTTGATTCATCCCCACCCAGCAGTAATTATGTGTTGCTGCCTACTGGAAGTTCCCATGTTGGCATCAGAGTGGTAAGCCTAGAACTCACTGCTAACATTAATTGCAAAGTAAAAGCATGATTTCTTGATGTCTGTTTTATATTCAGTTACTTAATACTCAGTATAATTTCCTTGTGATTTTTAAAATAATCATAAAAATGTTCCTAATTGCTGTTACCCTGTCACACTTCTATTTCCCAGCAGCTGTTTGCATGCAGCCTTCCCATTAAGCTAGAAAGCTGCTCTGGTGGCAAAAAAATTTATAGCATTTTCTGTTTTTCCTTTCCTTTTTGAAGAGTCTCCTTTTAAATTCTAGAGCCTCCTGTGTAACACAGCTCCTACTGTAGGGGCTTTGCCATCCTGAAAGCTTATAATTTCATCTCCTTGTCTTTGGGACAAAATTTTTCCCTTGTCAGTACAGTTCCTATTGAACCAGTCTGGCTTGGCAGGTCTCCACTCCTTCTTTGTTTAAGGTTATTTATTTTTATATCAAAAAGGTAATAAAATTGACAAAATATGTTTATTCATATTCTAACTGTACAGTTTACACACAAGCAAAACAAAACATCCAACACACTTCCTTTTACTTAGGGCATCAGTGCTGAGCCATTACAGTACCAGCAACGGGCAACCTTTCCTCCCTTCACCTTTTGAAACCTCTTTGGCACCAGTGTCCCACACCAAGCTCTGGTTGCTCAGTATCTTCCACCATTCCAGGGGGTTGTTAGTATGAAGTGGCAAATTTTTACCAGAAGCAAGGCCAAGCATGCAGGGAGGGCCCCAGCCCCAGGAGGGGCAAGGCAAGGGGCCCTGGTGCACCTTCAGACACTCAGCTGGGTGCTCCACCACAGCTCAGTCTGCAGGAAGGCTCATGGGAGCCCTCTGGGTGGGCTCAGGTTCTGTGAGCCCATCCCCACAGGGGGGATGTTCCCAAACACTTCATCAGGACCAGGGGCAGCCTCCTCTTGCCCTGGTTCTGAGGGTCAGAGCTTTGGTGCTGAGAGCTGTGATGGGCGACCTGCTCCACAGTGTGAATGCTTACCCCAGTCCTTACCCAGGAACTGGGCTCACATTTAGGGATCAGATATAGAATCCAAACGAGCTTGTAAACACACCATGGAACAGCAGCAGCAATCTCTTTAGCAAGATCTGGTTTTATATGTTCATCAGTGAGTCGGGATCAGAGTGAGTGTAGGTCCTAGGGGACGGCTGACTGTAGTTACCATGGCAGAAAGGTGTGTGGGAGGATGGAGTATCATTACAAAAGAGAAGATGCACTAACATCTTCACTGTTTCTAGGAAGGCTCATGGGAACCCTCTGGGTGGGCTCAGGTTCTGTGAGCCCATCCCCACAGGGGGGATGTTCCCAAACACTTCATCAGGACCAGGGGCAGCCTCCTCTTGCCCTGGTTCTGAGGGTCAGAGCTTTGGTGCTGAGAGCTGTGATGGGCGACCTGCTCCACAGTGTGAATGCTTACCCCAGTCCTTACCCAGGAACTGGGCTCACATTTAGGGATCAGCTATAGAATCCAAACGAGCTTGTAAACACACCATGGAACGGCAGCAGCAATCTCTTTAGCAATATCTGGTTTTATGTATGTTCATCAGTGAGTCAGGATCAGAGTGAGTGTAGGTCCTAGGGGACGGCTGACTGTAGTTACCATGGCAGAAAGGTGTGTGGGAGGATGGAGTATCATTACAAAAGAGAAGATGCACTAACATCTTCACTGTTTCTAGCCAGTGGACAAGGATTCTCCGGATGCAGGGACACATGGGGCCTGGGCAAGGGGATGCATTGTTGTTCAATGTGCAGATCAACGGAGGGAAAAGAGAAGGAATGGAAGGTGAAATCAATTCACTCAATATATTAATATACAAGCTCCATAACCTCTATAAGCACTGTAGTGCCAGTGTCATGCGGTACAGGCATGTGACATGTCACCTACAGGGATGCTGCACACGAGGCAGGGATTAGGCCCGTGCCAGCCATGCCATGGGCTGGAATGTTTGCTGCTGCAGCAGGCTTGCTTCTGACCCTGGCACTAGGACTACCCAGCCAGACCTGGGAGTGTTTTGGGGTGCCTTTCTGTGCCTTACTGCTCTGCTCCCCACTGAGACCATGCATGGGCAGGTGTGTGGGTCTGGGAGCTGGGAGCTCCTGTGCCTCCAGAGCAGGCTCCCTGCTCCAGCGCAGGCTGCAGACGGTGCAAGGCAGCGCTTAGCTGGGCAGGCTGTAACAGCCTCGGATCATGGTCTGGCTTTACAGGGCTCCCAAGAGCTTGCTGTGGTAAGTGCTTCTGAAAGCCAGAGGGATGGGGTGCCCAAATCCCCTTGGTGCTGTCAGTGTCCCTGTCCTGCTTCCTTCCGGCGTGCCCAGAAGGTGTTGAGTTGGCCCCAGTGCCCATGCCCGTGTGCCATGAAGTGCCCGCCCTCCGGAGCAGGGAAAGGGCCTGGGCTCTTGCCCCAGAAAGGATGCACAGCCTGGGTGGTCAAACTCCCAGTGGGTGCAGCCAGGAGCTGGACTTTGGGAGCTGTTTTTGTTTGACACTGCCCAGTCCTTGCCCTGGAGATGCTGCAGCTGAGGCGAGGTGCCCCTGGCTGGGTGAGGCACGCCCACGCTCCTGAGCTGTCCCAAACACGGCAGTGTCACCTTTGTGCTACTTCCAGCTGCACAGAGAGAGAACTTTGCCTCCTCTTCATGTATCAGGAAGGTCAATCTCTGTATGGACTGCCTTTTCTTTTAAATCTATACATTAAAGCATGTCATAAAATGCTGTGCTAGGAGTGCAATTAAGGACTCGTTAGAAGCACTATAAGATTACTGGCTCTCGGTGCAGTAAATAGAAAGCAGGGAGATTCTGGAGCTCATTTCCAAACAGGTGAGTGGGAACTCTCAAACCAGGAGGCAATTAATGTGTCTGCAAGTCTGGTTTCTGCTTTCCCTGAAATGAAGGTGGGCATTAGGCTAAAGTGTGCAACATTCACATCATGCCTCATCTAAAATTTACCAATATTCATTTGTTGTTTTCTACTCTTTAGCAATCAAACAGAAACATTTCAGCTGATACCTCCTGGGTGACAAGGCTTGAGAAATAACCTTTTAGTCATTTTTGCAACTGAAGTGAAATAAGTGAAAATGTTCTTAGGTGATAGAACAGCTACATCACATGAGCAGAGCACATTATCCCAGAGTTACCTGTGCTCTCCAGTGTGACCCAGAGAGTTTATTAACATGAATTCGCTGACTGATGCTGTACACTGTGCAAGGGAAATGCTGCTCAGGCTTACAGGAGTGTATTTCCCTGATACAAAAACCTTTAAACTTGCTTTAACACCAGCAGTGTTGGCTGCCATGGGAGCAGGCCTAGGCAGTAATGCCATGTTACAAGGAAAGGGCCAGGTTATGTCACCAGCATTGCTCAGTAGGCTGGTGACCCTCTAGGTAGTTTTGAGAAATTAAACCTTTGAATTCCAAAATTTGCACTGTGATGTTTAACCAGTGTGAAAATGTAGGTAATGATATGTAGCAGGCAAAGGTATGTTTTCCCAATGAAGCCATGTTGAGTCATTTTATATTAATACCAAAGGAACAAACCAAGTTTTTACAACAATAGTTGGCAATATTTATATTAAATAGCATTAGCCAATAATTTCTAAAACTGCCTGTTAATTACAGCATTCAGGCCTTGCAGGCAGTTCTATTTTACATAAGTGCCATCCATGGCAGACTACAGCCTTTTGTCATAGGCAAACAAGACCATGAGCTACCAAATTATTTTCTGGGGTAAATCCATTGACACTGGGGGATTTTTTTTTTTCCTTTGGTTTGGTTTTTTGGGCTTTTTTTTTTTTGGTTTAGGTTTTGTGGGGGGTTTGTGGGTCTTTTGGGTGTTTTTTTTTGGTTAGGTTTGGAGGGGTTTTTTGGTTGTTTCTTTGTTAGTTTTGTTTTTTCCTGACACTGAGAGGTAACATTCAAATGAGACAGCTTACATGGCACAACGTCACGTTTGCACACAGCCGCTGGCCCAGGCTGGGACCCACGGCAGGGTGTGCTGGGCTGGCTGGGGCAGATGAAGAGCAGGAGGGTGGCTGCACTGCAGGATGCACATCTCCATCAGCTGGAGCAGCTGAGCTGTCCTGTGCGTGCCTTGAATGCTGAAACTGCAGCACAGTCGGCAGGAGAGCTGGCACCGTGTGCGGCTGTACCTGGCTGCTCCTGCTCCCCAGCTGCTCTTGGGAGCTGTCACCAGGAGGACAGCACGCTGTCTGTCACACCAGGAGGACAGCACGCTGTCTGTCACACCAGGACAGCACGCTGTCAGTCACACCAGGAGGACAGCACGCTGTCTGTCACACCAGGAGGACAGCAGCACGTTGTGTTGCAGAGCTTCGTCATCTACCTGCTCAAGCACATCCCAGAACACACAGCCCAGGAGCAGATAAGGATAAACCTCTTGCAGGTAACAGTGACAGGAAAACAGTGACATTTATTGTGTGCTTATCACTTGGACTAGCTGTATTTATTACTGCTAGTGAGTGCTATTGCAGTGTCACCTGCAGCTGCCCAGTCAGTGCTGAGCTCCATTGTATTTAGCTCAAATGCACCCAAACCCCTCAAAAAAACTTACACCTCAGAATGCAAGTGACTTACAGTGGTGAAGAGGAGGGATAAAATCAAATGGATACAATTAGCTTGGGCACAAATTAGTCATTCTTTTCTTGGTATAATTATAAAATGGACACAGGTACAACGAGCTAACCTCAAATACTCTCCTAGCCATAATTAACAATATTGCATAATAATGGTGTCAGTTTAAACATTGTTTAAACCCAATGCTTTGCTCAAAATTACTGTATAGCCACATATCTTGCACAACAGACTAACACACAGCAGTGTCTTGACTTCCATTTTCTATTTCGTTGTGTCATCTGTGCATAGGAAAAGCTCCTGGCCAAAGAGGAGTCAGTGGTATAGTGGTAAATAATAGTGGGTAGATTCATCTCTGTCTGTGGTATATGAGGAGCAGGTAAATACTAGAAGTGCACAGAGCAGAAGTAGCTGCAAGGGAGTGCCCTTTGCCTGAATTTACCCTTGACTACACCACTTAGAAGAATTGCATAATTGATACAATTGAACCACATCAGTCCTTTATTTATAGAACATAATGAAATGGTTTTCAACATCCTGGATCATGCTGCATGGGTGATTGCCATATATGCACCTAAGGAGAATAAATAAAAACATTTCCCTAAGGTATTGTCTCTTCACCTTCTCTAGTTGCATCCAGGGCTTTATTTGGAGAGCAGCTCTGTGAGGAGAGCAGCACGTACTCCTGCTGTGCTGCTGCACAGGTGGCAGTCAGAGTGCTGCAGTGGGGATGCTCCACAGCCCTGGAATTCCCCTTGCCCGTGTGCTACAGAAAGCATTTCACAGGCTGGCAGAGCTTAGTTGGTGTATCTGAACATACCACGGGCTCCTGAACACAATCCCCTGCAGCACTCCAGCTGTTCAAGCTCCACAGCTGGAATCTGACACAAAGCTGGCTCACGCAGGGCCAGGCTCAAGCACCCCTGACTCTGTGGCCTTTGGAAGCGCTTTCCGTGGTGGCAGTGGCCATGAGCCCCTGAGAAGGCAAAGGACAGAGCTCATCTGAGCCTGCTGCTTGAGCCCTGGGCTCCACACCAGCCACACCATCAGTGTCTGTCAGGACTGCCTCTGGCACCTGACTGGGAGTCACCCAAGGCAGACTCTGCTCTACAACACCGGCAGGAACATCAGGCATTACAGTATTTCTGAGACAGAAATGCTGTAAATGTTGCATAAAACAAAACAAAGCACCACTATGCTTTTATCTGTTGTCATTGTTGTTGCTATAACTGGAAAAATATACATAATTTACAGGTATTTCACTTGCTGGCTTTTTTGTCCATCTTCATATGATGTTCTACTGTTCCTATTGCATCATTTACATTTGGCCTTTACTTATGATGCTACATTGTTTTATGTATGCACTTTATAATTAGAAATACTAATTGCAAGCTTGCCTACTACCTTCAGTTGGCTTTTCCAGACCATTACTTGCAAAAACCTCACAATTACTCAGTTGTTTTCAACTGCTCAATGAGTGTTTTCATAAATCAAAAAAACCCCAGGACTGTCTTTTCAGCTTGTCCTATTTCTAAGTTTTACATGGTGCCCAGCTGGTGCAAAGAAATTAACTGCATCTAAACTTGCATTTTCTTAGAAGCTGTTTAAGGATTCTTCTCAAAAATCCTCTTTCTCTGAATGAAAAGAAAATATTACTTACTACATAGAGATACAGAGGGATTCCCTTGCTAGCTGTTATATTAAATTTAATTTTTTTTTTGACATGTAAAACTTTAGCCTAGGCACATTGTCATATTTTGATACATTTCAAATTGAAAAAAGTCTGTATAAGTTAATGGTTCTGCAAGAGGGAGCTAGTCACTTCCATGCATTTGCTGCAAACTTTGACACAATGCTCCCATTTTATCATTTGTTATTTCAGCTTTGCTGATGATTCAGTGAAAACTGGAGTAACACGGCAGTGAATCAGGCTCATTGGCTCTGCATCTCAGTATCTAAAATGAAGATCCACCTACAGGTAAAATACTATCACACTGCAAGTATCTCACGGACTGAAATCTGTCCTGGCTTGCCAGATCTGCATCAGAAAAGGATTGCACAGGCTCAAAATTACAGAGCATGGTGACTGCCTTTTAGTCAACGGGAATACTCATGTCAACGAGAGCAGCTGGTTTTGGCTTTTCCATTACAAATTGCTCGAATCAGAAACAGCAGAGGGTTACTTTGTTTAGTTGCTGCTGTTTCCACTATCTGGCTGCCATGGATGTGGAAAGCAGCCCCTCGGTCAGTGGCCCAGGAGGGCTGCAAGGCCAGGGCCGGCAGCTGCAGGGCCCAGCGAGCAGGGCTGGCTGTGAGAGAGCTCCTGCAAGGAGAGGCAGCTGCAAGGAGGCACCTGCAGTGTGTGTTCCTGCAGCAACGGCACTGACATCCCACTCTGCTCTGTCTTACTGGCAGCTGTAGGCTCAGCTTCTCTGTGGGACACTTCAGCACACGCGATGGCAAGTAGGGATAGGAAATGTATGCAAAAACCTTATTGGGTTTTCCTCCTTCAGTGTAATCATGTCATGATTTATTAAATAGTCTCTATTCAAACTGCCAAATAACTTCCCCTTTCCCTTATTATTCCCTTGATGATATGTCATTCTTGTTCTGTTCCCTTCCCAAATTCAGTCTTTCAAGTGCATCTCATAGAGAAGTACAATCTTCCAGTGCCTGCAGATGTAGCCTCGTGCACAAATGCTGTGCATTTACCTCTCATGTACCCTGTGCTTAAACTGACTGATAAAATAATGGTTCCCAGTTACATGCTGGCCCAGTCAAATGTCTGTTTATTGACAAACCATCATCACAGAGGTCCTGAGCAATTAACTGAGTGCATGGTTTTACTTGGAAGGGAGGAGTGGGAGAGGGGCTCCACTTACGTCTAGCGATTGCATGGAGATACAACTGCAAAAGCTCTTCTGTTTCTGCCACCTGGTACAAATGTCACCTTGGGTAGCATCCCTGCTGCTTGGCAGCGCTGAGTGAGCCCTCAGGCACGGGGCTTTGCCTGGCACGGTTCACACCTCCACCTGCAACTGCAGATGCAGTGCCCAGGCCCTGCTTGCCCAGGGCACCGGGGTCTGTGAGTGCCAGGCGCGAGTGGCGTCACACAGGCTGCGGTCTTGAGAATGACATCAACACTGAGACACTGCTGCTGGTTTCACTGGGTTAGCACAAGCTTTTTCACCCCATCAAAGGCTTTGTCTTCTTGTCTTCAACCAAAATCCACCCCGTGTTCCTAGGTGGAGGTTGGTGCTGCCTGCTGGTGTTCCGCTGGAAGGTGCTGATGGCATCGGGCTACGGTGGCAACTGGGTGACACCATGAAGAGTGCCAGTTTGCTGGGGACCCCAGAGTGGGGAAAAGGGGCTGTGACCTGCTGCTTCCCTGCTAAAGTCACAGTCTCCATGGCAAGGTTTGGCTGCAGCAGAGGGGAGAGAAGAACCAGGTCTAAGTGCTTTCAGGAGCAGATGATGTCTTCAGTCTGCAGTGACACCCAGCCTTGACCAGCACTGGGCAATTGAAACTGTCAAAGAGACACCAGATGAACCCAGGAAAAGTGAATGGCCATGAGATAAAACACAAAATGAGCCAAAAAGGCAGAATCTCATAATAACACTAATGTAAACACTGGTCTGTTAACAAGTCAGCCAGCTCTTATCTTGTAGCAGGAAGATTGTTTTTGAGAACCTTGCAGAGTTAAATGAATTCATGAACCTCCATACCAAGGTGCAATCATTAGTCAGTAAATGAATTACACATAATTATCTGCTTTGTATTTAATTCACTTGGCTTCCAGTTTCTTACTCTTCATACAGTGAAACTCTCTCTCCCTCTCACACAAACACACTCCATGGGCAGGAGGTTTTGGAGGGCTGCCATCGTCCTGACTCACAAATCAGACTCCATGATTTGAACGATATTTATCTAAGCCTGCAAACAAAGAAGATGGCTATGTGTCCAATGAAAGAATAATTATTGTTATTATGTTTATAGAGCAACAAAGTTGGGAGTTAGGACCCTGGGGGGAAGGCGGCAGGAAGGGTGAGCTGGGCAGAGGCAGGAGTCTGGAGGCACAGAGCACAGGCTGTGCCAGGGCCCTTGCAGGGCTCCCTGCCCCTGAGTCACCGCTCCAGCAATGGCACAGAGGCCGAGGGCCGTGGCCAGGGGATGCCTGGCCTGGCAGAGATGCTTGCTGAGAGCTGCAAGACCCCCTCCCCAAGGGTTCTTGACGTGCTACCAGGAAAGCACTGGCCCTGCACGGGATTTGGCAGTGGCTGAAGGGAGCTGGGGTTGGCACGGGGCACCCAGACAGCTCCACCACTGTGGGGCTGAGGGGAGGTGTGCCCCTCTGCAAGTGATCCAGCCCTGGCTGCACGGGGCAGCAGCACTGACAGAGCAGCTCCTGCCTGCAGCACATCCTCTGTGTTCTTTCCTTATGCAGAAATCAGCTGTACACCTACATCCACAATTACTTTAACTTACCTGCCAAGGAGAAAATCCAGAGCAGAAAAAGCTTGTTTTGCAAGTAACAGCTGTTGCCACAGAAGGTTGTTTAAAAATAAAAATGTCCTTTGAAATGACATGTGGGTGCTCCCTGCTCCACAGGGCAAGGCTGGGCAAGGGAGCCCTGCTCCACCACTTGGGAGAGCTTTGGACACTGACAGTGGCAGTGCCATGTGTGACCCAGGCTTGATCCTGCCACGTTAGTGTTCTGTGTGCTCAGACAGGGCAGGGACAGTGAAGGGTCCTACCTGTCCTTTAGGACTTGTTTTTTTGGGCCCATGGAGACCCATCTGACTTCTGGTGAATCTGTACGGAGGAATAATGACTGGTAGCTTTTCATCAACTTGGTACCAAGCAGCAGCCTCAGCCCTCAGTTCTGGAGAGCTTGGAGGAATCAGACTCTGGAAATGCTTTGGTTTAAGGACACAATCAGCTGTGGTAATGGCAAGCAGCACTTTGGTCAAGAAAGCTAGAAAAAGTGTCATTTATACTTCCATTAACTCACCTTGAGGAGGGTAAAGTTTGAGCCACTTTGTAATTACCTCAAATCATCTTTGGGTTAACAACAGGGAGACAGAGGGCAAACAGCCAGATGAAGACATTGTCTGGGAATAACAGTGAATTGAGAATGAATTCTACACAGGGAAAAAGATATCTCATTCTTGTTATTCCAAGATCACTGTGAAACAGTTTCAAATTTTGTCATTATTGGAAGGTAGGCAAAACCAATAAGCTGGATAATTATTAATGCTTAAAAAATACCACTAAAAATGCAAGATAAATAACTTGATGTCCATTCCAGCCAACCCAGTCTTAGAAGGAAGTTTTATCTCACTAGATGCTTTAGCTGATGATTATGTCTGAGTTAATATCCCAGGGAGAAAAGTGGATAAGCTTTGACAAAGGAAGTCTTGCCAATGCAATGACAGACAACAATACTTTGGATCACAAAGCATTTCTTAGAGGATGGGTATTGAAGTGCTGGATTTTTAAATTGTAGAAAATCTTCCCTACTTAATTCCCTTTTCAGAACAACTTAAACTTCCTGGAGAAGGTTGAAAACATCTATATGCCAACATTAACATCCCAAAGGCAGAAAAAGGCTGTAGAGGAGAGCAATCAAAACTGTTTCTGAGACAATACTGTCCACAAGAAGGAAGATGTGATTTTATGGCCTTAGTAAAAACTGGGAGCCTTGGATCAAGGCTTCCTTATTTTCTCAAAACTGGCAGCTAACCTTAAGAGAGCCAAGCCATCTCTCAGTGCTTTGTCCTGCATTTCTGGAGCAGCAATGGGACAGTGTTTGCCTCCCTGGTACCCTAGGAGAAGCAAAGGACCTTGCAGCATTTCCCTGAACTCACAGTAGCACTTAGCCCATATTTAGCATTGAAAATTGCTGCTTCTGTTGCAGGTTATTTTAAAATGGAGACAGATCTTTGTGGCCTTGTATATGTTTATTTAGTTAAATATCAGTTTGTTTGTCTATCGGTTGAACTAATGAAAATATTGCTGCTCTTCAGTGAATTACTATGAGGCCTTTTAAGACCCTTGAGTGGAGGAAGCAAACAAAGTCATATTACCAAGCAGGTAGTGAAATAACTGAGCACAAGACTTCAGAAATACTATAGTGCATGAAGCAGTTTCCACATCTTCCTCTCTCCCTCCCTGGTACACAGAGGGTTTATATTATTACTACAGGTAGAAAATCTAGAAAGTAGCCAAACTTACCCTGTTTACAGTCCCTGAGCAATAGTGCCATGAGCTGGGGGCTCAGTGTCCATATTGCAAATTATTCTTTGTGAGCTGACAGAAAACTGTCAAAGAGCAGGGCTATAAATCACTGCTTCATGATAATTCACTGCATTTGTCACTTTGTCACACCCATTCCTGCTCACCTGGGACTTGATGTGGCTTTAATTTTTAATTTTTCTAATATTGCAACAAGGATGGCAGCTGGCTTTGCACACCTGAGCGTGGTCACATTGTCACACAGAGCACAGAGCAGTTCTGCTCATCCCTGCCAGACCCAAGGAGGTTTCTGATAGATGTTGCTCTCCAGCTGGGAGCACATCCAACCATCTCCAGTGCCAGCAGAGCAAGTTCAGGGCTGTCTGCACCATCTGGAGACAGGGCTTTATTCAGCATAACACAAGAACTTACAATCAGGACCAGTTCCAGGGTGAACACTGTTTATTTTGGTGCAAGATCAGTATGGGAAAATACATTTCCAATTTTGAAAGAGGAATTTTCCCAGTTTACAAACTCTTCCATGTTTACAGAGTTTTAAATTATTGTAAGTAACAAAAGAGCACAAATTCAGTAGCAGAAATAAGAATAAAGCATACAGTTGCTGGACATCTTGAGTTATACCAGTAAAGCCAACACAGTATTTTGCAGAATGATTAATAGATTGTGCTTATGGAAATTTTACTTATTTTTGCTGAAGGTACATAAGTAACCTTGAGTGTCCTGGGACAGTTGCATTGCTGAGCCATGCTCATGTGTGCTTTGGAAGGCTCAGAAGGGAGAACGAATGGAAAGAACCACATCCTCCTCCAGACCACAAATCATGCCTGTTTGTACCTGAAGGACCATAAATTTATCTGTTTGCAGAGCACTGGCAGGTTGCCTGGGAACTTCCATTAAAAGATGTAGTCCTGCAATGCACCTCACAGTGTCAAAGGTGGTATCCTTAGCATGCAAAGGAAAGCTCTAAGGTCATGTCTGTGATTAAAATTTAAAAAAAAAAAAATCTCTGGTTAATTTGACTGCATTAATCTGTGTGTCATTTTCCTGTGAGGCTCTTAGTGTTTTTCTCCAGTAACACTGCAGTCCATTCCAGTTCCCAGCTTTTATATTATTCCATTTAGTTTTGTTGCACAACCCTTGCTCTAGGTTGAACCTATGAATTCATATTTTGGTGCTGTGAAGCAATCTAGCCCTGACCTTGCCACGGTTCCTTACACACACGTAAAGCATCCTCTGAAGCCAGGGGGAGCTTGGCTCTAAGAGCTGATGGCAGGACAGGTCATGTCCTTTAAATCCCAGCAGGAAGGTCTGACTGTGTGCTCGTGACTCCCAGGGCTTCCCAGCACCTTCCTGTCTGGCAGGGAGGGCACTCCTGACCTGGGCTCCAATGTGCAGCTTCTTGCTGTGATCACACTCTGTCAGCTCCCCAAAGGGAGCCCACCCAGCACAAGGAATGGGCCCAGCTGTGAAATACAACCTTTTCTGAGGAGCCATTGCTGGGCCTGCCTGCTGCTGCCCCTGCCAAAGTTATGAACTAATCCCACTTACAATTGTTTTGCTCAACATATGGGTCCCAGATAGGGAGAAATAGCAAAAAAAGGGCAAATTTAACTCAATATGGGCAAGCCCCCACTGCACTGGGTGTGGGTACTGGTGAGCTTGGATCTACAGCAGAGAAAGGACAAAAAGCCAGAGAGAGGAGGAAAGCTGAGCTGGGAGTGGCAGAGGAAGATTTTGTGTGAAAAGGGAACAATGGGACACGGGGAAGGAATTAAAAGAACCACATCCTTGTCTGCATCCCAGCCCTGCAGTTTGAGTTTCTCCCTGACACTGGACCAGCCCCTGGTGCCCTGCTTCTCACGCTGCTCCCCTGTGACTGCTGTGGAGCAGCTCCATCCATTGGATGTGGCTCACCCGGGGACCATGAGGACAGCAGTGCTCCCAGCACAGATCACATCTCCCTCCTTCTTTGCAGTGACATTTTGGTGTGTTCCCCGCCCAGCCAGGCCTATCACAAACCCTTAGAATTAAGCTCCAGCCCCACAACCTCTGCTGAATAGAAACCAAAAGATGTTCCTCCCTTCCCTCTGCTTCTTTTTGACCTGACAGCCAAACAAACCCTGCTGCAGGCAGATAAGCTCTCTTTGGGGGGAGCCTTCCCACCCATTGCTTCCCTGCAATGCTTCCTGGGGAAGGACAAAGGCAAGATGGAATTTCCTTGCACACTCGTGCACCTATGTCCTCTCATATCTGCTTCCACTAGGTTTCTCAAGCTCATTGTCTTGTTTGTGAACTGCTGTATGTCTTATTAATGGCAATATTGATTCTTTTCCATTGTTCTATATTCAATAACATGTTATTAATGTTCCCTTCTACACTCTTTGTATGTTCAAAGCATTTGCAAGTACTTAGTGTTTATTTGTCCTGAAAGCAGTGTGAGGGAAGTGGGGATGTCAGCAGGAGAGCCCCACTGCAGCAGCCACTGCAGAGAGGACAAGAGTTGCCAGGATTAGAGGACAAGAGTTGCCTCTCTATATTCAATAACATGTTATTAATGTTCCCTTCTACACTCTTTGTATGTTCAAAGCATTTGCAAGTACTTAGTGTTTATTTGTCCTGAAAGCAGTGTGAGGGAAGTGGGGATGTCAGCAGGAGAGCCCCACTGCAGCAGCCACTGCAGAGAGGACAAGAGTTACCAGGATTAGAGGACAAGAGTTGCCAGGATAAGAGGACAAGAGTTACCAGGATTAGAGGACAAGAGTTGCCAGGATAAGAGGACAAGAGTTACCAGGACAAGAGGACAAGAGTTACCAGCAGCATCCTTGGCAGCACAGTGTCTTTTGGTGTGAAGAGCCCAGAAATAGCTCTCCTTCATTTACAGCTCCCTTCAGACACGAAACATGTCTGCCAGAGCCCATTGAGTGAGTCACCTGAGGAACTCCCAGCCATATACAATGAACAAAAATGGTTTAAAAGAGGTGTGTTTAGAAACACACATACATACATATGGATAGATGGGTATACATGCATATATACCCACCTAATGTGTCATACAGAGCTAAGGTAGAACTGCAAGTATACCATAACAAATTGTATATTATATTGTAGATATTATACATGTCATATATGGTTTTTATTATATATACACATCCCTATGAGATATAATCAGGTTTCATTTTGCTTCAATAAGCCTTGGGCTATGGCCAAAGTAGTCTATCTGAATATTTGGGGTTCTTTCTTTGGAGGGTGAACTGTAAATTTGCAAATGCCTTGTCTCACAAAAGGCAGAGGAACTTTATCCCTTCTTCATAGCACCTGTGGGAGTATTGGGTTGCCCTTCACCAAGAGGAGCCTCAAACTATCAGAACACCACCATCCCCTCAGCTCTCTGGGTCCTGCTTCTCTGAGCTCACACCACAATAAACAGCACTGCTGCCTGGAGAGCTTCTGCTGCTGAGAGTGTGGAGGGACAGGTTACACACTTGGAAGTGTACAGTGTCCTCCAGCATTTATTTGCTCACTGCAGAGAGAAAGTGAGTCATGAGAAACCTTAAGGTGGAGCACTCAAAACAAGGAGTGTATAAATGATTAGCTAGCAAGGGAAGGTCAGCACCAGTCCTTCAAGTCTGAGCATGTTCCATTAATGATGGCACATAAATAATCCTTGCTGAGTGCCTGTGGTTGCAGGAGAACAGCTATCACCCTTCTAGCCTCTGACACATCTCTGACTCATATCATATCATCAATGAGGCTGATCTCAGGTTTCTTTAAAAATGTAGTTAAGGTTATAGAAGTGGTAGAAAATGGAAGTTGATCAACAGATCCAATTTCAGGACGCACAGTTTTTACAAACAAACCAAAAAACCTTCACTGCATGGAGAGCCACAGGGATGGGAGGTGGACCTGAATTCTATTTACACTCGTGCAACAATGCAATTAATCATCTTTTCAGATAAGATCCAATTGCAGAATCTTTATTAGCACACTGATGAAAATAAAAGACATACACTGCCTGTTTTCTTCACATCACAGGTGGAATTTAAAGCATTTGGTGATAGGGGAAAAATCAGTTGACCTTGTCAGTGAGCAAGAATGACTGGTGATTCACTTGGAAGTACCTGACAAGAACACTGAGATCTTTTTTCCTAGAAAAAACCTACTGATTTTGAAGAAAATGTTCCGTGAATAATACACCTGAGTACACTAAGTATGTTGTCCTTAAATGCACTGATACTTGTGGCACTGCATGATGAACCATCTAACTACTGTCCAAAGGCTGGAGATTCCAGTATTTTCAGCAAAATCAACTGTATCAACTATCCAGGACATTGCTGTAGTTTATAATCCAGTTTATTATGCAGTTTATTACCTGTGGCTGCCCTTACACATCTCTGACACTACATCTCTTGTACAGCTACCAAGCAGCTGAGTACCTTTTTTATTTAGTACTACTGGGGGAAATAGTAATTTTTTCAGCATTTCTGTTTAGAAATTCAAGAACACAGTCCTACCACAGCCCAGTAATTGGAAGGAATACCAAGACAAGTGAAATATATAAATATAACATAATCATCAGTCTGCCTATTCTCAGTGAGATTCTCATGTGCACTTTTCTTTCACCTGCAGTCAGTCTGGGGCACTTTGATCTTAATGTCCAAGCAGATATCTGGCTGAAAGAAAAGGAGGCAAGAGCTCACAGAGGTGCAAAGCCAAGGCCAGATGTTCTCAGTGAGCTGTGGGGGATGAGAAGGGATGAGGTGCCAGGGCTGCTGGATGCCCCAGAGCAGTGAGAGCAGGGCCATGCAGAGCAGGGAGCGCTGCTGGATCAGTGGCTCCTGTCCCAGCTGGGCAGGTGACAAGGGCATGGTGCCACTACAAAACCTGAATGGTGACCCATCCCTGCCCCTCCTTGCTGCCAGGCAGTGGGTGGCAGGCATGGTGACACTCCTGCCCTGTGACTGCAGGAAGGATGGAGTTCCCAAACATCTGATGAGATGGGCCCATGTGCACACTTGCCAGCCTCAGAGCCCTCTGACTTACCAGCACTTCCTCTGCAGCCACCACTTTCTGGCTGGGGTAGTTCTCAGCTCCTCAGGTGCTGGCAGACTGTGCCTTGCTGGTGATTTAATGAAATGTAGAATTAAAATGCAATTTTTCATTTTAATGAGGTTAACTCTACGCAGAACTGTACAAAATTCAATTAAATAATTTTGCTTTGTTCCCTGTCTAAGTGCATCCATACTTATACATCTTGTCTTAATGAAATATATTTGTGGACGTGGTCCATGCATAATTTTAAGGTGAGAATCTTTAAATATTTTTAAACAAACATTATATATGGAGTAGAAAATCCTTAATATGAACCATTCTTACCATAGCTGAGATACAGGGGAGGCACATTTTCTTCCATACAGCAATTATACTTCACAGGATCCCCAAAATCTGATATTGAACTGGCCAAGAAAAGAGACAAGTCTCTTGCTTTGGTAACTGGATGCCAACTTCCCACCTGTCAGACAATTTTGATTAACACTTTACCATGTCTGGTTTGCAATTTATTTATCTTTTTGTTTTCAAAATAAAGTAAAATATCAAAAAAGATCCTTGAAAAATAACAGCAAAGACGTCTGAAAAATGCCAGTTGTTGTACAAACAACAACAGGTAAAATTGGAAGACAGAATTTGCTTTGTTTGCACCAGTGGGGAGTGGCAGAAGGAAGCAGGACCACTGAGGAGCCATGATACTTTCTTCAAGTTTTAAGATCCTCTTCTAAGCCATTTCAGCAAATGTTATATGCTGAGTTTGCACCATTCTGCTCTCTGTTCTGCAGTCACACGGATGCTCACTCCTGCAGCAACAGATGGGACAAGGAGCCCAAACATAATGGCCTTGTTTAGACTGAACTTCTGAAAAGGTTAAAATCTAAAATGAACTGTCAGTTCTACCTGTGACCTAGGCCCACATAGATTTTTTTGTCTGGAACAGTATTTTTTATGTGCATTTCTCCAGGCAAAGTGAGTGTTGAGATCCTGGGTGTGCAGCTCACTCATGCAGAAATAATGAAAAGCTGTCTCTTGCCTGGTTTCTTCTTCAGTAGGTACCACAGAAGGCTGTGTTTGCAAAGGAATTGTCAGTGAGATGGTGTCTGCAACCTTTTGTGCCAAACTAAAGAACAAGACAGAGCAGAATAAAAGTTACAAACCAATCAGAGGTGTGGAAGCTGCATACATTTAAATGAATAAATGACCAACTTGAGCAGTGCTATCATTCTTTGCCAGTGTGACCCCCATACTTCTGCTAAGGGTGTGAATGCTTTCATGGCAGGCAGAGGAGCACCTTAGAGAGCAGACTGGTGACTCACAGCTCCCTGTAGTCAACCACGGTGAAAAAGAAATTTTAGGCTTGTAAACTCTGCCTCCATCCCACAGGAACACTGCTGAGACACAGCTGATGGGAGCACAAACAGCTTCTCAGACTTGTAACAAAGACCATATTCCTTTTAAAAGACAGGAGGAATAACCCCCCAAAGTTGACCAAACTATTTCTTTCTGCCCCCTTTGTTATTTTCCCGGTATCTCTGGACCTGAGTCAAAATGACTGCTGTCCACCCAGGCCTTCCACTGATTTCTCTGGGGCTTGCATGGGCCTTGCTTGTTATCAGGATGTGGTGCTGACCTCAGCCTGCCACCTCATCACCCAGAACCCAGGAACTCAGAACAGAAGACCACAAGCAACATGAGGAAAGAATTCAGATTAAAGTTGCCTGGGACAAATCTCAATGTGCGTTTTGAGATAACTTCTAGTTAAGACATGGCTTCAAAATCCAAACAAAGGGGAGATGTCTTGGCACAATACCCCAGTATGTGTTTGAAGAGCATCATACACCACGAAACTGAAGGCTTTGGGCAGTGCTGCTGATTTAATAATGCTAAAATACAAAATGGAACTGTGATGGAATCTGAAAATTGACCATATTTCATGTCTCAACTTTTCAACTTTGCCAGTATACATTACTGCTTCTTTTTTTTTTTTTTTTTTTTTCTGGGAAAGTGGGAAATACAGACCTTGAAGGTGTAACTGTCTGCCTGGACCTGCACTGCTTCAGGCAGCTGTCTGCAGGTGTCCCAGGCATAAATTCTCTGTCATCCAGCATGGCACAGAGGGCATCCCAGCCATTCCCAGACCTGCCAGCAATGCCATGTCAAATCTTGCCATGCATTTGTGTCCTGGCCCAGAACACATCCTCTAACATTACTCCTTGCAGACCAGCAGCCTTCTATTCTCCCATCACCCATGTCACCTCCTATTTTGTGCAAAATCTGTAAAGCACAAGGGAAAAAAAGCCAATGACTGTTCAGCATCTGGTAAGGCCTTGTGTGTGAGATGGAGCAGCACATGGCACTCAGAACCACATCAGAACACAGCTCTATTTAACCCAGTGTGTTTGACTAAAGAAGTAAAATCAGAAAAAGAAATAAAATAAAAATAGAGGAATAAGGTAATTAACAGCTACTAACCATGCAGTAACCCAGAGGTTTCCATAAACCCATGATCTTTGCCAGGCCACTGGGGATAACCAATGCTATCTTCTCAGGTGGGAGGGCAGGGGGACCAGGGTTTTTCCCCAGTTCATCCCTTTATTCACGCCTAGGAAATGCCTATTCTTGGCAGCAAACCACAGCAAACACAAGGAGCCACCCTCCTTCACAGTGTGCAAACCCACACCCAGGGAGGGAGGGGCACCCAGCAGAGTGCACCCCCAAACTTTCAGATCTTAGGAGGATCAACCACCTTCTCTGTGGGTATGCTCTGCTTTTGGGCTCTCTGCTGCTCCTCAAGGGCTGGGACTGCTCCAGGGAAGGAGGAAATTTTTTTTTAAATCATGCTTTTAGGCTTGTGCTTTATTATGGGTGGCAATTTTTATCATCCTTTTGAAAGGGGGGGGCTCAGTAGACCTTTGAGATTTGAGTGTTTGCCTTTTTCTTTTTCTGTTTGGATGAGACAGACTACAACATGGATTTGAAAAATAAACTTTGTTAATACCCTGCTAGTTTTAAAAGAGAAGATCTGGCATAAACATCTTCCCTTTAGGGTTTTGATTTTTGAGGTATGAACCCCATGCAGCAGAGGAGCCAGATAATTTGGCAGCAATGCAAAGTGTGGCATGGTGACACTTTTGTCCACACAAATCCTTGCGCACACAGAATTCTGCTGAAGTGCAGGTAAATATTTAATAAAACTATAGCTGGAGAAACTAATACTCCAGAAATGTGAAAGGTGTCTCTGTGAGTGAAAAACTGGCATCACCATCCCCAGGCAGAGCTGTATCCCTGTGGGTCAGGAGAATGAGCCCTGAGGGCTCAGCTCCCTGTGACAGCAGCAGGAGCTGCTTCGGCATGAAGAGCAATGAGCCCTCTGCCAATCAGCCCCAAAATATACCTGACCACTGCTTCCTCACCCCTGCATATTGGTGACTCACCTGCTGTGTCCCTTACCCTCGCCAAATTGCTGTTTTGGCTGTTTTCTGTTTTGTTTGGTAAACTGTGGTGTGCTAAACAGTGCTGTAGGTTTTTCCTCTCCACTCAGTGTCATTCCATACTGCAAGGCTTCAGTGCCACTCAGTTTTGTGATGAGGAATAGTGCATTGACTGCAATGTATGTTGCTCATGTTCTTCTTCACTGTTACAATGACTCATTATTCACAGTGTGTTTATGTAATATCATAAATACCAATCTCTGGTATTTATGCAGCATAGTATTTACTTGGGCAAGTTGCCACATGCACTAAAGAAGTAAACAAAGAGCCATTCTTCAGAGGGTTAAAAAAGTCTTAAAATTAATCCAATTTTCCTTCATAAGGCACTCCTTGTTATTTTACCTAAAGTGGCTCTTTAAGATATACAGTATGATAAAACACAATTCCTGGGAGACGTAATTATGGTTCCTAAGAGACTGGTGAATAAACAATCAGGAATAGAGTGTTTGTTTTCCCTAGGTTTTTCTTAACTATTAATGGAAGGCATTAAAAAAAAAATTGGGGAGGAATGTGTTGGGGTTGATAAATGGTAAAAAACCTGAGGAGCACACTTCACTGAACACCCAGGATTTCTGCCTAGAAGCAGTACTATTTTATTTGATTGCAAATAATCCTATTTTGGGAATGCATTTGCAGTGAGGGTAAATGCCACAGTGGATTCTTTGTTTTTTTATATTTACTGTACTGTGTACATCAATGGCACAATGTGTGTTCTAAAGGAAAGAGCTTGCCTTGTCTCACGTTACCTCTAAGCATTAACACAAACAGCTTCCTTAGACTGACAGTGACAAAATCTTCTGCGTGGTACAAAATGTTCTGTCTGGCACAAATTCCTGAGGAATGGCGGAGGGCTCCCATCCAGGACACTGCTGAGCCATTGCAAGTCCCCTCCTGGGAAGTCAGGGACACTGCAGTCAACCTTACACCTGTGTGACCACTGAAAACCTAGAAGGTGGCTGAAGCCACGCTGGAATCAATAGCTGAGGAAAACCTATTTGCCACCTGTGAATATTCTGCAATTGAATCAGGGGCAGTGTTTAATAATACTGGTCCCATAGAGTTATTCCAGTGATTCATCTCCTAAAACCAGAGGCCACTGGTCACCTCTCTCCATCAGCAAATCAGACTGATGAAACCAAGCTATTAATTCACATTAATGGTGTGAATCTTCAACTTGTTGTCATCAGCAACATTTAAGTAAATGATGAACTTTGTAGGACCCTCACAGAAGCACAGATTCACATCACAGAGCCTGGGCTTGCACCAGCATCTGCCTCTGCAGATTTTTAATCCCATGAATATAATGATCAGGTCTTATTGGTTTAGTAGAAACAGGCATAGACCTCACATTCCTCCTGTGGCATGTCAGAGTAATAGACCACACTGCTGTAGTTAACACTCATCTAATCTACTCATTTCCTTAAAAAAAAAAAAAAAAAGGCAACAAAAGTATTGATAAAGTCAATTTTGTGCCAGATCTGAAGGAAATGCCATTTCAGGCAGAAAAGCACACAGTTATTGCCTAAATAATGGGCATCCCTTGCCTCATTCAATCCAGATTTGCAAAAATGGCTACAAGAAAAATATATACGCAGATGAATCTGGTCAAGCTAGTACATGTTCCTGTCTCAAGAATTTATTAAAGAAGTGAATAAACATGCTTGATGTGGTAATTAACCCCATGTAAATAACAAATCTTACCTTTATAGGGTTTTGTTTGTGCTGCTGTCATTAAGGGCCATTCAGTATTTCCAAACTGGAAGCAGGCCTGAGGTTAAACCTCAGCAAATGATGGGGGAAGATGCACAAAATGAGGGTAAGGGGATTGGGCAGGGTAACCCAATCAGCAAGGCAGCCCACTTGCCACTGGTTCACTTCCCCGACAGTCCAGAGCAAGGAAAGAGCAGCAATAAAACACATCCTACAATCTTTGGCCACTCTCACCTTGGTACCCCCATTTCTGTAATCTAAAAGAAGAGATTTCCTTCCAAGCTCTTCACTGCCCAGCTCAGTTCCCCTGGCCAGGCAAACCAGGGTTTGCCCAGCCCTCTGCTGCCCTGGCATGTGTGTGGGCACAGGGCATGGCCCAGCCCCACCCTGCAGGCTCACAGGGAGCTCCAGGCTCCTGAGCTGGGTCGCTGCTCCTCAGCCCTGCCTGCTCCTCCCCAGCTCCACTGCGACCTGCAGCATCATTCCATAGCCTTCAATGGGCGCTGGGTCAGTTAAATATTTCCAAAGCAGACACTGCGATGGACCTGTAGTGGCAGTTCAGCCCTCAGGATGAACTTCTCCTTTGGCTTCAGGGTCCTTCCTGCCCTGTTTTTTCTAGCAGCTAACACCATTAGTAATGGAAGTCAATGTCTAAAAGGAAATGCCTTCTCTTCTGCAACAAAGCCCTCAAACTAATTTCTATCAGTGCGATGTCTGAAGAAATCTGAGTTGCTGCTGATGGGGTGGATACTTCAGTGACCTTCCAGACCTCTTGCTGCCATCTGCTATAGCCTGCAAAGCATAAGCCACAGCAATAAGGGGTTTCTATGTACACTCTCCTGGTCACTCTGGTAGGAAGGTCCATCAGACATTCTGTTCAGGACCCTTTGTCCTAGAGAAAGTTTAATTAGTGACTATCCTGCAGCCACCCAGACAGGAGCATGCTGGAGAATCAGAGATGAGCTCTTCAGAGGTCAGTACTGCTTGTGAGACAAATACCCTTCTCCTCTTGTGCTACAAACCCATCTTGTCT
The DNA here is from genome assembly GCF_017590135.1 of Pyrgilauda ruficollis. NCBI lineage: Eukaryota > Metazoa > Chordata > Aves > Passeriformes > Passeridae > Pyrgilauda > Pyrgilauda ruficollis. The sequence goes on from NW_024510766.1 coordinate 993,860, forward strand.
TCTGGCTACACTGAAGACAAAATGATCACACAAGAAAGACAGCACAACACAGCAAAATTGAAAACACATTTAGCAATTTGCATACCTTGCGTGCCATAGAACACCCCCAAATCCTGGTGGAAATGTGCATGATGTGCCAGACATCATGAACCCAGGAACTCCCCTCCCCATAATCCCTTGGGACCAAAAAGTTTCTGATTGTTCTCCAGCTTCCCCATAAAAGCTTCATTGTTACTGCAGCCCAGCCTTTACCAGGAGTCATGGCATCGGGCCACAGCCTCCAGGGACACTCTCAAGCTGCACAAAACAAGTTTTTCCAAACAGTTTAAGTATTTCCCAGCCCAGACTCTCACATTCTAGTTGTTTGTGCAGGGACAGTAACCCACCAAGCCCTGCCTAAAATACTGGTTGTTTAAACTCCACAGGGACATTTTTTGCTAACATTCCTTACTGCTGTAACCTCTTGACCATTTAAAACTACTATTAATGGGCAGATTCCATAGGCCTAATGTCAAGGAGCCATGCCTGCTGCAGAAAAAGCAGCAATCAGACAATAGACACATAATTGCTGCTTCCTCTGGACCATTATTGGGCTCACAATTTCTTAATTGAATTGGACTTTGCAGCAGTCCGTGAGATACGTGCAGCACCAGCTGAGCAGCTCGTAGCTGTGGTGATATTTTGTGATGAAAGCAGTAAAATTTGCTCAGTGGGAGTTGACTTGATTCAGTGGCAGTGGAGGAGGTGTATCTCCTGCCCCCCCACAAGCAGCAGTGCCAGGGTGCCACATCAGTGCCCAGCTCCCTTGCTTGGTGCCCACAGCACCCCAGCATGTGGGCAGGTTTCCACGGTCATGTTTTGGACAGCATTCGTCCAAGTTTCCCTTGTAGAGATTTTACCCTCTTTTCTAATCAGGCAGCATGATAATGGGAAGAGACCATTACAAAATTGCTTCTTGCACTTAAATTTCTCCCCTGGGAGTTGGGGAGGACCCCAGTGATTGTGTCCAGGACACAGACAGGTTGGGTGCAGGGATTTGATGGCAGCAGGCAGAAGCTGAGAAGGATGAACGTCACTGGGACACTCTGCAGATGCTGTGACAGTCTCTCAAGGTGCCTGTCTTGCACACTGCTCATTTGCAAGGGGACACCTCAGTCCAAAGCCTCATGATAATGGCACAGGCCATCCTCCCACCAGAGAGAGCAGCAGTCTCCTCCTCTGCAGCGGATTTCTGCCAGCCTCAAGAGGCTCCACATGAGCATCAGTCCATCCTGGTCCCCCTGCCTGCAGCAGAGGGCTGGCAGCCTGCAGCACAGTGCTCTGGGGCTCTGAGCAGAGCGCTGCACACTGACTGCAGCCTGCCCACCCACCTGGGCACGTGAGCCCTGAGCTGCACCTTCCATCCCTGCAGGACAGCAGCTCCTCGCTTAAACCAGAGCAAGCTCCTCAATAACCCACACCTTCCTTCTGGTCCTAATCGTGCCATTCATTCGCTAAATTAGTACTAATTAGTGAAATGCCAATTAAAAAAAGGAATGAGAAACCCATGGCTACTGTCACACTTCTCTCCAGCACTTTGGAAGCACTGCCACCTCTGCCCTGTGCTGAGAAGGCCAAGGCCACTGGAAGCCATTCCAAGTCACGAGCACGGGTCACAGGGACACTCCAGCCACTGTGCCTTGACTGCCCCAACATCCTGGGGACAAATAACACCAGTTTGAGTCACCACTTAGCACCATGGAGTGTTTGGTGGTTTCAGTATGGGGCCCTTCAGAAAGTGACTTCTAGATGCCTTGCTCTGCAAAGATAATAAAACAAACAGAGCTGGAGCTAGAGGAATTTCTGGAGTGCTCAACAGCAGCCCTGGCTTCTGCCATGAGTCCAGGCAGGCCCTTGATGAGCCATGGAGGGCTGGTGAGTGCCAAGTAGGCATAGCCCTTGCAGAGATGCCTAAATACACACTGTTTAAGGAAATAAAAGGCTTTAAAATGTGCTCATTATTTCAGTCAGGTGTGCCTGTGCTTAAATGGCTCTAGTCCATCCAACCTTTATCTCCCAGAACCTTGAGGGGCTTTGGGCAGGGACATAGCCAGCTGCCCTTCTTACATGCTGCCAAGCTTTTCCCTTTGTGCCAGTGCCCTCTCTGACCAGGCAGCATGTAGCCTCATCTAATACCTTAACTCAGTTTGTTCTAGTTTGCTAACACACACACACACACACACACACACACCCCCCATAATTACAGGGCTTGTGTTTAGGTGTATCTCTTGAGTTCCTTGCATGTGTAACAGAATAGGATAATTCATCCAGATCCCATCAGGGAAGACCAGTCCTAAAATGTCCAGGGCCAGACACAGAGCAATGTGTAAAGATGGGAAGAGCCCCAAAGATATTTGGGAATCTGGTGCAGATCAAACCTGATGTCTGGCAAGATTCTGCTTTTGCATCTTGTCCTTGTGCCTTTGCAGCCTCACTGAACTGCTGTCAAGAAGCAGAGATGCAGGCAAACTCCCTCACGGGGTGCCCAGTGTCACTCCAGTTTTCACTGTGGGCTGTCTTCCTTGCCCTGTCTTGCTCAGGGACACCCTGGAAGCTTGGAGATGCCAGTCTGGAAAGGACAGGTTCGTGCTGGAGAGGGCTCCTGAGTGATCATTCCCAGTCTGCTAGAGGGGTGCACAGCACAAAGGAGACCTGGCTATTCACTACAGGCTCCTTCCAGCACAGCTCTGCTGCTCAGAGGGGCACTACCTTTCTCTTCCTGACCATTGCAGCTATGGCAGCAAAAATTTAAATGAGGCTCAGGTGCTGGGGTTGATCCTTTGCCTTGTGTGTGCCTAATGGCAGCATCTTGTGTTGTTCAATAGCTCTGTCTTGCATCTCCCATCTCACAGACTGAGCCTTGAAGAGGTTTTTTGGATCTTGCACGTGTGCAGCCCTGCAGAAGGGGCAGCCTCTCCTGGTTGTGCCCCCAGCAGAGGCTGAGGTTTTGCTCTGCTTCAGGATGTTTGCTGAAGGTCTGCACCAAAAGCATCCTTGTTCCAGACTCAGTGATGCTCACTGCATCTGAGCACTAAGCAGGGCTGTTTACATGCCTTGAGATGGAATTACACCAACAAAGAACAGCTGATACAAATGGCTGGGTGAGAAAATAAGTTCATGGCATTTTTTCACCTAGAAACCTATCTCACCTTGATGCAAATATTCCATCAATACTCTGGTGAGCCTGTTCCCCAATGGATCTGCACCTGACAGAGCAGCAGGGTGGAGTTGTGCCCTGCAGCTCCGTGCCAGTGGGCTCTGAAAACAAGTGAGGTCCTGTGTGAGGCACCGAGGGCTCTGCACCCTGCGTGCTTGGCATGGAACTGCAATGGTTCCTCTTCACAATGCAGTGAATTCCTGGCCTTTGAGTGGGGCTGTTGTGTGTGGGCACAACGTGATGGCAACAGCTTTGGAGTGGTTATGGTCTTTCAGGAGATGGCAGGGTGGCAGTGTTACCAGGAAGGTTGTTGCCTCTTTCCTGACGCTTTTATGGCGTTTCTGACAATAGTTTAAGACACTTAATTTATAAATTTCTCAAGAGAGATTTTTACTTCCCAGAGGACTGAAGCATTTTGAGCTCATCACACTGAATTATTGGCCCCAGATGAAGATGAAACCATGCAGCTGCCTGCACCATCCATGAGAGGCTGGACATGGCTGTCAAGGGCAGGCTCTGTCTGAGCCTACGTCCTCAGGATCACAGCCCAGCCTGGAGCTGGCAAGAGCCCTTCCACTGAAGGAATAACAATTTACAATTGCTCTTCCTAAAGCTACACTTGGCCTTTTATCTGATCTTCTTTAATCTTCTCCACAACCTCTGGCAGGTCTTCAGCGCATTCAGTTCTTTATATTAAAGCAATTAATCCCACATGCAACCAATTAGGTTAAGACATAGTTTGATGGCCATAATATTGTACAGACATTCTACCAAGTTTTCAACAAGTAAGGGTGACTCCTACATGACACTTTCTAGTGACTGCAGCTCAGAAATATCCCAAGGAAAAAAGCATATTCCAGAATTCCCCTCCAAGCCTGAATGTGCCACTTGCAGACATCATGCTGGCTTTGTGTACATACAATAGGACTCAAACACTGCTCCTTCTTGCTGGGCACAGCATGCAGGGCAAGAATCTCACCAGACCTGTGTGAACAGGTTTGTCATCCAACAACCTCTTTACCTGCCACTGTCATTACAGCAACCCACACCAAAAGTTTTGCTTATCAGAAACAAAGAGGCGGCAGCACATGTGAAGTCTTTAAGCTTCATCCACTTTGCCCAGGTCCCTGAGGAGGGGTGAAAGGGCAGCTGGCACAGGCAGGCATTTGCTCTCAGTGCCTTTGCTCTGAGCACAGGGCAGCCCTCGTTGCTGCTCTCCCTGTGCTGCTGCTCTGCTGCAGTGCAGTGTGGCCAGCACCCCTGGCATTACCTAAAGCTCCTCTTTGGGCAGTCTTCAGCTTCTGAGGCATCCTCCATCTGGTCCTGGTGTCAAATAGATCACAGTTTTACATGGATGAAAAATGAGACTCCCTTCTGCTTGCATAACCCTGGGCTGCACAAGCCTTCCAAAACTCAGCAGAGGCATTGAAAGCATGTCACCACTGTCTCTTTTGACCTGTGGGATACAGGCTGTTGACACTGGTATATGTTAAAGTGTCCTAGAGTCTGCTCACTTGGACTTTGCTCTGTTAGTGACAGAGAAGAGGCACATTTCCTTGTTTGGGTCATTTCCCTTCAGCGAAAGGAGCCAGCTCCAATGCCCAATGCTGCTTTGTTTGCTGGCTCTCCTGCCAGGGAGAGGATTTCTGGAGTTTGGGGCCCTGACAGCAGCAAGAACAGCTGCAAGCTGTCTTCTCACACCTTGAGAGCTCTTTCAGCAGCAGCGCTCACTCCTTCCTGCTCACACCTTGCCACGGACAGAGACACCCACGTGGTCCTTCCAGTCTGCCACAGCACAAATGTACCACAAGAATCCCACCAGCAGCAGCGTTACAGACCACGGGGCTGGCACTAGACTATTTGTAGAGTTTTTGTATTACAACAAAAGGTCTGGACAATGTGGCAATAGGAACTCTAATGGACTTCAGATGGAGAATTATCTAATGGAGCAGCTTTCCTCCAAAAATGTCATTTTGTCACAATCAAAATGCTTGTGAAACTATCATTTTACCAACGATTTTTCTGGGGGAAAAAAGAAAAAGAAGAAAGAAAAAACCTCAACATTTTAAAAAATAAAACATTTACAGATTTTTATTTTATATAAGATATGGATTTTAAAAAGCTATAATGATCTAAATAAGCCTAAACTATTTATTTTTGTGGAATTTTCCTTTGTGGAGAATTTCAACATTTTGAGGTTTTGTTTTGAATTGGAATGAAAACAAATTTCAAAATCTCAAAATTGTCTGTGAAACACAATTTCCACTCTCTGCCTATCTCAAGTTTCAGGCTAGAGCATGTTAAATAGCCCCCCTGCAGGGAAGCTCTTTAGGAAAAATGACTCTGAATGAACTTACTGGTGCAAACATATAGTTTTAAAGATTTGTCAATTTGTCCAAGCTGACATGTCCCTGCTGAAAGCTCCTCCAAGTCACAAGAAGCCTCCACAAGTTCCTGAAAGGCTTATTTCTGCAAGGCACTGCTAACTTTGTAAAATTGATGGTGGTCACTTCCTGGCATTGATATTAACCAGGCAGTTACAGTTGTCACTTATTTGCAACAGACCACAGAATTGATACTATAACTATTTTCTTAGTCAACTTCAGTTGGACTCCTTTTAATAGTTTAAACTAGGGATTAAGAGCTTTATATTACGTGTTCAATGTAAGTCCTGTTTGTTCAGACTAAAATATTCAATAGAACAGAATTTATATACTACAATATTTAGGTGAATTAAAATATTTACAGCCTTCACAAATAATTTTGCCTCAAAGGCCCCCAAACTACTTGCATTTTCATGTGTAAGGAACAGAAACCTACCATAGGACAAATTAATTATTAGGAACATTAATGGAGACTTACTGTAGGTTTTGTTTTCAAGTGAGTCACTTTGGATTTATGGTGACATAAATGAGATCATAGGCTAATCTGTTCACAGCAGCTTTACAGACCATGTAGGTATGAAACAGCCCAATATTGAAGCACATTAACATAAACAGCTTGTAAGTTAATCACATGTGAAATAAAATAAAATAAAATAAAATAAAATAAAATAAAATAAAAGCAAACAAGAACAAACCACCCCTGCATGCCATAGGAGTTTTTGCTGCCTTTTTCTGGTTGTGCTTTACTGAAGAGAGGTTGGTGGGCACTGTGCTAGGGTACTCCAGAGAGTGTCTGCTCCTCCAGAAAGCAAAGGCTTTGTGTCAAGGTGAAAGCTGAACCAAACACACACTCTGCAGTCAAAGTTTGTTTATAACTCCTGCTCTGCTGGGTCAGTTATGTGGCAGTTTCACTAAACAAACAAGTAAAACACAGGTCAATGTCCAAATTCTGGAGTGCAGCTTATTTAAGCAGCTTCAGTAGTTGGTAGAGGAGCAGAGCTGTGAGTGGAAACAAACTGGCTCTGCAGTAAAGAGCAGGGAATGAAGGACAGTAAATCAAATCAGGCCCAGGTATGGCTGAGGGGTGTTTTTGAGGATGCCTGTGACCAACTAGCTCAGCTTGGTGCAGGAATTTATCGAAAGCACATTTGGCACGCAATGTGTTTGTTGCAGAATCAGCAACACAAATCTTTCAATCCACTGTCTTGAGCTGCTGTATTGTGAGATGAGTGTTAAATCATCACAAAGGGAATCACTCTCTAAAGGACTGGAGAGGAGAAACCAAACCAAACCACCTGGTAAATCCATCAAGGAATGGCACAGAGGAGAACAGCCAGCTGTTCACAGTCAGTACTGTATGTGTCTCTTCTTCATTCCTGGGTTCAGCTAGATATTTCCTATGATCCCACTGAGTTAGCTGTGGACCTTGCCTGTACAAACCATCTCCTTTGCTGGACTGCCCATCCATCTTATACCCCTTAGCACAGTTATACAATCCCCATGTAAATCCCTCCCTCCTTGCCTTGTAGTGTCTAAGAAAGATGTTAGCCTGCTTCCTACTTGGATGCTGGCTTTGCATCCAGAGGCACTGCCAGGGCACCTTGCCACTCCACCACCACACAGCCCAGCTCAGCAGGGAGAGGGAGGAAAGGGTCCAGCAGAGGGTCAGCTCCTTGCTGGAAGGACCCATTTGTGGTTGTCTCGTGCTTGAGAGTATTTCACTTGTTTGATATTAGCAAATCCATCAACTGAAGTCTTGGTCACTTTCCTCTGTGTAAAATTTCAATATACAGAATATTCTGAGTTGGAAAGGACCCACCAAAATCATCAAGTCCAACCCTTCAGTGAATGGCACTCTGTCTTGGTTTGGTTCTGCTGTGCCTTTAGACTGCCTTTTACAAGAGGAAACACAAAGTAGGCTTGTCTGGCTTTGAGCACTCCAAACTGGAACAAAAATAGAAGACATTTGCAAAATTAAAGCAATCTTACTTTTGCAGATAAGTAAGAGAAGTGGGCAGAGAACTGGTCCCAGGAAGATTGCAACACAGGAATTCTTGGATTCCTAAACAAAACCTGTCTGAAGTTTGTGGTCAATACCTGAAGCAGGCACTTGACTCTGCCATCAGTGGAGTGATGATGGCAGAGCTCCCTGTGGCTGCCACGGGAGCTCTTTTGTGGCTTCTGCTGGCAGTCTGACAGGGGAAGGTGTGCTGACATATTAACTGGGCACTTCACGATGGAAACCACTGCTTCTTTTGATTCTACCTGTGAAATGTTTTTTTCCACTCAGCATATAAACATGTGGGCAAACAGGGACAATGGTTTAAAAAACAGCGAGCATGATTAAAATGCTAAAAGGAGAAAAAAAATATTGTTCAGCTGAGCAGAAGTGAGAGGAAGGCAAATGCCCAACTTGGAGAAACAAGGGATTTGTTCAGGGAGTCACAGAAATATTTGTGTGGAAGCCATGGGACAAAATGAAGAAATGATGGTTGATAATAAATACCAAGACCATCTTGTATCATTAAGATTACCAGGCTAGGAAATATTTTCTTTTGGGAAATCTCTGGCCTCCAAGTCTAACAGAGATTTTCTAATAGCTAAAGAATAAATACATGCATGGTGTAATTAAAATAGCATTAGATTCCCATGTAGAGCAGCAAGCATTACACAGGACTGAAAACCAGTGAGAGAAATCTAAATCATTGCCCCAAAGTCAGCTCAGCTACCTATGGTCTCTAATCTGTAACTGTGTCAGCAGGAAATAACTGGAAAAAGTTAAATGGTTCAGTATAAAACCAATAATGAAGTAAAAGAAACACAAAATCTGTGACACAAAATCAATATATCACTCATTTTTTTGTTGTCCAGCTCCTTTTACAATGTAGAAAAAGCTGGTTTGCAGTGCCATAGCACAAGAAAACTTTTTAAGCAATAAACACAATCACAAAGTCTACTTAAGGATTCTATTTTATTGGTAGTAGAAGCACCAGTAGCAGTAATGGTTCTTGTGTTACAGTAGCCTTGAGAGCCATGAACTGTATTCCCCAGCCTGATGCAAAGTGCACTCTACAAGTACATAATGACAGATGAAAAAAACCTTGACATGACTTGTATGTAAAATTTTGATTTAAAATCTGCTCTGTTCCAGCAGAAATTTGTTTGTGTGTTTTGCTTTACCACTGTGAGGAATGTGACTACTCACAATGTGGAAAGCAAAGCGCATGCAGGATAAAAATCAGAAACAAGTAAGCAAAAGAGGGGAGATGGAGAATATTAGCACCCCTGAAGGCTTTATTTGCCTTTGTGTCCACAAAATGTGAAGCATCACTTTCTGCTGAGCCCTTTCACACTCAGAAAACATGGATGGAGACCCTTAGACTACCTTAAAGCTTTGGATATTTAAAAATGGCAACAGGGTTTGGCTTCCCATTTGGCATCTGGTTTCTGAGCCTTGTAATGCATTAGGATCACATTTTCAGGGTTTCCCCTGCAACTGGAGGAATTAGAAATTTATTGTTTAAAAAAAAAGAAAAGTGAGAAGGTCATGTGATTGTGTGCTTCCAGAAGCTGAGACTTGAAGCAAAAGCCCACCCTGGACTCACAATAAAATCATGAGAATTGAAAACATCAGACTTAAGAAGCTCATCCAAGCTTTCTGCTGTGCATATGTAAAACCAGGGTGTTGTCAGGACTAGTTAGCTAATGTCATAAAGCACTCATAAGGACAACGTTAGTTATTATTTAGGAGGAAACCAAAGTGTAAAGTGTTTTACATATAAATCTGCCCTTTAGAAAAGCAACATTAAAAACGCAAGATTGAGCTCTGGATTACTGAAGGGCAATAAAGAGGTTTTAAACACAGCCATAACTCATTCTGCATGAAAATGACTCAGCAGTGTCTTGACCAAGTTGGAAACAGGACCTCTGGAAGTGATTAGGAGTGGACTGTCTCCTAACATGCCTTCCTCCACTAATGTGCTTGGGATGGCAGATGTGCAGAGCAGCCCAGTGCGAGGAGCAAACCCCGGGCTGAGCAGGGAGAGGATGGCTCTGCAGCCCCACAGCCCTTGTGTCAGCAACTGAGTGAGGAATGGTGGCAGTGGCTCCTCTGGAATGACAGGTAATGCCTGGCAAAGAAGCAGAGTGTGCTGTGAAATCACCGTGTGCCCATCCTCGTGTCTCCATTGCGGTGACTTCGGTGGTTTTGGACTATCTGTAGCTTGATATGCAGACTGAGCACCCCCTCTAGCAGTCACAGCCCATCTGCTGCACTCCTGAAGTGCTTTTGGGCAGAGCAATCCAGTTTGCACTGCTAAGACCGTGCTGCCATGGAAGCAGATTTGGGTGAGTGGGGACAGCAGCAGGATTTTCTTCAAAAGCCACTTCTCAGCTGAACCGATGCACCGCCACTGGCAGCTCAGCATGGCTGGGGTAAGGAGCATAATCTCTGAGGGCTGAACTGAGCCTTCTGAAAAAAAATATTTGTGCCAAGCATTTTTCTTCTTTGTCCACTTGCGGGTTCATAAAAATATTGCCAATCCCTCTGTTGGGGGTGAGGACTTGGTGACAGCAAATGCAAGCCTGCTGACAAAAGGCTTGCTTTTCCTTTGCACCTTTTGCAGACTCTTCAGAAGACCTTCCTAGCCCAGACACCCCCAGCTAAGAATTACTAGTCTCAGTGTTTTGGACCAGATCTGGAAGCAGCAGAGCTCTGTTAGTTTAATGGAGTAAAAGAGTTCACACATGTTGGAACACTCGTTTCCTGGCTTTAGCTGCCTTAAGAGCTGGACCTGTCCTAAATGCTACAGAACTGCTCAGAGCCCACTGGTCTGCTCCTCTTTCAGATGCAAAGTGAAGGGAGTGCTCTTAATTTGTTAGGAGAGAGTTTAAAACAAACAAGCCCCCACCAGCTGCACTTCATGTATATGGGTATGATTTTAGATTGCAAACAGGAGGCTACTTGGCTTTGCACAGTAAGCATTGTCTGGCAGAAATTTGTCTCTTCTGATCTCCCTGAGCCTTGGATTGCTGCTGTGAGATTGTGTCACAACTGGTCATTAATTATTTCATCAAAAGCTTATTTTTCTCATTTCCTCATCATTATTTCCACCTAGTTTCTTTTAAATTGAATCCATTTATTGGCAAGGCTTGTTTCTCCCCTAAGTGGGGTCTGGGCTTTGCAGAGAAGAACACTGACCTTAGAAAAGATGTATTGTTAACATATGTAGTTCACATGCATACATATGCATACACTGAGCAAGAAATTACTGTATGTGTGTTTAAATGTTGCTCTGGAACTCTGACCCTCCTCTCATTGACTATGGAAGAAAATTCCCCTTCTTGCTATCTACAAATTCCTCCCCTCTTCCTACCTGATAAATATGATAAATGATAAAATATTGTGGGAAAAAAAAACACTGTGGGGAAAAAAAATATTGTCATCCTCACCACGGCAATGAATAAACAAGGAAAAGCAAAAAAGAAAAGGTGAGGGCAGCTCTCAGAAGATTCATATCCTTGGGAGATACTTATTTCTCAAAAGTGCCATAGTGTTCTTGGAAAAATGGAGACCCCTCCTGGTAATGCCAGCCTGATAGGCAAGACAGGATAGCACTACTCATGGAGATAGTCACAGCCACCAGAGTGGGGACTACCGAGCCAAAGAAGTGGAGGAGGAGCAAGGCAGCCAAAACATCCAGTAGAGATGCCCAGAGAGTTCTCCTGTCACCAGCTGCTGAGATACAAGCAAAGAGAGAAATGGGAAGAACTGCCAACACCTTCATCCCCTCAGAGAGCAAAAGCAGCCTCACAAGCACGTTGTAGGCAACAGCCTGAAGAACAGAGACGACTGGGCTGCAGTGGGACAGAGGTGAGGGGAATGCCCCAGAGAGGCTCTGCAGGCAGCCCCAGCAATACATCACCCTGGATGCTGAACCAAAACATGCTCTGTTAGACAGAAAGCTGCTGCTGCCACCCTTCCATAGCCTGAAGCTGGAGCAGCCTGGCTGCAGGAGACAGCAATGTGCTGAACCTCCATAAGAGTCATCTTGGTGAAGAGCCCGGCTGTTTTTGGGAAATACAGAGTTTTTTTCTTCACAATCTGTTGGGCATGTTGTGTGCAAAGCAATGTGGAATGTCAGCAAGATCCCTTTGTGTCTGACTCAGAAATGGCACCATGATAAGCATGGTTTGTCCTGCAGCTTGTGCTAAAGAACGCAAGAATTACCACAAGGACTCCAGCTCTTTCACAATACGAGAGCACAAGAACAGAAGAGCAGCCACACTGGGCCAGGCCAAAGGTCCATCTAGCTCCTGTCTCCAACACTGGGCAAAAGCAAAATGCCTGGGGAAAAGTATGAACACAGGGTAAGCACATACAATATTTCCCCTGAGTGCTCTCCCAGCCACCATCTCCAGATTAGAAAATTTTGGAGTCAAGGATGTTTTGATGTACTTAGAGCCCTGGGTTGCATCCTTCAACAGCCCTTGTGCTTTCTCTATTCCTTATTCTTTCTCAAGACTTATTCTTTCTGATCTCTTATTTATTTGCCCTTCAGATGCTCTTCATTGTCTTCATGCTGGATGTATGCCCCTCTATATAATTCATCTGTGTTTTCACTGAGTTTTAGTCATACATGCTCCTCATTTCTTCTCCATCCTTCAAACTTCACCACAACTCATGAAGAAGATGCCTAAAGCTCAAAGTCACCCACTGGGACTGTCCATCACTTGAAAGTTGCTACAAACCCTCAAAACTTTTTGGTTCCATGGTACACATATTGTCCCTTATTTCTTCACCCACACTGTTTCTTTCTGACCTTTCACTTTTGCAGTTCTTTGTCTAAGGCTGGTGCCCCTTTTTGAGGTTTACCTGTGGTCCCCCAGAAAATCTCAGTGGATTATCAGAATCTGCCCTGAAATGTTTGTCTTATTTGTAGCAGAGCTGTTGATTGGAAGTGGACCCATTTTTTGGTGCTGTCACCTTGTATAATCAAGGCTGGACCACAGAGTGTGTGACACTCCTGGACTAGGTGGATTAAACATCCATCAGATTTCTGCAGTGTGAAAAAGACAAAAGCCTTAAGTCCTTCCAGAAATCCCCATGCAATCTTTATGGCTCCTGAGAAAGACCCATTAAACTGTCTGCAAGCCCTTTTTGACAAAGACCCCGTTATGAGGGGACATGACATGTAGTGGCTCAGCTTTAGTAATTCAGACCCGACAGTGAGGACATGAGTCCCTGAGATCTGCACCATGCAGCTCATGCCCAGAAGCAGCAAATCATTTTCTGTGCTATTACAGCCAGGGGAGGAGTTTGTGTGAGAGATCACAGCTGTCCCTTTTGGGAAGGTGGTGTCCATACTTCATCCTGGACTTCCTCAGTGATGAATCACGTCTCCAAGAAAGATACTCCCATGAGTGCAGTGGGTTCAAAGAACTGCCCTTCCACCCATGGTGATGAGTCAACCTCTGCTCTCTGTGCTTTCTGCTGGATTGTCATCAGTGTGGACGTGCAGAGCCCACTGTTCCTCTGTGTGGGGTAACAAAACCCAGGAGTGGTTCTTCAGCAGGGCTACAAGCTTTGAAATTTTTCTTTCTTCTTTCTTTCTTTCTTTCTTTCTTTCTTTCTTTCTTTCTTTCTTTCTTTCTTTCTTTCTTTCTTTCTTTCTTTCTTTCTTTCTTTCTTTCTTTCTTTCTTTCTTTCCTCTTTCTCTCTTTCTCTCTTTCTTTCTTCTTTCCTTCTTTCCTTCTTTCTTTCTTTTTCTTTCTTTCTTGGAAGATGAACTAATATGGTAAATCAAAGAAAGGCTGTTTTTCCTCTCACCTCTCCTTTCTTGTGGAAGGGAAGTAGGTCACAGAAAGATATATGATTTTTCTTGTTCTTTCCTCATCAGTAACCACAGTGAAGGATTGAGGCTCATGGACCCTGGGCAATTTTTCCCCATCCACATGCTTCACAGATATTAATTAAATAGAGTTAATTCTTGCCTGGCCTCTAGTTTTGAAGGTTGAATTCCATGGCTTATAGAAATGGTACACTCTGGGCAGAGGTCTCCACGTTTCCCTGTGCTGACATCAAGGTGCAGACCATGTCTGCGGATCTGCAGGGAGCAGGTTTGGATGTCCAGCAGCCTCAGGCTCCTCCCAGTAAGTGTGCCTCACTTCAAGCAGTGCTCTGGTGAGCTCCTGAGTGGTGCCCTGCCAGGAGATACCTTAATTTAGAAAAGCAAATAATGAGGCAAGCTTCATCTTGCTGCACACACCAAGAAGGCAGAGGATGTACAAAAATGTGTCGCTTAACTCCTGGATGCTCATTGCTCAGACTTGGCACAGGAGCCACTGCAGGACTTGTGGAGTGTCAAACCTCTGCCAAGCCAGCTGTTGTTCACCTCTGCAAATGGCACTGGGAGAATCTGTACATATTTTAACCTTGCAGCACAGCGTGACATCTCAAGCCATCTGAGCTGATGACCAGCTGCAAACTGGTCCAAAACTGGAATTAGCTTCTGCCCTAGAAGGAGCACACAGAACACAGAGGAAAGCTATTATCAACATAAACAGAGGCTTATTTTGGCTTTGCCTGTTGTTACCCATTTTTGTCTGGTGTGAAGTCGTTGGCCTGCAACTAACAGCAGGCACATGCATGCATGACACTAACAAAGCAGAAGGAGATGTTGTCATTCTTCAATGGAATTAAAAATCTTGCCAGGAAGAGGAAAGAAGATTTTTAAATATGGTGTTGCTACATTCTTATGACTCTATAGAGCAGGAAAGTGGTTTAAGAATTCTTATTTAACATCTTTATCAGTGTATAAGCAAAATAAGATTCTTCTGTAGTTAAGGTTTTCAGTGTAAAAATGCTGGGACAAAAAGGATACTTAAACTCCATTTAACGTAAATATATAAATTAGCCTTTGTTTGGAAATGTTTTTTTTCAGTTCAGGAAAAAGAAGTCATTACAGCATTACCTCCACCCACACTTCTATTCTACCTATTCTTTTAACTGTATTTAAAATATTAAATATTTTTAATACTTGCTATATAGGGACTGAGTTCTTAGGAGCAAAACTTTTTTCATCAACAACTAACACAACAAGGCTATGCCCAGGCTAATAGCCAGGACATCTGTTCCCAAATAAATATTAATGCTACACCTCAGCATGCACCCTCTGATAGTTGTCAGGACTGTAATTCACAACACACATCTCACTGAGAGATTTTTCTGCACAGCACTCCAAATCCCTAACAAGCTTTGAGCAGATGACAAAACAGCCTGGTAAGCTGGCAATGGGCATTTTTGCAGGAAGCCTAGAGATTTATATGATTTATTCTAAAAGAGAAATACGTGATGGAAACACTAGACATCTGCATAATTGCACACTACATAATGCTGTGTAATTCCTACAGCCCACTGTGCTGGAATATGTGCACTGATCCCCCAAGGTCCACTGGGCTCCATTTAAAACAGATTAGCACTAATCACAATGTCTTCTCACACTTCCTATGCAAGAATGAGCAGCAGAAGGAATGAATTGTTCTGCCCTTCATGCTCATGCAG
This sequence comes from Pyrgilauda ruficollis, assembly GCF_017590135.1. NCBI lineage: Eukaryota > Metazoa > Chordata > Aves > Passeriformes > Passeridae > Pyrgilauda > Pyrgilauda ruficollis. The sequence goes on from NW_024510766.1 coordinate 1,009,002, forward strand.
AGACCCCACAAATCATTGTGTCCCACTCACAGCAGACCTGGGACTCAGCATGATACAGGTTATCTCCTTATGGAGGAAACATCACTATGCACAGCCCATGGATTTAATTGTCAACAATCTGTTTGGTTTAATTGTAATTAAGCCTTTTAAGGGGTTTATACTGAAACATGGACACCCCTAGACCAGACTAGCTGTCATTACAGGACCAATGCCAGCAGCCTGAATCAGGAGCCCCTTTGGTCACAGACACTTTTGCTCATCCTCCTGCTGTTCCATCAAATGTACTTGGGACACTTCTGAGTTCCAGCTGCCACCAAAGGACAAACATAACAGCAGTGGCACATTTTGGTTCCAAATGTCAAGCACAGCAGGTGTATCAGCTGTAGGAGCTCATGGGTGCCCCATACCCACAGCACAAACCACCCCTGGGGCTGAGCTGTAGGCATCTCTGCAGCTTCTCTCAGGACTGGCACCATAAACTGAGCTCTGGGCTATTCATGTTAAAGAGCAGCTGGGTCTCTCCTTCCCTCTTGCCTGTGTGTCTCATGGACTCCAGCAGCAGCTGCACATGGGATAGTGGGGAGTGTAAGTGAGAGCTAAATCAGCACTTAGAGCTTGGCTGAGAAAGGCACACAGAAAGCAGAAAGCTAAAGGGACATCATGGTGCCAGTGCTTCTTCTGAGATAACTCGTTTGAAACCAAAAGGGGAATAATATATTTAAACTGAGGCAGAATTACACAATGAGGAGGGGCTGGGATACTACCCAGTTGACAGAGTCAGCAATAGAAGAGAGCCTTAGTCATGCATCAAGAGAGGAACTGGATACTTTTTTGGAAGTGAAGCAAGCTGAGGCAAAAAGTCACTGGCCAAGGTTAAATGAGTTGGAAAAGAAACTAATTTATATGTCCTGGGCTGATAAGGGCAGGTCCTGCTGCACTTTCAAGGTAGACTTCCCCCATTTCTTAGTGTTTCTACATTGCTTGCATACTTTGTCCATATTGATGAGATTAAATGTAATTACTTTGGAAGTGTGAAGACATGATTGCTTTGAAACTAAATCAATGGGACAAATCCAGGCTGCCTTCCCCAAAGCCAGTAGAGAAAGGCTGGACTTTGCCAAACTGATTTTTGGCAAAAATCAGTATTCAGCTTTTGAGAACACATAACATAACATAACATAACATATAACACAATAGCATAATCAGCACTTGAGAATATATTGCTTACATCATAGAAGGGATATTCTTTCTTTCTCTACCACGAAATCAAAGTACATATGGGATGAAACTCAAGCTGAAATTTTACAGCTCCCATTGGTTCAGCTTCTCTGGAAAGTCAATGCTGTGCACATGCACAATCTCAGTGGGAAAATAAGGATGAAACATCCTGGAGAGGAGAACAGCTCTTCCCTGGCTCACATTAAACATATCCATTCAAGCACATGTATCACATCCACCACCACCATCACCTACTAAGTGGAAATTGGAATCCTTTAACCTTTCCGAGGGAGGAGGCGTGTGAGGGTGTGAGGGGGTGTCTTCCCTCTAGACTTGGGAATGAGAATGAAAAGTTACATCAGGTTTTCTCAGAAGCTAATCTGTGGCTTTCAGTCCAACATGCGTTGTTGCCAATGACTATTTGATTTCTGCATCAGCAGGTCACAGAGATCAGGTGAGGGCAGAGGGAGTGCATTTATCAGCCCAATGAGACAAGGCTGAGCTCTTTGTCCACTGTCTCCTTCTCTTGTGGTTGGCGCCTCCCTGTCCTGACACTGGGGGTGTGGGGTGGAAGTAACCCTTTGAAAAACACAACCCAGCTGTACTCAAAGGCAGCTGCTGGCCACCCCTGGTAGGCAGCTGAGGTGCTTCCTGGACAATCAGGGGATGCTGTAAAGTCAGGAGATAAAACGCCTGTGTAACATGGATGGTGTTTGCTGCTAAAGGCTAGACAGATGAGACAGTGGTTGTGATACCTGTGCTAACAATACCACGTTGATTTCCTCACAGCCACTGCAGGGCCAGCAGCTCAGACACTGCCCTCTTGCCTCCTGAGTTATTGTCCTCATGCACAGAATTCTCCAGGTCTGCGTGTCAGGCTCTACAAAGGCCCAAGCACAGAAGCCACAGTGCCCAATGCCACTGAACAGCCTGATGGGGAGGGAGCGGGGTGCCAGGGCACTGGGGTGGCCAGCCTTGCTCCAGGTGAGTGGTGTGGGCTCACCACACACACTGCCCTGGCTGAGAGTGTTCCCTGCTGGGTGGGCTGCTCTACAAAAGCAGCTGAAATGGATGCAGGACCTATTTTGTCAGAAGACAACATCAGACAAGAGGCAGCTACTGACACAAAATGTGATGGAGGGTGTAAGATCTGCATCCTGGCTCTTGGAGTCAAAAAAGAGGAGAGAGGTGGGAGGAGGACAGGATCAATCTCATATCCACCTGGGATCCTGGCTATGCTGCAAACACACTGGGGCAGGAGGTCCAGCTGCAGAGCCAGTTAGTTCTGGAGCAATCTGAGGGTATTTTGGCGCCTCAGACTTGCACAGCATAACCTTTTCCAGCCTCTCCCCAGAGCCTGAGAGAGTTTGGCCTGACTTGTTCTGATGTCCTTGATTTTGGATCAAGCCCAAAACGTAGGCAGGTTTCAACAGAAGATGGCTGGGACCAAAGCTGCTCAAAGAACCCTAAAGACAAGCTGATAGAGGAACATTTATGACACAGTCCTCATTTTATAAATGAAGCAAGAGATAAGAGGAGATAACAGACTAGAGGACAGAAACCCCCTACCTTCCTCTACCAGTCCATGATACTGACCATACCCAACTGGCTTTAGCCCAAGGACCTGAAACACTGCAGGGTTGAGGCCTAAACATCATGAACTGAATATAGATCTCCTGGTTGTGGCCATGATTCCTGAGTGATAAACACAACTTCCCTCACAATGAAACACTGAGTAGATAATAATAGCCTTAGATAAAACTTTTACAATAAACCACTTAAGTTTTATATTGAAATGTAGACATGTGGGATTGTGACCAGAATGAGGAAGGCAAGAGCTTGCAGTGTCTGGAAGGTACACCAGGAGGTCATGGTTGAAGAAAGCTCAGAAGCAAGACTTGCTACTACCAACCCAGGTTTAGACTCTGATGTTAACAATAGAGAATAACTTCATTAGCAGAATTGCATGATTGTAGCATAAAAATAAGTTTAAAAAGCAGTTAGAAATTACTAATGCATACCAGAAGCAAAGTATCAAATTTATCTCATCTTCCTAATCCTGAAGTGTGGATGCTTCAGTTGTGCAAGTTTTACATTGGCTGCACACCCCGCTGGGAGGTCTATAGCATTTGACTGAAGAAAATCTGCACTTCCTGACTTGTTCTTACTTTCCATACATCTTGGAATAATGTTCAATAAGGTACATTTCCCTCTCAATCTTTAAACAAAACCAGCCAGAAAAAGACAAAAAGCAGCTTATAGCCAGGACTTTTTTCAAAACATCTGCTCTTCAGCTCAGGCAGGCTCTGTGCCCTGCGAAACTAGATTTTAATGAAGAAGGAAAAGAAGAGGAAGCAAAATAACCTGTGGCTTTGCTTCTGAAGAAATGGATGGTTACATTAGGTTTGCTTTAGCCTGACTGTGATCACAGGTGTTAACTACAGAAAATGTGTTGCTTTCCTGGACAGCAGTCTTTAGTAATAGGAGGAGGAATGCATGGTGTGGTAGGAAGGAGTCTGTTGCAAGTCAAGTAAGTTCATGGAGGATAAAATTCTCTTCCAGTTGCTACATTTTGAATTTATATGCTATGTAGCATAAGTGTGTTACTGGCTGTCACTGTTTCTACAAGTACAGGTGAGTCAAACTGGACCAACATGAATCTGGAAAATGTCAAGAATTAGCACATTTAATATAATAAGTGCCAAACACTTCAGAAATTACTCTGCTTTACTAAATCTTAGCAGTAGATCCTCTTACATAACCTAAAGAACAGATCTCTTTTTGTTTTTAAAATGCAGTCAGTGTTGTCTGGTTGGCTACCAGCTGCTGCTATCTGCCTGCTGTGGTTGGTAACTGTAAATGTGGGGGCCATTTTGAAACCAAAAGATTAAAGACAAGAAGAGGAAGTCCAACAACTTGAAGATGCTATCATCAATCCACAGCTGGCCAGGAACAGGAAGCAAGCGAGGATGGCATACATAATATACAACCTCTATGGCAGCAGGACAAACAAAAATTAAAGGCTGTAGAAATGGTAGGGGTTAATTCTCTATAGGTATTTCCACTGCTTTTGGCTGGTCATTTGTGAAGGAGAAGCAGGAACTTACAGCATCTCATGGTGCAGATGAGGGACAGTTTGTCCTACAGCACAAATGCTCTTTCAGCTGGTTTAGAAAGGGAGCAGGGCAAAGCACGGAATACAAAATAATGATCTGCAAGGGAACTTGAGGATCAGACTTCATTCTCATGAGTGTTAGAACTTTGTATTGACCACAGTGCAAGGGTATTCAGGATCTGAATGGTTTCATCAGCAGTTTAATTGCAGATGAAATAAGACAAGAACCAAGACACAGCTCCACATGCACAGCTTACCGGGAAACATAATGTTATCATCAACTCAGGAGCTTGTGTGCAATGGAGAAGTTGCCATTAGGAGAAAGGCCATTTCAGGCCAAACATGAAAGAGCCAGATGTGGTCACTGAGAGCAGGCTGGAAAGGCAGGCGTGCTGGATGTGCTGAAGCACAAGAGCAGCAGTTCCAGCAGAGCTGCTCTGCTCCCTCGCAGCGCTCAGCCCAAGGTGAGGTCTCTGCCTGGGACTTGCAGGAGCACATTTGCTGCTGTGCTGTATCCACCTGGGGTGGCACATGTGTGTGCTTTGGCTGTGGCTTCCCTTGCACCTGGACCACGGCACAGTGGCTGCCAGCAGCATGCCACAGCATCCCTGCTGCAGCTGTGTGGAGGAAGGGGATCCACACAAAACCTACAGCATTTTTCAATTCCTTATGATCCCTGAAGGCCAGTGTAAATGAGAAGAACTCTCATGCCTGGAAGGAGCAAAGCATTAAGGCTAGTGCCAGGCACAGGACAGGGAAATGAAAGCATCAGACACTGATTTGCAGCCAGAGGAGTTCAGCCAGCTCCAAGGATCTGACACACAGCTCATTAAACCCTTCACAGAGCAGTCCAAATCAGTTTTTAAGCTTTGTTAATGCCATGAATTAAATTGTACCTGTAATGCATTTGCCTTCATAGCTTGCATCAGGTTGGATTAAGGTATAAAAAGCTTCTTAAGCACAAAAATGCCCATTGTAAAAGCGCTGTCATTAATGACACTGTGCTCATTTAGAGCAGAGCTCAGGCACAGCCTACCTAGCGTCACTGTACAGAAATCAAAGTGGGCACATTCAGCCTAAGCACTAATACTCAATATCTGCACCAGTGAGGTAATTACAATAATCCCTTAATTACTGGCACCAGGAGAGTTTGAGGAAAACCTGCCTGGCAAACAAGCTCACCCTATAAAAACAGAAGTTCACAAACCTGAGAAATGTGGGAAATATTCAAGTGGATGGTTATTTATTTACAAATAAAAGACAGTCAAAGAGGGAGACACATGAGAAGAAAAAGCCGAATCCACATTTTACATACAGCTTTCTGGTCTTAGCTGTTTGTTTCCCTTAGTCTTTTCCAGCAGAAACATGGGATCCATTTAACAGACTTCACAGAGTTCCCTCTGTGCCCCAGCTCCTCAACCTTGGCACTACACCTACTGCAAGAGCAAGAACATGGAAAAGCACAGGCAGGATCCACCAAAACACAGGCTAGCTGGATCACAGTGCTGTAACCACGAGCTCCTGCTGGTCTCTGCACAGCAAACACACAGTGAGCAGCAGTCCCTGAGCCGTCCCAAATGGCATTAGGTGCTAACAGGAAACACAGAAAGACTAGATAAAAACTGAAAGGAAATGAGCAGCACCAGATGCAATGAATTCTACCCAGGAGTAGCCTGTGCCTGAGCAGCTTGCCCTGAGTGAGGGGCTGTGTGGCTCTGCTGCCTCAAAAGCAGAGAATGTGGACTGTTAGTCACCACTTGTTTCCTGTTCTCTCCCGCCTCTGCAGCGGAGCAACTTGTGCTGGCAGTGCCAGCTGCCCTTGCTGCGGCAGCCAGCAGGGCAGCCCTGCCCTGGGCTGCAAGGGAGAAGGGAGTCAGTGGCACCAGCACACTCTGTGAGACTCCCATTCCCCTGCTCGGCCTGGGGAAGTCAAGGGTGCCCCAGGTGTCAGGTACAGCACATGGTGACACTGCCCTGGAAGCTCAAGTCACAGTCCAGGCAAACTCCAAGGAACTGGCTTGGTCAGAGGAGAGGAAGGGTCTCAGATTCATTCCCCAATACAGAAATCTCCTTGGAAAGATTTAAAAAATTAGATTATTCAACAATCTGGCATCTCAGGACACTGGAGTGCCCTGCTTGCACTGAATTTTCCCTCTTTGATTAATAAAACAAGTGGCCACAGACTCTAGCTCCAGGAGGACTTGGTTCTGTGTTCTCACCATCAGAGCTCCAAAGGTGATGATGGGAAACATATTGTGCTGGGCTGCATGAAGGGTCTTCTTAGGCTCTGCAAATAGGCACTCAGGACTGTTTACTAAGAGCAAATCACAAATACAGCATAGCACACACTGTACTCAAACTACAAACCACTGTAAACTTACTAATGCAGATTTGTTAAAATAGAATAAAACAGGCCAAACAAAGCACTGAACAAATTCTGCCACAACAATCTTCCCTTGTCAGGATGGCGGCTGTTCTTCATTCTCAGTGTTTGGCTGTAGCTAATATCAACTCATAAAACATTCACAGGCACTTTTGCCATTTTTTTGATTAGTCAAAGCATATGCAAGTCTGCACTGGGGTCCAGGCATGAGTTTAATTGATTAGCTGATAATTACATTATTGCACTATGTGCAACGATACCAGCTTGAGGGAAATATGAGTTTTATGAAGCAAATAAGTACATACCCCCACTATCATGGGGTACCATCAGTACAGATTTCCAATATTTGATGACCAGAGTAGTTAGAGTATCTAGGGAGTCTGTTTCTCAGAGAGGTGGTATTGTGGGAGACAGAAATGAGCATAAATGTAGTGGAAACTTCTAGTATTAATTAAAACAAAACCCAAGTCAAGCATCCTTTGTGACTTACACTTTGAGAGCAGTTGCATGGAACACTTTGCTGCAAATTGCCTTGTTCTGTGATTGTAAAAAAGAAAACAAACACTTGAAGAATTGTTCTTATATTCACTCCTCCAACACCAAACATCCAGCCAAGTTTACAAGCTTCACTGACTTCAGTAGAGATACCCCCAGACTAAATCTGGCTCGCTGAACTTTGCGCCTCTTTAAATTTGGAGTAAATGTTATTAGTTGTGAAGACGATGGACTGAGCCAGACACAGCAGGCACGTGCTGTGCGAGCTTCCCCACAAAAGTTCTGCTGATACAACACAATCCTGACCTGGCCAGGATTACTGGTTTTACAGTCTGCCTGTCTTAAAGAGAAACTCCTACCAGTGTGACACCAGATACAGTTGTTCTGTGACAATGAGCACAACTTTCCTAGGAATTACACCAACATACTTCACAATACTTGGGTGACCCAAAACAGCCTTGAATTCTGCTATGGATCTAAAAGAAAATAAAACCCAAACAAATCATCAGGGGAAAAAGCCTCCCCATCATTTACACCGGAAGTTTGATGTTCAGCTTTCACCTAAGACCTCTCCAAAACTAGGTAAATCTACCAAAAACAGAGCACACCACACCTGGCTAGGAGCTTCTTGGAATGCACTGGTAAGCTGGCAAAGGAGATATGATAAAAGTGCAGTATTTTTATGAAGGCCCATTAAAGGTGTGTATATCATGAAGGATATGTGTACCTTGCAGCACAGAAAGACACCAGCAAAGTTATTGGAGCAGATTCTGCCACTTTTTCTACTCTCACTGTAATCTTGTTCTCTGACTTGCCCTCAGGCTTAATAATGAAGTGATTCTATATAATGGGTGGACTAGAGAGTTGTATATATGCAGTCTGCTTAATTGCCATTGTGTGCTGTGGTTGATCATGCAATAACAATGAATCCATCATAATTAAATCTGGGAATTATTAAATTGATTCTATTTATACATACTGTCACTTCCATAGGAGCTGCAAAAATCTGTTGTCTTTAATGAAATTGCACAAAAAATCTTGGAGCCTGTTTTAAGTCATATAAGGCAGAGTTTTACCTGTGGTAGTTATTCCTAGTAAAAACTGGGTAATTATTTTGTGCATAAATGAAGGCTCAAATTCACATTTGTAATAATTTTTGGTTTAGGTTTGTTTGCCTTTAAATGTCAAAAATTAAGGACTTAACTTGTTTACTGCCTAACTATAGATCAGTTTTTGTGGAGATGTTTATAATGAAATTCAGCAGCAAGGGAGCAATATAAAAACCAAGAAACTGGAACCCATCTCAGGAATAGAAGTTCAGTATTGTCCTAATAATTATGCTGGCAGCCACATTTGCATGAAACCATTTTTATTCTGTAGTACTCAATTAAGGTTATTCAGCTGCCTTGATGTGTTTAGAAACAAAACCACTGGCATCCAAATAAGGCTAATAACAAAAATGCAATATGATGTTTCCCATTTCCAGCAAAGGGTAAGAGAACAGATGTTCCTTATGCTGCCATGTTTCACCAGCACAGGGGGGAGCTGAGAAAGTTTGCAATTCGCAGTGACAGTGCCATTAAAATAATGTAGTGCAGAACGTGCCTGGTGGAAGCACGCAGCTCTGAACAATCTGCTTGGGCGCGCAGGAAAGGATGGGGATAACCAGGACTGACCTTTCAGGTCAAAGAAGAAACCCAAACACTCCAGCCTGCCGTGCCGTGCTGCACAGGGCCATCAGCTGTGGGCAGGGCTGCCGGTGGCACTCCAGCTCCCTGTGCCCTGTGGCGGTGCTGCGGGCAGGCCCTGCCTCTGCAGCTGTCCCGAGAGAGCACCAGGAGGGGACAGCCAACAGCGTCCCACGGCTACCAGGCCATGGAGAGATGGTCTCTTGATGTCTCATGGTAGCTGGTCTCTGCCGGGACGTGACAGCCCCACAGCTCGGGGCGGACAGACACAAGGTGGCAGTGCTCTCAGGAGATCGGACATTCTCCGCGCCTTCTCCTCTGGGATCTTCCAGAGCCCGGCTGTGCTGCTGCTGGGTACCAGGCCCCTGTGACCAAGTGTCCCCTGGTGTGCCACAAGGCCTGCTGGCAAGGCCGGCGGCTGGCACAGCCGAACGCCAAATGTTCCTTGGGATGTGGCGTTCCCTGGGCCCATGGCTGCAGGGAGGTCTGTGGAGACCCTGCCTGTGGGGCAGGGGCTGGGGACGCTGCACGGTGGGGAAGCAGCCTTTGCCTCTCCAAACTGTTCGTTCCTCTCCAGAGGCCTCCTGCTGGGGAATATTGCCCCATCTGTCACACTCAAGGACACAAACAAAAGCCGCAGGGGAAAGCAGCCCTGCTTTGGACCTTGCGCGCCATTGCCGAGCACGGCTCACGCCGTGAGCCCCTCGGGCTCTGCTGGCAGGACAGCTCGGCTCCCTGGGCACCGGGGCTTCGGCAGCACCGCAAGCAAGATAGGGTGACAGCCAGTGGGACAACCAGCTGTGAGCCTCAGCACTGCCTGTGTTCCCTAGGAAACACCTAAGTCCTCTTGGAGCCCCCCTCCATCCCCCCTCGGGCAGTACACCCAGAGGCAGCTGGGCAGGGAGAGCCTTTCCCACTGGAAATGCCGAGAATGAGTTGAACAAGCCATTGAGCAAACACATTTCCCCTGGGAGATCTCCTCTCCTGAACTCGAGTCATCCTAATATCCCAAGGACATAAACCCACCAGCAAAACACTGCATGACATGTTAGCACATTCTGGGGAGCAAGGACAGGAACCACAGACTGCATCCACTGTCTTCAGAGCCTCGGCCAGTGCCCAGTTAAACAGTTCATGCTTGGCCACGGGGGCAGGCTGGGAAAGCTGCTGGAAAACACACAGCATCAAGCAAAGGGCAGGTCTCCAGTGATGCAGATGAGATCAGGGCCACCAGCAGAGCAGGAGACACACAAAATCCAGTGGCCACCAAACCAAAGTCAAATGGACCCAGTACTGGTTTTGCTTTCTGTGCAAATTCCTTGGGAAGGCTGGGAGTGCCCACACTGCCCGAGCAGGCAGGCTGTGCTCCAGCCCTCTCCTGACTGACCAGGGGTGCTGAGCACCTCCTCAGCAGCAGCAGGGCCCCAGCACTTTCCAGCATCAACCCCTGGGGCAGATCTGGAGTATTTTCACTGACCTTCCTCCAAATGTGTCTTGCCTTGCCTCACAATGCCAAAGTAAATAAATAAATAGACTAACAAGCAGAAATGCCTTTACCGGACATTATTCTGGGCTGATTGGTTGTGAAACTTTACTCAAAACCCCAAAACCACAAAAACTGCCAGTTTTCCAAGCCCTGTGTTTTTCATAGCTCTCATAGCATTCTGAATAGTTTGCATTTCCAACATAGAATAAATATACATTTAAGCTAGTTGGATTATTGACACAGAATTAAAAAAAAAAAAAAAGGCTCTTAACTCCTTGTTCTGTTTCTTTTTCCCATGGAGTGAACTGAATTAGCACCACTGAACTACGCCTTGGACATTCACATTTACAGATGTAAATGCTGACAACAGGCAGATTGCCTGCAATGCATTCATGCGAAATTCATTGAAGAGGCGTACTTTAAATTAAAAACAAATCAAAACACACTACTTACGTCTTTATGTCATTTGCCCAGAGAAAGTCTATCATAATGACTCCAGGCACATGCAGTGTTTTCTTCACTGTGTTACAGACCGTGTTCAGCTGAGCTCACTATAACATCTTGGGCTGTAGTTACTCCTTCTTTTTAACAAATGGAATAACAGGTATTTTGGCCAGAACCATGCTTAAGTCAGTGGCAGTGATAAGAAGTTTCAACCATCACCTCCCTGCTCTTGTTCTGCTCCTGAATTGTATTTAGTGGCCACAGACTTGACTTCTGAGGCCAGAGGTCTGTGGTAACACCTGGACAGGGCATAACTGCCTGAGACACACAGTGCTCGTGCCCATGCCATGCCCCAGCACACCACTCCTCTGAGCTGGTCCTCCCAACCCCTGCCCAGGTCACTCACAGCCACAACGCCTGAGCACAAAAAATATTTGAGCTGTTGATCCTCTATTGGAAAATAAGGCACAGAAGACAATTTCTCCATTATTCCTTCAGAAAAGCTTTTGTATTTCAGATGGTCATAATGCTATAAACTCAACACACTGCCAAACAAAAGGGAACTCAAGGACAGGAGGACAGACATCTGGGAGAGAAGAACAGTTCTATTTGGAGATCCTGCTCTAATGAGTGACCTTATACAGTTATTCAAATACGAATGTCTGGGTAGCTAAAGTGTCATATATGATTAAATCTCTGCACCGAATTATGTTAATATTGTTATTTAAAGAACAGAAATTAATTTCAAAGTTACAAAATGTGGGCATGGAAATAATTTTGTCTAGAACCTGCATACACAGCTTCCCCTTTCTTGCAATAGCTGGATGAATTACTGAAGTTGCAAGAAAATGAGAACCCACACCAAGTAAGGTATTAGAGATTTCAAGAGCCTTCACTGAAGTCTCCACTCTTCAAGTGCCCTCCTTCTTAGTACTCTTCATGCACACAAGTGTGATATAAAGAGATATGCATAAAAGAACAGGAACAATATTATGTGTGCAATTATTATTCAAAATGTAACTTTGAGATTCTTTAAATTAAATTGTTTTGCTGGGGAAAAAAAGAATCACTTTGCGTTTCAGCGCTTACCTCTTCCTCAGCATTTGTGCTGTTCTCTGGTTATAGGCAATGTAAATTGATTAATTTTTTTCAGCTTCATATTTGTTTCTGACCTGCTTCATTGACTTGCCTAAACAACTCTTAGGAGATGGAGAGTCAATGGCATGTGGGCAGTTGTTTAAAATCAGGAATTTACTGTAGAGCTATCAGGATAAGGAGGTGCTTTCCTGAAATGGCCCCTTGGTCCAAGTTTAATTTCTACTGAAAAAAAGCTTTCTTTAAAGCAGTAATAATTGAACTGTGAAAAGAGAGTAAATGCAAACAACTTCAGTTAAGCTTCACTTGCTGCTATTTAAACAGGAAAAAAAAATTCTTTTCAGCTCCAGTTATACTCTGGGCCTAGGAGTGTCCAAGTGTTCACATGAACACCCATCCTTTCTCTGGGACAAGAAGAGTGGATGCAAGGAGTCAGACACAGCCCTGGTACACCGGCACCTCTGTGGAGACCAGACACCAGAGATCCTGGGCTGGCTGACTGGAGCTGACTGCCTTCTGTACAGGTGCCTAACCAGGCAGCACAGGAGCCTGAAACAGTCTACTAAATCAAGTGAAATAGCAACAGACAGAGGAGCCAGGCTCTTTCCACTGAGGAGCCAAATGCCTTCAGGACTGCCTGAGTTCAATACAGAGCATGCAACCAAAAGTCTTTTATTTATTTCTTTGTTCTTCTGTGCTGAGGGAGGGATGCCATTTTTCTCTGCATGCTGCTGCAACATAGTCACCTATTAAAGTTATGTTTGTGCTCATTCCTGGAATTTGTAATGGATAGTAATTGTGCCTCTAATAGTAAAATTGCTCTCAGCTAGGCTTTAGCTTTGCTGTGATGCATTCTCTACTGTCACCCAAATCCTGGGATAATAATGAGGTTTAGCTTTTATCACAGACAATAAAAACTGAGTACAAAGTATTGCTGAGAAACAAAGTAGAACACTTCCCATCTGATGATCAAAATGTAGTACATACAGGTTGTCCCAGTCACAGAGATAGGAGGCACAGCTTAGCATTATGTGAGGGAGACCAAAACAGTGTATTCTACACTCCCCTACATCATCTTTAGTGGACTGTCTTTTTAAGGCAGCAGAGGAAGAGGAAGGGTGGCCAGTGTTGTCTGGCCCAGTGCTGGGGAGAGGTATGGGCTGCCTGGATGGCACTGCCATCACTGCAGGTCCCTGGCTCGTCACTTTTCCCAGCCCCATGGAGTCCAAGCCTTGAAAAAACAGCTCCTGAGTGGGAGACTGCCATGGGAAATGGAGCACCAGGACAATGCCAGCCCATCAGAGCCTGCTGGGGCCAGGCCAAATGCTGGTGCCGAGAGAGAAAGAGAAGGAGAAGTATCCACTGCGGCAGAAGAGTTTCTGGGCCAAGATAGCTCCCCAGGTTTTCTCTTGGCCCTGTTTTTCCATTGTTGCCAGGCTGGGAGGAGGAGGTTGAGCTGCAAGAACCTCTCTGGTGTGCTGCCTTTGTTCGCTCGGGCTCCACGTGGCAGACAGCCTGGGGACAGCCACCATTTGGGTTTTGTCCTCAGGGGGAAGCAGGAGATAATTTGCCTTTGCTGGTTAAACCATTTTCTTCTTGTACAAACATTTGTTACTATTGCTGTGTTTCTAGCAAACCTCTTTAGTAAATTGTGACTCAGCTTCAATCTCTCTTAGTATTTATTTCTCCATTATAGAAAAGTGGGTGGCTTGAGTGGCCTTAATTTTCCCCACAGAGTTTTTAAACCCAGGACACCTCTGACACCCAACGAGGGGCACAAGAGAGAAGTTAAAGTCACAATTTTGATTAAAGTATATGGAGTACAGAACTCGCTGGTCACCATGTTGCTCAGTCTATTCATGTGGGTGTGGTACCTAACCCTGTATTTGTGTCCTTATGTGTGGAATTATTTGCCCATCATGGTGCTCCTTTTCAAACCAGAGAGAGGAATTAAGATTGCTCTTTTTATTATACTATGTGCTAATCAGTTTATGACATGATAACATCGGGGGAAATGATGCTCATATGAAATGTGTTTTTGGTGGTATTTGTTCTGGCCTTGGCTGCTGCCTATGGAAGTTCATGAATAATCCCACTCAGCCTGTGGAGGAAACAGGAGAGGATGATTTTTCCCAGCCTTTCACCTCCTTGTCCTCCTACAGGTCTGTTATAACAGGTTTGAGAATGTTGTATTCCCCACTGGGTGCCAGGGATAACATAATCTTGCTGCTAGTTCTGCTATGTTTCTCTGTACAGTTTGGATGATCTACACCATATTAACCATCTTCAAAGACAAAGATTTTGAGGGAAGCTGTTCAGAGGCCTGCCCCAGGGCTGGGTAATTCTGACTGGCATGGAATTGGGGAGGAAATGGATTAGTATTTGGAGGACTTCTCTCCTCCAATGAATTGGGAGTTCACCCCTGAACAACCACACAGGATGCTGTTGACGTGATAAAATATGTGAAGGGAAAATGTTGTGACATTTCCAGAGAGGCACAAATTTATGCAATGTGCTGGGTCCTGGCTGCAATTTATTGAATACTGTTTGTCACTGGACAGCACCTTCAGGGAGAGGGGAAGGAAAACAAATCAATTGGCATCACAGTTAATCAAACAGCAGCTGAACCATAAGGCAAGTAGCAATTCCCTATTCAGTAGCAATGCCCCTGTTCAGAAGAGGAAATTCAAGGCCAATTCAGTTCACATAGTGAGTGATGAAGAAGAGGCTGGCCCCTCATCAATGGAAGAGATGAAGCCAGAGGAAATCACCCCATCCTTATCCTTGTGAGAGCTGCGTGAGCTGCAGAAAGAGTTCGCCTCCAGACAGGTGGGTCCATATTGAGCTGGCTGTTCCAAATCTGGGATGCTGTGGCCAGCAATAGGAACCTGAGTGGTAGTGAAGCCAGGCAAGTCAGATCCGTGTTCTGGGGTGTGGTTGTTGATCAGGGAATTGGAAAAAGTCAAGAACATCTCAGCCTCTGGAGAAGACTCAGGTTAAATGTAAAGGAAGGATACCTTTGCAAGGAGGACATGTATGCACAGCAAGGCCAGTGGAACACCATGCAGTGAGGTATCCACTGCCTGAGAGAAATTGCTTGGCTGGAGGTAATTTTTTCAGATGACAACCAAGATAAAGTCCATGTCCAGCGCACATCACAGATGAGGCCAAAATTCATACAGCTTGGGCCAGAGATTTATTACCACTGATTAGCAACACTTCAATGGATGGAGAGAGAAGACCAAGTGAGTGCTATGGCTAGCAAACTTCTTATATATGAAGACACCACCTCTGCCTCTTGACAGGTCCACATCTTGTCTGTGGAAACAAAAATGGCCAAGCATGTCCGGAACTTGTAAGAGGGCCACCAGAAACTCAGAGAGGAACTCATTTTCCATCTCACCAGTATAGACCAGTCTCTGCTGTTAGGAGCAGGCACCCCTTGGCTAGGGAGAGGGGGTACACTCCCTAGAGGTACACTACCCAGAGGTAATCTCTGGCTTTACACCTTCGTGAATATGGAGAATACATGAGGAGGTGGGGTGGAAAACCCACCTCTGACCTGGCAGCACAGGTATGTGAGTTAACGGGAGGAAGAACTACTGCAGGAAACTTGTCAGGGATAAGTGCCACTGTGCAGGGGTAAGCCCCTAGGCAGAACAGAAGAGATGGCATTATGTCTGATCCTCTTGAAGGGACCTCCAGTTCATATTTACAGGAAGTGAGCAACAAATACCATGACAAGGACTAGAGGGCCCTGTTTCCAGCCAGGTGGAGGAAAGGGTCAGTTTTGATCTGTTGGACTGTGTGGATCCATGGCCTGGCACAGCAGAGCCAGAGGAGTACAAGGCTGTAGGTGACACTGGCACACAATGCACCCTGTTGCCATTGAGAGGGGCAGAATCCATCTATTTCTGGGCTGACAGGGCTATCCCCACAGCTGGCTGTACTGGAAGCTGAAGAGAGCCTGATGAGGAATGAATGGCAACCCCCCCACTATCATGACTGGTCCAGAGGCTCTGTGTGTATCCTTGGCAGAGATTACCTCAGGAGAGAGCATTTCAAGGACACAAAAGGGCGTCACTGGGCTTTTGGGAGAGCTGCTGTGGAGACAGAGGAAATTCAGCAGCTGAATCCTTTGACTGCTATGGGACTGCTGAGGATTGAAGAACAACAGGTACTGATGGCCACCCCAACAACGCCTCGTCAGCAACATGGCACTGACTGGGATTTCGGGATTTTGGGATACCATACCTGGGATGATCCATGAACTGGAGAGCTGGGAGTGCTCAGCAAGGTTTGCTTACCCTTCAGTAGCCTCACATGGCCTGTGCATAAGTCCAGTGGAGACTGACAGTGGACTGTCGTGGCCTGAATGAAGTCACACCCTCACTGAGAGCTGCTGTGCTGGACATGCTGGAGTTTCAGTAGGAACTGGAGTCAGAAGAGACAGAAGAAGCCAAGTAGTGTCACCATCAATAGTACCTCTGTGCTTTTTTCCATTCCTCTGGCAGCAGAGTGCAGGCCACAGTTTGCTTTCACCTGGAGGGATGTGCAGTGCACCTGGAACTGACTGCCCCAGGGGTGGGAACACAGCCCACCATCTGCCATGGACTGATTCACACTGCATTGGGCAAGGCTACAGAATATCTGAAGTACATTGATGACATCATTGTATGGGGGAGCGTGGCAGAGGAGCATTTTGAGAAAGGAGAGAAGATAATTCAAATCCTCCTGAAGGTTGGTTTTGCCATAAACCAAAGTAAGGTTAAAGAACCTGCCCAGGAAATTCAGTTTCTAGGAATGAAGTGGCAAGATGGACATCATCAGACTCCAATGGACATGATTAACGAAATATCAGCTGTGTACCCACAAACCAGCAGGAAGGAAATGCAGGCTATCCTAGGCACTGTGGGTTTTTGGAGGATGCATATTCCAGATTACAGTCAGATTGTCAGCCCTCTTCTCTATCATGTGACATGGAAGAAGAATGCTTTTAAGTGAGGTCCTGAACATCAACAAGCTTTTGAACACATTAAACAGGAGATTGTTTCTGCAATAGCCCTTGGGCCAGTCAGGACAGGACAGGGGCTAAAATCTTGCTGTACACTGCAGCTGAGGAGAATGGTCTTTCCTGCAGCCTCTGGCACAAAGTACCTGGGAAGACTCAAGAATGATCTCTGGGGTTCTGGAGTTGAGGATACAAAGGATCTGAGACGTGCTACACTCCAGCTAAAAAGGACATCCTGGCACCTTATGAAGGGCTGCCTCAGAAGGGATTGGCACTGAAGCACAGCTCCCCTGGCACCCTGAGTGCCAGTGCTGGGCTGGATGTTCAGAGAAGTCCCTTCCACAGTCCTGGCCCTGATGCCGTGTGGAGTAAGGGGATGGCTCTGGTCACACCTTGAATAGGAAACCCCAGTTGCCCAGGGATCTTGAAGGTTACCAGGAACTGGACTGAAGGGGAAAAATTCAGGTCACCATCATAAGAGGAGGAGAAGGTGAGTGCTGAGAAGGCCCCACCATGTAATCAGCTACCAGAAAAGGAAAAGTGATGTGCTCTCCTCACTGCTGTACCACAGGGATCACTGAAAATGGAAAGCTGCTGCAGGGAGTCCTAGACAATGAGTCACAAAAGCTCCTGAGGGACGAGGTGGATCAAGTCAGGTTGCAGAGCTGAAAGCCTCCAGATGGCCTTGGATGTCACTGAAAGAGAGAAATGGCCAACACTGCCTCTGCACTGGCTTGTGGTGGTGGCAAATGCCCTGTGGGGGTGGCTGGAGTGGTGGGAAAAGAGCAGTTGGCAGCACAGAGGGGAAACCCATCAGGGCTGCTGAACTGTGGCAGAACATCAGTGCCTGGGCTGAGACCGTGGCTGTCCAAGTCCTTCCTGTGGGGCTGCAAAGGACATCACAACAGCAGACAGGTGGATTGGGCTGCCAGATTAAAGGGTCTCAGCTGGATCTGGACTGGCAAGGCTGAGTTATTTCTGGCTTGGTGGGTGGAACTAGCTCCCCAGGTTTTGTCTTGGCCCTGTTTTTCCATTGTTGCCAGGCTGGGAGGAGGAGGTTGAGCTGCAAGAACCTCTCTGGTGTGCCTTTGTCCTGCTGGTCTCCACGTGGCAGACAGCCTGGGGACAGCCACCATTTGGGTTTTGTCCTCAGGGGGAAGTAGGAGATATCTTGCCTTTGTTGGTTAAGCCATTTTCTTTTTGTATAATCATTTGTTACTATTGCTGTGTTTCTTGTGAACCTCTTTAGTAAATTGTGACTCAACTTCAATCTCTCTTAGTATTTATTTCTCCATTATAGAAAAGGAGACAGCTTGAGTGGCCTTAATTTCCCCACTGAGTTTTTAAACTCCAGACAGGGTTCAAGAAAACACAAAGCACTTAGTGACTAATTTCAGCATTAATTAAACTCTGTATTAAGATATATCTATATAGTAGTGGAAAATAAAGTTAGGTCCAGCATCTGTCTTATTTAATTGAGAAATTAAAGCAGTTCAACAACTTTGGAAAACATCACATGCCTTAAGAGATCTGCCTAGCACAAATAAGTGTCATAATGGTTAAGTAAATTAACTGCTCCAAAACCAGCCCTGAGTAACAGTCTGGGAGCCCTATGTTCACCAAATATGTAGAAGGCATTCAGAGGCATTGTTCCTAAATGTTTCAGTCGTTTTTTCTAGAGACGAGATTACTTACTTCTGCATCTTTACAGCAACTTTACTGACACTAATCTCCATTTCAGCGGCAAAGCTTTTGGATCCAGATATGGAGTGACCACAAAATGGAAGTCAGGCTAAATCAAGGCTGCAAATTTGAGCTTTTGCATCTTTTCTGATATGTGTTAATGGTATGTAATTGTTTGCCTACATGAAATGTAATAACAGTGTGCCAAGATAGAAACTATTGGTATTTTTTGAAAACTTCTGACATTTTTGTCAAAGGCTGGGTGCAACCATCAACACATGGTACTGCAGCCCACAAATAATAGGACATAATTTCTGAGTGCTAATTCATGCAGGCAGAATGGGCTGTTCAAAAGGTGAAATGTTGCCTATCTCAGTGGTATACTAACTTTAGCAATCATCCTTCAAGAAAAAAAATAAAGAAAATTAGATGTGACACTGTTTCTACAGGTGCTGGGCTTGGGAATCATAAGAAGAATCCATACTCACCTAGAGTTCATAGCACTCCTTATATTTTCACTTTAATGTGTCAATGCTCTTCTTTCCCCAGGTCATTTTAAGAATGAATATGCCATGCATAATTCTCTTCTAAGCCTATTTCAATGGGAAACAATGGTGCAAGGGCTTTGAAATAATGATGGATTGGGCATGTGGCACACGAATGTGTGCTTCGCCTGCGAGTGCCTTGTGGACACTGTGTGTCTCTGAAGCAAATCTTACTCATATTCCATTATTATTCTTTTCAGCAAGGAATATCTCTTCTGCTTAGCATGGTCCTTCTCACTCTGGGACCCTGTTCTGCATTTTAAACAATTCTGTTTCCCAGTTCTTTTCCCATCCACTTTTACCCCACATTCTAAAATAGGAAGGACCCTGATGTGGGTCTGCCGCTGTTACTTGGTGGCTGTGTCAGAGTTTCCTATCATGGCATGTCTCAACAGCAGAAAATGCACATTGCAACAGCGTGGAGCTGTGGCTTACGGCCAATCAACTGTTACGATTACGCTATCACATTGAACTACTTTTGCATTTCTTGTTGAGGAAGCCTTTCAGAGGCCCTAGCTATGTTTCATAACTTTTTCTGGTTTTACATGTCAGATGCATCTTACTCTCTTGCCTCTTCCCTTGCACAAGTTCTCCTTGGAATTCCCTGGGAGATGCTGATGTGGGCAGCAGAAATGTGGGCCCTTCATTGATGGGTACTGTTCCTTGAGGGCATGTTAATGGGACACTGATCAGGGCACCGGTGGGGCCTGGGTGCCCAATTCCCTTTCAACAGGGAATTGGTTCAAAATACTGTGAGAATGCCTGCCCAACCTCCCAGGTTCCTTTATAGGCCAGTGTACAGCCAGAGCATACAAACCATCTTGGGTTGTGTAAAATTAGTATCCTTTCGAAAGCTAATGGTTGAGTGCAAACGTCCTGCTTTTGGCTTCTCAGGAATCATAAAATAAAGATAATTTATGTACAGTACTAAATAATAAATTTTAAAAGTGTGTGTGAAACTGTTTGTAAGCAATTGAATCCTAACAGAATTATTTTCAAATACATTAATACACTAACCAGCAGAAAGCAAGTAGTAACACTTATAAAAGTTGAAATAAAGAAACAGCCTTGCTAAAGCAGGAAGAAATTGAAAAGCCATAGGCCATGTCTGTTTTTATCTGGGTATATTAAAAATCCCTCACCTACTTTATTCACTCTTGCTATAACCAAAGAGAAATTTGGTAACAGGATCTAAAAGACAATGTATTGGATAGTACATTAGTTAATACTGATTGTAAACATACCTGTCTTTTATAGCTGAAAAACTGGGAGGCAAACGTGACATTCACTGCTTCCTGAGCTCAGCACAGTTCTTGTCCTCCCCAGCCACATACATATCACCCAGGCACTGAGCAGGTATCCAAAAGCCTTCATTTGCAGTGCACAATGCAGTCTATAATCATGGTAATCCTGTAAGGCAGTGCTCCATGGCTGCCAAAGATTGATTAAAAAAACTGGAAATATTACTTTTTATCCCTTCCCAAATGATGCCCAAGGCAAAATGTGTTTCTTTGCCAGATACTTTCAGCTCTGTGAATTACCTTCCCAGACAGGGGTAACATTTCCAAACTGGCATTAAAGGTGCAGACTCAGGTTTTCAGTTTTTCAACCTGACAAATATCTTTCAAATTTAGAGACTGCACACTGTGGACCACAGCCAAGCAGCAAGGGAAAAATCTGCCAAGTAACCCTTCAGGTGTCTCTTTGTTTGGGTCACTTGTAGCTCTGGCTAGTATAGCTTGACAGACTAACAGAATTAGGGAAGGACTGGACCATGCTTGGTGCTTTCTGCTCCAATGCTGGTGAAAGCAGCCTCTGAGCTGAAGTGATCTGCATTTCCAAAAGGCAAACAAATCCAGCATCTCAATGCAAAGACTGTTGTCACTGTCATCTTCAAACAGTGCGACACTATCTGAATGCAATTCACCACTCAACAGCAGGGAAATTCAGTGCCCTGTAAATGCTTCCTCTCTGCATCATGCCATAATTAAATGTCATAAATATGTAGGAACCACTGAGGCATATAGAAGGAATGCCCTCAGCAACACTGGGAGTTTCCTGCAAACCAGGGACAAGGTAGAAAATCTTACGAAAGAAAGCAGGAGGTACAAACTCTTCAAATGTGCAGGCCAAGCTAAGGTTGGGTGGTGGGGGCACTCAGAGGGGTTGGGCAGCTGGCTCTGGGCAGTGCTCTGACCCTGCTTTGAGCCACTGCTGCTGAGCACTGGGATGTGCTTCGGGGTGCCCCACGCCAGAGTCTGCAGACACATCTGGCTCTGCTGCTCCGCTGGGACTTTATCATTCACTCCATTAGGATCTGGAAGGAATCCATCCTACAGCTTTGGACTCCAGTTGCTTGTTTGTTATTTATTATTGTTTTTATTATGGTAGCCTTAAACGGCCCAAACATACAAAGGTACCACAGGGTTCAGCCTTGACGAGAAGCAGATGAGGAGGCAGAGCCTGCCTACAGTAATAAACTGCAGAAAGCTGATGTAGCAATGCAAAAAGGCTTTTGTGTGGTTTCCTTCTCACTACCCTGTCTCTTGGTTCCTAGGGATGTAGGAGACAGAGTCCTGGTACTACTTTGCAGAATTACTGTTGGGAGGACATTCTTTCAAGGCAGCAGAAACTGCAAGAAGCTTCTGCCTCTTTTGGCCAGAGCCAGACTCTAATAGCACTGTTGCATTCAGAAGCACCTTGCATTACCAAAAGGGCCTGTGATATTCACAGGGCTGCTGCTCATGCAAATATAAAATGGGAGATACAAAGATCTGGTGCTAATCATTATTTTACAATTGTCTTGTTTGTGCCAGGTTTTAAACTTCACACTTCAGCTGTTTTATGGGGAGGAAGATTTTACCAGAGCTCTGTTCACAATTCAAATTCATAGTTCATTTTATGCTGGGGAATGTGTAAAAAGTTCTTCTCCCATAGGCAGAAGTGGCTGAAGAGATCTTGCTCAACCATAGCACAGAGTGCTGTACCCCACTGCACAACAGAAGCTGAATTCAAGAAGTTTTAGCAAACAAAATTCCACAGTTCAGGAAATTAGAAGCCTGTTAAAAGCAAGGATTGTAATGGAAAATATTTTGCAACCCTAACTCTAGCTGTTTCTAGAGAGATAAGCAGAGGATAGCCAAATGGAAATTCAGCTAAGACATCTGGACTGATTCTTCTGCAAAATGTCCCAAAACATTTCTAAAAAATGTTTTAATTTTTATTAAAAACACAGGCAGTGGCCTGGACAGCCCAAAGCAATATAAAAGCCATGTGAATCTGTGTACTCAAGCCACCTACAGAAATAGCAATATCATACTGATTTTAGTAAACCTCTTTAATTTTTTTTCTCTCTCTTTTTTTTTTTTTTTTTTTTTTTTTGGGGGGGGGGAC